>NC_132995.1:50969850-51272880 GCF_048564905.1 Vicugna pacos
CCTAAACCAGGATGACTTCGTTTTAACTTGATTACTTTTACACAGACCCTATTTCTTAAAAAAGGTATGGGGGTTAGGACTACAACCTCTTGTTGGAAGACTTAATTCAGTCACTAACAGTGTCCATAGCTCAATGGAACTATGACGAATAACTGGGCTGGATGGCCTGGGACTCACGGCAGCCCAGCCTTGTATTGCCCTGAAGAAGGAGACATTAGGCAGACAGCAAGGGTACAAAAATCAATGCCCAAGAAGCTACCTTTTCTGGGCAGAATGAAGTCAACATTTTCATGAAGATCAATAGACCCACTTTCGTTTTCTCCAGCTGGCTTTTCAAAGCCTCGATGTCTTTGCAGTGCATTTTAACGCTCTGTTAGAGGGAGTGCTTTTCTTAGCTGTGAAATTACGTTCAGCTCCTTCTAAGCGAGGTGGCATAGGTCCAACTGATGTACGCTTTCCACAGAGCTGCAGAGAGGAAATACTAGGAGAGAACAGGCATTGCCTGACTTTTGGCCAGAGGTTGTGCTATTCTGGGGGAGAAAGAGCAGACGGTTGCTCGGCCACCGCATTGTTCTAAGGTTGTGGCCTGTTCGGAGTGGAGGTCATCACTGAGCTCATTAGTCAAGTTTCCTTTTGACCAAATGCCTTTGTAATCTCTCCGTTCCCAGAATAACACTATGAGAGAGGCCACTGTGGAACGTGAAAGGGGAAAATTTAAGTGACTTCACCAGAATGACACAGAGAAATGGCCAAGATCAGCCCTAAGGCTGCCTCTCTTCCCTAATTGTTGCTTGGAGCCCTCTGCAGTGAGGCATCCGGTTTCCACGCTGAGGACTCCAGCAGGGCTAGGCAGCAGAATAGGAACAGCTGTCACAGAAAACACACATACCTGTCCAAGTCCCCTGTGACCTATTTGCCGTGAGAGGCCCTGTAAGGTTATATCAGGTCACGAGGAAACATCTTCTCTAAAGGTGATGTCTGCTTTATTTTCCAATCAGGAGATGTGCAGAAATAACCATCATCTCTCGGAACCTGGAATCAGCCAGCATTTCACAGGATTTCACCCTCTTCCCCTTTTAAAACCAGGTGGCTGTCACGTTTTGCAGGTTGATTATCGTAAATACGTGGCTGTAAATCTGGCAACATCGCATCCTCATTATGATGCAGCTGGAAATGTTCTCAACATAGGCACCTCCATCGTGGACAAGGGGAAGACGAAGTATGTGATCTTTAAGATCCCTGCCATGGTACCAGGTGGGTCATTCTAGGGTACCAAGTGGGTCGTTCTGTTAGTAAAGCCCAAACACCAAGGGCCGCTCCTTTGGAAGAGTTCTGATTTTGGGCAGTAACATAAAACTCAACCTGACACTGGCCTTCATGGATGATTCAGAGGACCATGAACTCACTTTTCTTTCTTGGGAGAAAAGAGATGACACTGGGCTTCCTTTTGGAAGACATGAATCACTTTACTATTCCAACCTCCTTCTCTTTAGATTTCTGTTCATTAATGCATTAATTTACCCACTTTTTCATTAATCATCTACCTGTCAGTCCATTCATTAATCTGTTCATCGTCCATCCATCCATCCTTCCACCTACCCATCCACCTAACCATCCATCCTTCCCTTCATTCATTCATTTTTCAGTTCTCTGACAAACCTTCGTATGCCAGGGCTGTGCTGCCCGCTTTCATCCCATCCCCTGAAGCCGGGCTCCCAGGGCTGTTCAGGGAGCTCAGCCCTGCTGGGATCCACTCCAGATCCCCACCCTGTTCTCCGGGCCTCTGGACCTCCTCCATTTAGGGCCGGAAACCTGGCCCAGAGCCCAGGATGATTGTGATTGCATGTTTCTGACGGGGAGGAGGGTGGGGCTCCTAGCCATTATTTGTCCAGGACCCTCTTGGGAACCACACCCAGGAGACCAGGCCTCCGAGTTTGGCTGCTCAGGGCTCAGGAGACAGTGCATAATGACAAAGGTGCTTGGCCAGACTTCTGGTCTCAGAAGACGGGTTTCCATCTGTGATCCCTGCTGGCCCCTCTCCCCCACAGTTCTATAGAGCCTCCCGAGCAAGTTCCAGGCTCTGCTGGCCGATGTGAGCCCCCAAGGTCAGGGTACAAAGAGTATTCTTATTAAATGGAACTCCCATTAATTAAGCCAATAAAGGGACATACGGTCTGTCTCAGAATCCTAGAATGTCAGAGATGGGGGTGGTCCAGGCATCTGAGTTTGCCACCTCATGTTACAGAGGAGGACCAGGGGCCCCAGGGGGATCAGGTGACGTGCCTGGTCACACAGCTCACAGGAGCCACAACATCAGGAAGCAGGTACCCTCCACACACCTGCTCCAGGCTGGTGGCTTTTCTGGGGTTCACACCTGTCTCCTGCCTCCCAGGCCGGGGTGCTCTTCCTTTCAGTTTGCTTTGTGTTCCATTTGTTTTGTGAGGAAAAGAACTACTCCACAACCCCGCAGCATCCCTCCCACCAGCCAGCTGTTTACAGGGTGTGCAGGTGGCCACAAGAAAGGTGGGGACGCTTGCAGGTAACTCATTATAACCCAGCCCCGGGCCTGGGTGGGGAGGCCTTTTGGCCAGCAGATGACTCATACTTGCAGGGGAATAAGAAAGCTGAACAGTCCTCAGCACCTTCCTGTTTGGGCGCTGGGCAAGGTACTTGGACTCCTGCGGTATTTCCTTCAGTCTGTCCCTTGCCTCTGAGGGGGAGAACTCCTAATGACAGAGGAGATAGCTAGGCTCAGGGGCTGTGTCGTCTTGGCTTCACCCTGTGCTTTTGGCCATAATGATGGACCGTCCCACCAAGCCTTAGTTTCCCATCTGCAAAATGGGAATGGTACAGCCAACCTTGACTGTCACCATAGGCACTTAGGCCAATTTCCAGGTATTTCAGAACAGGCAGTGCCAAGAGAAACTCATGGAAACCCTGTGAAATACGTGTCACATGATGGTTCTCAGCAAAGTATCAAAGCTTAAGCCTGGGAAGCTGGCCTGTCACCCAGGAGCTGGACGGAAATGCAGAGCCTCAGGCCCCGGCCCCACAGGCTGAGTCAGACTCCACATTTTGTCGTGACCTCCAGATAATCTGTACATGGGAAAGTTTAAGGAGCATTGCTCCAAGCAGGAGTTGGCAAACATCTTCTGTAAAGGGCCCCAGAATAAATATTTGAGGTTTTGCTGGCTGTATTGTCTGTGTTTCATCTGCTTAACAATGAATCTCAAAAGCAAAGCAGGCATGGGCCCTGCAGAAAGGAGGCAGTGTGGCCAAGTTCCAGATGAACCTTTTTTTATAAAAGCAGGCAGAAGCTGGGTTAGCTCCAAGCCAGAGTGGCAGATGCCTGGCCCAGAGACCTAGTGGTCCCGAGGCCCAGAGGCCCAGTGATGTGATGGATTCAGATGCCGAACCAGATTTCACAGGAGTGGGCCTGCGTGGGAAGGGCCCTGTCCCTGGGTGGGCTAGGCAGCAGCCCTTGCCCCCATTTGCTTGTCTTCTCAGCGTCCGGGTGGGTTTGAGGGCTCGGCTGCAGGAGACGGTGGCCTTGCTGTTCCGGTCCTGTGCTGTTCCTGAGGCTCACTTCTCTTCAGGGGCTGGGAAGAAGGGCCAGAGGCCCCTGAAGTACACGGAGGTGTTCTGCTCCATCACCGCCCGCTCCCTCCTCTCTCCGAGCTATTACCACAGCTTCGGAATCACAGAGAACTACATCATCTTCCTCGAGCAGCCTTTCAGGATGGATATCCTCAAGATGGCAACTGCCTACATCCGGGGAGTAAGCTGGGCTTCCTGCCTAGCTTTCCACGGGGAGGACAAGGTAAGGCCGGGCCGCAACCCCCTCTCCCCACAGGAGGATGGTCAGGGTGGAGGGATGGAGGCCAGCAGGCAGGAGGCGGCTTAGGGGGGGAGGCAGTGAGCTACCATGCAGTCTCCCCAGAGGCGTTAGCCAACCTTCCAGAGAGTTTTGAAGCCGGGATGATCCTTCAGAGTGGTCTCAAGTTAGGGCAAGGGGCCGGGCCTTTATGACCCCACGTGCATAGGTCAATAGATCAGACTATCCCGAGAAGAGCTTAGGGACATCAGCTGAGGCAGTCCCCACTCCTCAACAATGAAGGGACTGCTGCTCAGGCCTGACTGATGCCTGGGTTTCTCCAGCCTCCACCGTCCATCGCCAAGGCCCTTTCAGCCTCCCTGCAGCCACTGTCGGGAGCCAGGGAGAGGGTGCTGTAGATCATTTAGACATCACATTAGTGATAGAGTGTCCCACCGGATGGTGTAACAGAAACATCTTCACTTTGGGGAAACCTGAGTGGAGTGCTCCAAGCATATGTATGCATGCATGGACGTGTGCAAGTATGTGCACATACGGACCTTCCTGTGTATGTGTTATCTGTGTGTAAACACGTGTATATCAATATATGTGTTCATGTATATGTGTATGTATGTATTTTTTTGCTGTTCTCATTTTTTAAAGGTAATCAAGAAATTCTCACTGTCATCTATTCAAACAGCACACAAGTGTAGAACGTACCCTAGCAGGTCCCCTTCCCACCTCCCTGTCCCCACTCCCCCCTCCCCACCCAGCCCCCTCTCCAAAGGGCACCACAACCATCCGACACCTTTCTCTTTCTGTGCACCAAGTGTGCATCTTCATGCACACAAATATATGTCCTGTTTGTGTCTGGCCACCTCTTTGAGGCCTTTCTTCTCAGGGAGGAGACTGAAGTGTTCAAGGAAACAAAGGGGTTAGGTGAGGTCCCTCCTCTGCTCAGAACCCTTTTGTGATTTCCCATCTTCCTCAGAATAAGATCCAAAGGCTTCACTCACCAGCCTGTGAAGGCCCACACGCCCTCATCCTTCATCCCTGCTCAGGCAGCCGCCTCCGGTATCAAACCCCAGTCAAACATGTTGCTGCCTCAGGGCCTTTGCACTTTCTATCCTGTTCTTCCCCAGATGGCTTCCTCCCTCAGTTAATCTAGGTCTCGCTCTACGCCCCCCATCCCTGAGGTCCTCCTATCACGGACTCTTCCGCCCCCTACCTTCATTTTCTCAGTTTTGCTCATCAGTCATACTTGACATGTTGTATATTTGATTACTGACAGCTGGCCTCAGCCCCACTGCAAAATGAACTCCATAAAAGTCAGGGCTTGGTTTTATTTGTCTCTCCAGCTGCCCCCAAATTGTGTGACATGCTGTAGGCCCTCTACATATATTTGTGGGATGAACAGCTGGGCACGGGGCCAGCAGGCAGCCGGCTGAAGTGGGCTTGTGCTGCAGAACCAGGGTCGTCCCGCTGGCAGGTGCGTCAGGGTCTCCAGTCTGCAGCCCCTGGTCCTGGAGAGTCCCACAGTGAGGAGAGAGCCCCCCCAGGGCAGAGCAGAGCAGAGAGCCCGAGGAAGGACTTTGGAAACCACCATCCCTGAGGCTGATCCAGGACTAGGTTTATGGGAAAGGAAAGCCTCAAAAAGGGAGGAAGAGGCAAGAAGCCAGAGGAAGTGGGGAAAGGACAGCCTGGAGTAGCCCCTCCCTCCTTTCAGGAGGAGGATGGTTGGGCCAGAGCTGCCAAAAACAAGAAAACACCACTTCCCCCTTGGATTAGGCAACTGGGCTGCAGATACAGCTAATTGCCACCCTGAGTGATACCAGCTGTGACACCCAGAGGTGTGTGCAGAGGCCTAATGAGCCAGCACCCACATGGGCTCCTTGACTGACCGGTCACTCAGCACTGCAGCCCTCCAGGGCAGCTGGCTTACTGGGGAGACAGCATCTCAGCAAACCTGAAAACTCAGGCAGCAGCCAAAGGTCAGGAGAGGGGACCCAGGAGCGGTTTCAGGTGCCCTGGCTGTGGATGCAACCTGAGGAGGTTTGAGGGCTAGTACCCGACTGGTTCTCCCCACTTTGGCCATTGCCAGGGAGCTGGCTGGTCGCTGCCCCCTGGAGTCACAGTCAAGTGAAGGTGGGGGAGAAGTGCACTCTCGGGGGCCTCCCCCAGACACTGTCCTGCTGGCGAGGCAGAGGTCCCACCTGCAGAGCTCCCCTCCTCCCTCCGTGCTCCTGAGTGGCTAGCACTCTGGAGGTGAGACAGAGAGGCTGAAAGGGGAGGGGACACTCCAGGGTCATGAGCAAATGGACGGCGGGGCTGGGTCTTGTCCCCTACCGGATGTGATGCCGCAGCGCAGGCCGGCAGAGGGACAGCTGATGCGCGTCTCCTTTCAGACTTACATTCACATCATTGACCAAAGGACCAGGAAGCCCGTGCTGACCAAGTTTTACACGGACCCCATGGTGATCTTTCATCACGTCAATGCCTACGAAGAGGACGGCTGCCTTCTGTTTGACGTCATCGCCTACGGGGACAGCAGCCTTTACCAACTCTTCTACTTGGCCAACCTGAACCAGAACTTCGAGAATAACTCCAGGCTCACCTCCGTCCCCACCCTCAAGAGGTTTGCGGTGCCCCTCCACGTGGACAAGGTAACGGCTCAAGTCCTGGGAGACGTAAGCCCACATAGGAAGTGACTTTGGCCCTAATTTCATTGACATTGAAATCCAAAATGAGCTGTTCTTAAAGAAAGACAGAGAGTGCTTTTATTATTTTTCCAAATGGCATGCATATTCCTGGTAGAAACTTTAGAAAGTATAGATTAAGTAAAAAGAGGGAAAAATCACCATAAACCCATTGTGGATATGTTTGTGTTGCTTCCCAAGTCTCTCTCTGTCCATGGATAGGTAGGTAGACAGACAGAAAGACATACATACACATTAATATATTGATATATAAGTATATAGTATATGCATATCAGTATGTCTCAAAGCCATTAAAAATCATGTACCGTGTGATTTTTTCTCTAAAATTAAGAACTATATAACATATAATAAATATATATAAATATGTATTTCCTAATTTTAGAGGAGAAAATCATACAGTACATAATTTTTCACAACTTTAATGAAATATAATTCACATACCGTACTATTCACCCATTTTCACTCAAAGGGTGTAATTCAGTGGCTTAGTGTATTCATTCACAGAGTTGTACAAGCATCAGCACAATTGATTTTAAAACATTTTCCTTTCCCCCAAAAGAAACCTTGTACCCTTTAGCCATCAGTCCCCCACCAACCCCTTCATCCCCCAGCCCCAGGGAACCACTGATCTACTTTCTATCTCTGAGGATCTGCTGTTTCTAAACTTTTCATGCAAGTGGAATCATACAAGATACACTCTTTTGTGGCTGGCTTCTTTCTCTTAGCATGTTTTCAGAGTTCATTAGTGTTGTAGCGAGTATCAGTACCTCATTTCTTTTTCGTGGCTAAATAGGTACGTACTGTTGTGTGTACTGCTCTTTCTACCTATTTGTATATCTAAACATCGCTCCATGGCATCAAATACTCTTCTGTGACATCATTTTAAACATATTCCTGGCAGTCCGTGGTGGGGATTCATCACCACTTGCTTCCCCAGTTCCCGGATGCTGAACAACCTGGTTCTTACGTGAAAAACGACCACTAGGCCAGACATTACCCTCAATTAGGGTGATGCTGCCAAGGCTCTGGGCATGGTTTTGGAGGCTACAGAGGCTTCTGGCTCCAGAACTCACTGACTTCATGACTTAATTAATTTAAACGAAACCAAATTCAATTCAATTCAGTTTTGATGGCTCATCTTTACGGAATTCTCTCACGTGCCAGGTACTTCGCTAAGCATTTTACTTTCCTTACCTCATTTAATGAACAAAACAACCTATGGGAGAGATCCTTATGTCAGCCTCCTTTTATAGATGAAGAAACTGAGGCTCAGAGAGGTTAAGGAATGTGCCCATGGTCAAACAGCCCAATGGCAGAGCCAAGATTTGCTTTAAACCCATCCTTGTAGCTGGTAAAGGGTATAACTCTGCTAATCTCCCCAGCAGTCCTAACTCCTGGGAATAACCCCAGACGGGCCACCCTAACCTTTCTCAGGACCACTCTCCCAGCTCCTTGATTCAGGAGTTCAGGTACCTCCCAACCAGCAGGCCGGGGACCTGCATTTGAACCCAACTTTGTCCATCTCCAGAGTTGGATCCTTCTCCCTCTCTCCAGCATTGCCCCATCCACAGTCATCTGTGTGTCTCTGTCTTGATTTTCACCCTATTTCCTATCACCTCTAACATTTACAAAATCTTGTTTTCTTGTAAATTAACTCACTCTTTCCTTAAGTCATTTGAAAGCAAACAAATCACAACCTCATGTGAAGCCAGCAGAGTGTGTGAGCTTGAAGCCCTGGAGATAAAGCACAGGTCTTAAACTCTTGCCTGATGCTGTTGCTCTTGCCAAGATCTGGTCTCTCTGGTCAAGAGAACATTGAAAAAGCATTAGGTGTTAAAGACATAGTGGCACCTGAGACTCTCCTTGACCCAGTGAGAATGATTGGAAGAGAACAGGGGATTAACTTTCTCCCCCTGTGATTCAGGGCTATTGAGTGAACAGACGTGTCCCACAAAATCATCGTCTGAGCCTGGGCCCCTGCGCCCCCTGCTCTGGGGAGTCCCGCGGTGCAGTGCCCTGGAGCGTCTCCTGGTTCCAGGATGCAAGGAGGGTGTCACAGGGCACACAGATGGCAAATCCCGAGACCTGGCCCCTGCCTTACAGAGACCTCAGCCTGAGGGTGATGACAAAAAGGGAGCACTCCCTCCCGCTGCCCACACACCATGAGATTTTATGACCTTTTCTCCAGCTCCAGAAACGGTTTGCTTCCTTGGAGCCAAGCTAAGAAGTTTAGCATGTATATCTTAAAAAGGCACCACATGAGCCACCTGCCGCTTTGAAACCAGCGAGGCAGAGTGAGTGCTGGGAGGGACAGCTCTGGCCACGCTTTTTAATTGCTATTTATTGTCCCTTAAAAACATCTCCTTGCTTCACTTTCAAGTTGCCCCACCTGCCTGTTGAGATGGGAAAGTCGAGCAGGCGGACACGGCCTATGTGTCCAGATCCGGTGGCTCCAATTCCACCCCATCCAAAGGCTCATTAGGGAAGGGACTTGGGCGATGCCGCCCTTTCTCAAATGCCCTTCATTCTGAGGCCTTGGCACATAGCTTTCTCTCTGCCTGCAACCCTGTTCTCTTCCCGCTAGACTTTCACACCTGTCCCAGCTGTGCAGGTTGGATTCATCTGGGGCCTCTGAGACCAGCGTAGTGAAGGCAGAACCTCCAGGGAGGGGTACAGGGGTGGCTGTGGCTCAGACACCACCCTCCTGGTGTGAGGGATTCTAATTCCCAGCCAGGGAGCAAATTGCTGTTCATCTTTCTGGTCTGGTCGCAACTCCCTCAACAAGTTTGTATATTCTGATGGCTCCTGCAGCTCTTGGCTCACACTGATCTCAGGTGCAGCGAACTTGTTCAGTCACCTCTTCCAGTGAAAGCTCCCAGCGGGCCGGGACTCTGCGTCTCATTAGCAGTTTATCCCCTGTGCCAATCACAGGGTCCAGCACAGAGAGGGTTCTCACTAAGCCCTTAAATATTTTACATGAATGAATGAAAAAGGTGAAGCAAGGTCTCTCAAAGGGCACAAGGTCTTCCTTTAGCCTTTGGAATATTTTCCATGTGGAGAGTGCCTTCCACATAGAAAGGGCCCTAGTGAAGCATGTTCAGAAGCCAGGGGCCTCCCAGCTGCCCCAGATTCTCTTGTGTTTGGGCCAGTTGGGGTCAAGGGCAGGACGGGCCCATTGGCACCCTCAGCCTGTTTGTATAGGCAGGCGTGGGGGTTGGTGAAGGCAGGGCAGGGCAGGCCGCAAGGGACGTGGGTGGTGCAGACAGTGCCAGCCAGCCGCCATGGTCTCGTCAGGCAGGGCTCCGTGTGCTGCCTCCAGGAATGGGCTGGGGCTGGCATCTTGGGCCTAGAAAGGGTGGCTTCAACTCCCGGCTCAGTAGATTTGGTTTTCACCTTGTCCTCAAATGCAAAAATGAAGACCCAATAATAAGAGAAGCCGCCATTTCTCCCAGAGCTCACGCTGTTCCAGGTCCTATGTTAGGTGCCTTTTCTGTTCTTAGACCCAGAGGGGCCCTTGCTCTGGCCTTGGTACTTTGGGGATCCTGATTTGGCCTTTCTCCAGCAATGTCGCTTCTCCACAGGGTGAGGAGCTCACAGGGCCACAAGGTGCCCACCCAGAGCAGCATCCTCCCGACCCCAACCATGACTGGCTAACTGGGATCCCTGAATTCCCTGCACACATGCCCCTAGCCTGCCTGCCACGCCTGCCTGCCATGCCTGCCTGTCCTCTTAAGGGCAGGATGTGCTGCTGGTGCACCGGCCTCCAGCCCACAAGGTAGGCCAGGGCTGGCTGGGGCCTCTGTGCAGTTGGAAGGCAAGGTTTTAGGTGGGGATCCCGGGCCTACCCTGTTTCTGCCACTCAAGTCTGGCTCAGAAGGCCAAGGAGTCCTGGAATTCTAAACCCACTCTCAAATGCTTTGCATGCTTCTCACCTTATCTGTGTGACAGTCCTCAGAGTTATTTATGGTCCCCACGACTACAGATGAGAAAGATACTAACGTGCCCAATATCACAGAATCATCCGTGGTCTCTGAGCTGGGGTTTGAATGCATGCCTGTCTGGCTCCCAGTTACTAACTATGGTGGGTCTGGCCCAGGACCAGGTGTTTTCATAACCATTATTTAATTTAATCCTAACCACGCTCCTCAGACGCAGGTGTAAGCAATCTCGCTTGTACTGGCCACCTGTCGAAAAGTTACCCATTGCCCCCTGTTTTGCAAATAAGGAAGCAGGCTCAAGTTCACATAGGCTCAGGGAGGTCTGCTCTAGTTCACGTCGAAAGCTGTAGAGTCAGATTTCACACCCAGGGGTGCCTAACTCCAAAGCCAGTGTTTCTCAAGATTACGACTTCTCATGGGAGTTCTCCAGAGTTGAGGGATTTCAAAGCCAGGCCACAGGATTTTGTTGAATTCTGGCTGGAGAGTGATTTTTCCCCCCAAGCTGAGCACACTAGCCACCAAAGGCAGCCAAGTCATGTTCATTATTGCTGTGTGTGGAAAAATTCACAGCTTATGCCTCAACCAGTCTGACCAGTTTCAGGGTGCAGCTAGAAGACATCTCTCTAGAACAACTCCCTGAGAATCAAGCCTGGGACATGCACAAGAGGCCTGTGGCTGTTTCATGACCAGCAGGGCACCAGGCAGGGCCTCTCACAGTTGATGGGGCTGCACGCACAGGTGGAGGCATTCAGAGCTTCAGCTTATAAGATACCCCGTGTGCTGGGCACAGAACAACTTTCTCATGCCCTTTATCTAATTCTTACAGCCACTTACAAGGCACATATTCTGTCCCTTGAGAATTGAAGGAAAAGCTCACAGACTCATGCATTTACTCATTCCTTCAGCAGTTACTTTCCTGGAGCTGACTATGTGCCATGTGCTGGATAAAATCTGGTCACCATCTTCAGAGGGAAGACAGCATAAAAGAAGGAAGCAGCTCCATAAAGGAGATAATTACAGCTTGGGACAGATGCCTTGGAGACACTGCAGACTGAGTTGTCTCAGGATAGGAATGGGCCGGCCTCAGGGCCTTTGCACCTACCTTGCCTGCTACCTGCAGTGCTTTTGCTTTTTGAGCAGAAGAATCACAGTGTAGAAGTCTGGGCCCTGCTTCTGACCAAGGGAAAGCCACTGTCCTTCCTGGGTCTCAGTTTCCTCTTCTGTTCATTGGGATTATACTAAACAAATCTCAAAGAGCCAACTTCTAGGATCAGTGAATTTCCCCTTCTTCCAGTAAAAAACTACTCTTATTCAAGTAGGTTTTTTTTTTTAATTATGAAAGCCCATTTTGGAAAATTTGGAAAGTAGAGAAAAGTTTGAATGAAAAGTCAGGCATAACAATAATTCTCCCCCCTGTAACTCCATGAATGCAGGGAGTTGTGGTCTTGTTCCCAGTTTCCTTCCAGGGCCTAACCTGAACTCATCGCCAGTGGTAGTGACAATAATAATAACAACAACAATAACAATAATAATAAAATGACATCAACAACAGCTAACATTTACCTAGCACTTATTGCTAATCAGGCCCTCTTGTAAACCAGCTGCATGGACTGCTTTATTTAATCTGCATGATAACTCAGAGATGTATATACTATCTATACAATGCTTGTGCTCTAACTCGTTATACAGATGGGGAAACTGAACTTCAGAGACGCTCAGTAACTTGTTCAAAGTTCCACAGCGAGTATGTGGGGACACAGAGAGTAGTAGATGCTCAATAAATAACGAATTATGATAAATCCCTCTCCTGCTTACAGTGGTGATGACAAGGTACTGGGCAAAGTTTGATTGACCAAGAGATGCCCTTAATAGATATCTTTCTGCCAAGTAATTTTTATTGTATGTTTGTTTTCTTTTCAACAGTGAGACATTTTTATAGGAGAAAATGCTGAAAATACAATTAAGCGTAGAAAAAGAAATTAAAGTTCCCACACCCCCACCACACGCCACACTGTTACTGTTTGGTATATTTCTCCCAGGTTATTTTGAATGTAATTTCTTTTTTTTTTTTTTAACATGGTTGATTGAGCTCAAACTATATGCAATTTACTCTGCTGCTTTTTTCACTCAGTATTCCATCATGAGTATTTCTCATTATTATGAACTCTTTATAAACAACCTTTTTGTATATATATATTTTTTATTGAAGTATAGTTAGTTTATAATGTTTTTAATGACGGATGCAGCCTTTTATTTAAATCATCCAGTATTTTAAAAGCAAGACCTTCTAAGTACATTAATTTCACCTGCGAGGGATAAGGCAGCCCAGAGTAGAAGAAAAGATCCGGGAGTTTAGGGGCCCCCCACTTCTACCACCCACCAGCTCTGCCAACTTGGGGGAGTCACTTCCAGGCACCAATCCTCTTTTTTGACTGAGAATACCAATAATGTAACAGCTGCTTCCGGTGATTAACGTGAGGCCAGAGCGGGAGGACAGACACTAAAGCATTTTTTTTTAATGTACACAATAAAGCAAGTTTTTATTTTTCTGGAAAACCATTTCTTTCAGAACGCAGAAGTGGGCTCGAATTTAATCAAACTGCCGTCAACAACAGCAAGAGCCCTGAAGGAAAAAGATGACCAAGTCTACTGCCAGCCGGAGTTGCTTCTCGAAGGTAAAATGCATCCTCTCTCCTGTGTTTAGGGAGGGAAGGGACTGAGTGTCATGAAGATGGAGGCCTCTTTATGCAGTACCTCCTTCCAACTCGGAGGAGTCATGAACAGATGAGGGACCTAGAGGAAGGCTCTCGGGGTGCCCAGTGGGAAGCAACCAGAGACAGTTCTCTTTTCCTTTATCTTCACACCCCTTCTGGGGAGGCACTGGGCAGTGATTGGATGGGAATTTACATGGCTGACCTTTCAAATGCTGCCTTAATGAGCAGGCCCAGCACAGGCAGATTTTCACCCTTGCACATTGAGAAGGCCCTGCAGAACAGGTGCTATCAGCCCCGTTTCACAGAGGAGAAAACTGGGCCTCAGAAAGCCGGAGCTACTCCCAGAAGGTAAACCCCCTAGGAGAGAAGTCGCCCCGCCCAGAGCAGGGCTTCTCAACCCAGGCAGTGCGGAGGCCGGGGGCCAGCCCCTTCTTAGTGCTGGGGGCTGCCCTGGGCCTTGGAGGATGTGGAGCAGCAAGCCTCCAACCTGACTGAGAACCGCTGCCCTAGAATAGAAGCCGGGGAGGGCGGGGACCGAGTTTCTGTGCTCAGAGTTGTCGCTGGAACGTGACAGAAGGCTGGCTTAGAGCAATCTGTGCTCAATACTTAAATGCAGAGTGAACTGACCTGCCCTGAACTCAGCTGGGGAGTGGTGGGGTGTGGCTCTAAGCTGGAAGCCCTGCTCCCTGTGTCACTGCCCCCTACCAGGGTCAGGCACCTGGAAGGGACCGTCCTGGGGACTCTCCTAGGATGACCTCAGATCTGCCATAACAACCACTTCTGCAGGCAGCATCCCATGGATCCTGTGACGGGTTCTGTGTGGCGCCCCAGCCTCCAGGAGTCTTTGTAAATGACATGTTCGTCCCAGTTCTTAAAGCATCAACTTCCGCCTCCGCTCACCTGTCACATCGTACGGACAGATGGAGGCTTAAAATACTGTGGTCTTTTTGTTTCTGAAAAGGGATTTCTGGCTTATTGTAGCATCCTTGGGCAACACTGGAAAGTAGAACAGTAGGCAATACCTCAATCCCTCCACCCGTGACAGCTCTTTGGAAACACCCACACCGTCTCCATCATGTAGGGGCTGCTTGGCGTTTCCCAGGCCCTCTCCTAGGGGTCCCCACACTTCCCGTCTTTCCTCCCAACAGTCCCGTCCTGTTCTTGTCACATTAGGTGAGTTCACGCATATCAGGGGCTTAGTTGAGGGCCTGGCTGCAGTGAAGGTCTGGCTAAAGGTAGCCAGGATTCGAACGTCTCAAAGAGGCAGGCACTGCCATGTGCTGCTCATGTTCTAGAGCCGAGGATGGCAGAGTTGAGAATAATTCAGTAACTTGCCCAAGGTCAGGCAGCAGAGCCAGGATCTGAACCCAGGTTACCCTGGCTTGAAATCCCTTAACCTCTGCATTTACCATTACACAAGGTGCGTACCATACCATCTAGAATGTTCTGAAATGGTTTCTTCCACTTAATGAATGTAGCCCGGGAATTTTCCCACATCCAGAAGGTTCTTCAAGAGCGTGGGTTTAATAGCCACACGGAATTCACAGGGATGAATATATTTTACTTAACCAAGTGCTGATAACTGGTCATTTACAAGGTGGAGGAGAGGGGTGTTCCAGACCAGGTTTGAGGGGCCCAGGAGCAACACGGGAAGTCTCAGGCCTACTCTGGGGCCACCAGTGGGCATGTTGTTCTGCTTGACTTGTGGGGGTGGTCCCTGGTCCTTACGTTCAGCTTGACTTGTCTCTTGGGAGTTTCACGTTTATTTGTCTGTGGGACCAGACATCTTCCCATCTCAGTGGTCCACCCTCCTTCTCTCCCCACTGAACCCAATAACCATTTGTGCCCTGAGTCCATTCCAAGAGGCCTTCACACATGGCAGGTATTTCCATCTCTGCTTCTTCTTTTCTTAAACGTTATATTTTCAGCAGCACTTGGATCCAGCTACCTGGAATATTTCATAAGCGGGAATTTCACTTCAGTATTTGAACTTAGAAATTTAATTTGAGGGGGTGGGTATAGCTCAATGGTAGCACATGCTTAGCATGCACAAGGTCCTGGGTTCAATCCTCAGTACCTCCATTAAAAAGAAAAAGGAAGAGAAGGAAAGAAGGAAAGAAATTCGATTTGACACAATAGGTGTATATAGATATATATGCATGGAAATGGACAGCATTTTAAAGCTTTTTGGATTACAAAAGTAATAGGTGTAATGAACATTTCACATAATGAGAAACATTATGGACAATATAAACTATAAATGACTATAAGAAAGTTATCACCCTGGCAATGCTTCTAAATTTTCCTCTTCATTTGTTAGATAGTGGAGATAATTCTATAAGCAGGCTTTAATACTTTATCTTATTATGTGGACATTTTCCCATGTTATTAAACTTCTTTGTAAACATTATATAATGTTATTATATGATTTCACCACATTTATTTAAATATTCCCCATTGACACTCCTTTCCACGGCTTCAGAAGTTTCTATTCACACCCACACACACGTGTGCACATATACGAGTACTTTTTTTTAAAGATATTTTAAAAATTGCAGTAGCCTCTGCTTGTAATCATGCAATTCTCTTTGATTTCTATCTTGGATAATTAAAGATGTTTATACACTTAAAAACCCAGGTCTATCTTGTTCCTGAAGCTTCTAATGGAGCCAGGGTAATTATTAGAGGTTCCCTCCTCCTGCCCTAGGACCACCTTGGACCCAGGCCAGGGCCTGAATCAAGTTTCAGGATCCTGGCTTAGGAGCCGTCTTTGTGGAAGGGATACCCAGACTGACACGAAGGATGGGCGTCCCAGCGCTCAGTGAAGGGTCTTTGTCAGTGAGGTCATTTCTCTCTAGGCTTAGAGCTGCCTCGGATCAATTATGCTCACAACGGGAAGCGGTACCGCTACGTCTTTGCTGCTGAAGTCCAGTGGAGCCCCATCCCAACCAAGGTACTGGTCCCCTGAGAGGGCATCTGCCCCGGTTGTGTCTGTCTGCAAAGCTGAGTTCCCAGGTTCTCTGGCTGCATGAACTTGATTGGAAGATGGAGGTCAGGACGCAGGGGTAGGTCAGAGAGTGAGGTCAGTTGGGACAATACACGCTGGAAGCAATGATGGAATGATGGATCGTCCCTGAGAGGGAGCTGCGCCTTACGGGCTGGCACTTAGGAAAGAGGTGGTGGCTGGAGTTTACCATTGATTTCTTTACTGGATGCAGGTTTACTACACTGCTAAGTGGTAGCACTGAGGAAAAAGGACATGAACAGGGGATCCCAATTCCTGCCCTCAAGGAACTCACTGTCTCAAGGAGAGAGGGTATAGCTGAAACTTTTGGACAATTTATTTGGGGTTTTAAAGTACTATTTGGTGAACACCTCTTTCCCAGGTGCTATGCTCAGTGCTGTACGGATACCGCTTTTCATTAATGTCTTCATTTTTCAGTAATAAAATGGAAACTCTTTTTTTTTAAAATGCAAGCAGTGCAGAAATGTACAAAGTAAAAGAAGGTTCCCACACACACATACACACACCCTGAGTGACTCCCTGCTAATCCCACACCCTAAGGGGAAAGAGGTCTATTAGGGTTTCAGAGGCCAGGGACTCGCACTTTTAAAACAACAAAGGAATCGTATGATACTTTAAAGGTTTGCATTGAATACATTAGTTTATCTAACACGTATAAAAATTACAGTACAGTGCCAAATATCAGATAAATCCGAGGTTTTTATTTCTAAAAGAATTCAGCATGTAGTGTCAGCCACGTGGCAGTGGGAAGACCTCTGCTCACAATTGAAGGAGGAAGCCAGCTGTTTTTGTTGTTATTGTTACACCAACCAGAGGCAGACGTCCTTTGGGGTCTACCTTCGCCAGTGTCAGTCTGCAGTCGAGGGGCTCACTCCCCTCTCTCTGGCACCCTGGTGCCTTCCTGTTCCCAGGGAATTAGCACGCTCTCCAACCCGTCAATCGCACGTTTCTTCTCTTTGGATGCACAGATAATAAAATACGACGTCCTCACAAAGTCATCCTTGAAATGGGGAGAAGAGCACTGCTGGCCGGCGGAGCCCCTGTTTGTGCCCACGCCGGGCGCCCGGGACGAGGATGATGGTAAGGCTCCAGGAGGGGCAGCCCACAGGCTGTGCTGAGCTTGTCATCAGCCCCCAAGCAGAGGCACAGTTTGGGGATGGTGATCCCCCATCACGCAGCTGGCAGAGTCATGCTTTGCAGCCCAGGTTTGTCTGGCTCCATTGCTGTGGGGTGAAGGGGTCCCCCAGCCCACCCCCAATCCTGACACCAGCTGCAAGTTCAGGGGTCCCCAAGACCACTCTCGCCCTTCATAGAAAGACTCACAGGACACACTGAGAACTGTGATACCCATGGTTATGGTTTATCACAGCGAGAGGATACAGATGGAGAGAGAAGAGGTGAGTGGGGCAGGATCTGGGAGAGTCCCAGGCATGGAGTTTCCATGGGTCCTCTCTGAGGGAGTCAAAGACCCTGCCACCTTCCCCAACAGTATTCCCGGAGTGTGGCCAACCAGGGAAGCTCACCTGAGCCTCATGTCAGAGCCTGTGTGGGGCTCGGTCCTGCAGTCATGGTTGACCTTTAGTCTTCAGCCCCCTTGGAGGTTGAGCTGACACCTGTGGCCCAAAGCCTCCTCCTGGATCCCTTTATTAGGATAGGTTATATGGTGTGGCCCCAGGTAAACAAAGACACTCTCATCAGGCCAATAGTCCCCGAGCTTAGAGGTCACCTGGCAGGAGCCATTCAGACCTCTCTCCCGGAGAGGTTGACTTGCAGGCTGCACAGAAGCCCACTTCCTTGGCTGAGCAGCCCTACCCTCTCCTAGAGTGTGGAATCTTGGTTTTAAACTTCATTGTATTGGCATTCTTTTTTTTTTTTTAATCAGCAGAAAAATTTTATTCCTTTTAAGGACAATGAGTCCACATCCAAGGCCCTAACTTACAGACACAAACCAAAGCAGCCTTAAAGCGTTGGATACTCCTAACCCCCTCGGCCTGTAACTTTTCCACGGAGCCCCTAGCAGTGCTTGAGGCCCATCTCTCCTGGCTAGGTTTCCACGTGACTGGATAGTCCTTTCCTTCCTTGATTCTGCCCTTGTCCCAGAAGTGCCCTGCCCACACCACTGGGGATGTGAAGGAGGGTAACTAGAACCCTGGGTGGGGCTGCCCACACCTGCAGGGGAGGGCCAGCTGCCCCACGGAGCCTGCCAGCTGCTTCCCTCAGGTGAAAAGGGAGTGGTTTTCTACCTGGACCCTGTCTTTCTACTGACCTGCATGGCATGGCACGCTGGATGGCAGGGCAGTGGGGGAGCCTGGTGTCACTGTCCTCTCCAAGGTGTGGGATGGTCGGTACCACCTCTTGCTGAGGCTGGCCTCCCTCTGGGCTGGGCGAGTGCATCCTGCACATTCTCTCGTGGGCAGGGAACAGCATTGTCTTCATGTCACCAAAGGAGAGGCTCAGAGAGTGAGGCAACTTCCCCATGGTCACACACCCAGGACGTATAGAGGTAGGGTTTAAATACAAGCCCAACTGACTTCAGCTCTGCTCAACCCCTCTGAAACCCAGGGGACCTCGGGAGGAATCACAAATACTGGCTGGAAGTTTATGTGCATTATTCCATTTAAGCCTCTATCCCTTAAGAGTGAATATTTAGAATATTTCCATTTTACAGAGAGGGAAGCTGAATTTCTAGCATGCTGCACATGCAGGAGGTGAATTGGACGCATTCAAATACTACTTGAGCACAACTGGTCTTAGTTTAGCTGAGTGACGTCTATTAGCCTAAGTGCAGCATCGAAGCTGATTGTCTATAATTAGAGTTTCTAAATAGTAGGAAAATAGCTATTCTCCAGGGGGTGCAATAATTTACAAAGTGCTTTCATAACTGACTGTGTAAGATGCTCTCAGCAACCCTCTGAGGGTGGGAAAGATTACCCCCACTCTACAGATGAAGAGACTGAGGCTTAGAGAGGTGAAGAGACTGGCCCGGCCAGGCCTGGAACCAGGTCTTCCAACTCCTAGCTTTCTGATTTCCCTGGCCCTTCCCTTCTGCTCACACGAAATATCAAATTCACTTCCTGTCTGTTTTGATTAGATTTTTACGTCCAAAGGACAGGGAGACATAGCTGAGAAACTTATCCCTCGAGCTGGACGAGGTTCAGGACTGCACTTTTACAAAGTGTCTCTTTTTGTTTCCCCAAAGGAATTATCTTATCAGCCATTGTCTCCACCGATCCCCAGAAGCTGCCCTTTCTGCTTGTTCTGGATGCCAGAACTTTTACAGAGTTGGCTCGTGCATCTGTTGATGTCGAGATGCACCTGGATCTCCATGGGCTATTCATCTCGGATGCAGACTGGGGCACAGGGAAGCATCCTTCCTGGGAAGAGCAGGATGGGGCTTCAGACGGCCATGTGGCCCCACAGACCTGACCAGGTGGAGGCTTGGGACCTGGAGAACAGCGTCACAGGACTCAAGGCTAGTCCCTTCCTGGGGCTGGGGGTGGTGGTGGGGTGGCCCTTCATTTCATGTTGCACTTACTCTTTCTGTGGTTGCTTTGAGACAAAGTTACAGAAATAGAAGTTGTCACTATCTTTTCTTTCATTTTATTTTGGCCATAAAAACCTTGTTTGAAAGTCTATCAGATATTTATTGATTAGCTCTAGCACGTCTAAGAAATCCCCTTTCCTTTGGTATAAAGACCATGATCATGAATCAGAAGTTGCATTAAGTCACATAACCATGCTCTCATGGGCAGCGTGGACAAGCAGGGTCCCACTGATAAACTGGAAAAGAGACAGATAAATATTTATTATTGCTCCTTCCTCCTTGCCTTCCTCTCCCTCCTTCTGTCCCTTCTTTCCAGTGGACTAGATTATGATTTCTTGTTTTCCCAACCATGCCCTGTTAGTAAACTACATGGCCCAGAAGGCATGTGGCTTTGTGGTCATTCCATGCAAGGCATGGTATAATATAAAATAATAAAAACTTTAAAGTCTGTTCAGACTTCGTTATAATTTTACATGGCTTCTTTCCTCTGAAGATCTTCTAAGGCACTAAAACAGAGTGGCAGAGCTAGACAGTTCACAGACAGCCAGATGCCTCATTGCACAACCACCAGGACAACAGACTGGGGTGGGAATCCTCCTTTATGGTGGGGGGGGGAGCTGGACACTGACTGGCCTGGTGGTGGCCAAGGGGCTGGAATCCAGGATTGGTCCTGATGCCTGATGCTGAGAACCAGGGTGGTGAGGCATGCCAGTCTGTACAGGAAAGGAGGTTCTCTTAAGTTGAACGTGCTCCCAGGACAGACAGGCGTCAAGGGCAGAGGTGAAGGAGCTTGGTGGTGGAGATGGAGAAAGCAGGGAAGACAGACAAGCCGGGTCCCATGAGAGTGCTGGGAGCCCCATGGACATCTGAGTCTCACCTCATTGGTTGAGGAGGTGACTGGTGCATGGTTTAGAGAGTCAAAGCCAGGCTGGGTAATTCCCAGATCCCACATCATGGGGTCAGGGGGCTGGGATCACACCCTAACTCTGCACCTGCCTCCTCCCTTGAGCCTGGATTTTGTTCAGTCACCAAGGGAGATTCAGGGACATATCTGGAAGACAGAAAGGAATCTCTGGTAACGGTGCATGGAATACCCCAGAGGGGGTCGTCCTGAGGGACCATGAAGCCATACTTAGCTTCTATTCAAATGGAGCCTCCATCAGGTCAGGGAATTTTTTTTAATTGACATTTTTATTGTAAGAATTGTAGCTTCATGTGCAGTTCTAAGAAATAATCCTGAGAGATACCATTGCCAAAATTTTGTCATTTCAAATATGGTATATAAGTGGATTCACATGGTATTAACCTTTGGGGATTGGCTTTTTTTACACAGCAGAATTCCTTGGAGATGCATCCAGGATGTTTGTTTTCATCCAAGTTGTCCTGTGTTGGGTATGTTTTATTCACTGTTTTATCCTCTGCACTAGAACACTACTGGCGGATGCAGGCTTTCAAATATTTGTTGAATGAATGAATTTGGCCAACACAGAAATTCAGTTCCACAATATACCAACAAGAAATGGATTTTTTTTTTAAAAAGAAGAAAAAGAAATGGATATTTTACTGAAGATCCCCTGGGATGACAGTTCACCTGGAAACCAATGAAAACACCCAAAATTCCCCATGAAGTTTCTTTCCTCTCCCTGCCATCCCTGATATCTCCTCTCTTTCTTCCCCTGTTGGTCCCTCAAAACCTCCTCTACCGTCCCAGCACCTCCATGTCATCCTTAGCTCATAGATGTCATTAAACAAAAGCCTGAACCCTGGGGATGACAGAATGAAGACTGTCGGCTCTCCTCCTCTGGGGACCCCAGCACCTCCAGCCTTGATCAGACGGGTTGGGAGGCAGCGTCAACCATGGTGGCCTGAGAAAAGTGTGACCGAGGCCTGCATGTGGGTGGCAGAAGTGGAAAAGAGTTGACCAACAGGACAGTCACCACCTATTCGTTATTCTACTTTAAATATTTGAGAAGAGGGTGGAACTTAAAAAAAAAAAAAAAAAGCTTCTCCACCTCTATTCTGCTCAATTCTAATTGTCAAACCGTACCCAGGCCTATTTGTGAAAAAGAGTGCAGTTCTTCCTGGAGGAAAAGTATGTCCATGATTTGTTTACCCTGTTTGAGATGACAGGTGGAATTCCAGACCCATGAGGAAGCCTGACACACCAGATCTTTTCTTCTCAGTTTCACAAACACCAAAGGTCGATGCCGGGACATCCAATTTCTCTTGATCCTAAATTCCGTCCTTTTTCAGATCCAGGCCAGGGTAATGAGCTCAAAAGGCCGTGGGAGCCAAGACGCATGAGCCTTTCTTGAAACCGCGAGCGTTCGTCTTGTGCTCAGAGCCTTCTTGCTGTGCTTCATGTGGGTGCAGAGCGTGACCAGGAAGTTGTGCAGGAAGAATCGCTCCGGGTTCGTTTATTGCTCTGATAAAGCCACAGCGTCTCAAGGGCGCTCTAAGATGTGTCAGGTACCAGGTAGGCCTTTCAAGGTTTGACCTACTGACTTTTTCCTTTAAGGGTTTCTCTAATTTGATTCCCTCAGGAATAAGCTGGATGTGTACATGGACAAAGCAACCCATGAAAATCTAAGTGCTTTCCAGCCCCATCCACATTGCTGGTTTGTATTTGTTTCCTTCCAAAGTTACCCAGCGTCCTCAGGCTGACTCTGTTGAGAAGGTTGCTGATCCAGGTTAAGGGGAAACACCTTTGATCACTTCTTAAGCTGTTTGTAGACTGGGTGGTTTTTAAATGGCTGGGAGAAGTCCTTCCCGTGGCAAATCAGGACATGCAGACAGAAAAGTCACAGCCACCTTCTTCCTCGACAACCATAGTGGTAAGACCTGTGGCCTCTGCACTTCATCTTCCTTCTGGGAGTCTGGACTCAGTGATCAGGTGCAGACACACAGGGCCAGCGGCACTGGCCACCGGCTGCATCAGGAAGCAGGCTCTCCGGGTTAGATGCCAGCGAAGAGGCTGGGGTTTTCTCGGACAAGGCAGGCAAGGAAAGAGATGTGGAAGCACTGTGTTGGGACAGGTGGGGATAAGCCAGGCCTCTTTCCTTTTGGCAACCAGGAAAGGCTTCTGGGAGGGGTGCGCCTTCAGGAGCTGCCTGAGCGGCCAGAGGGAGCACCTGGCCAGACGCTGAGGGTGCAGCCGGGATGAGGATTTGGAGGCAGATGTGGGATGACTGAACAGAGCAGCTGTTGAGTCAGTTCCACAAGGAAGCAGTGGGAAGTGAGAGAATTGGGGGGATTTGTCTTCTCCGATCATAAAAGCCATACCTGTTTGTTATAGACCACCTGGTTATTTTAAAAAAGAGATCAGAATGCACCCGTAGTCCCACTACCAAAAGAAAACCCCTGAAATCTCTGGTGTGTTTTTTTTCTCTCTGGTTTTAAAATTTTTCCTGTGCACAGTTTATGTATTAGCAATCGGTTTACAGCCCACCCACCAGTTTCTAACCTGCTTTTTTCCTAAGTGTTTTCCCAGATCACGAAATGCTTCTTCTAATGGGTGCATGGTATTCCATCTCTGGGTCATGGCAGAGTGTACACTAGCCTGCTGTTGGACACTTAGGTTTTTGACTCTTACAGACAATGCCAGATCAGTGACCTTGTGTGTACGTTTCTAGGGTTCACCCCACTTTCCGCTCTGTATTCAGGTGCTTGTTCTTGTCATTTTCTTTGGCTAGATTCCCCTACTTTGGAATTCTGAGCCAAAGAGTAGAAAAACAAGGTTTGGAGTGTGCTTTGAAAGGCCAAAGGTTTTCGTTTGATTGATAGGAAATGGAGAGAAGCCTTTCTGGAATCTGAGAGGTTTAAACAGTCAAAGTGGCTGTGGGACTGAGAAATCCACATGTCTCATGAAACATGGAAAAATGTGGGTACATGGGATTATAACTTTAGTCCCAATCCTCCATTCTTCCTGTTCCCTATTCTTTCATTCTTTTTTTTAATGGAGGTACTGGTGATTGAACCCAGGACCTTGGGTATGCTAATCATGCACTCTACCACTGGGCTATACCCACCCACTTCCCTATTCTTTCTTATCCTCCATATCTTTCCACCCTATACGGATACTTGTTCTTTTCAGGCTTATATTCACTCACTCACTCATTCATTCATTCAGCGGTAACCAGGGGTGTGTATGCATATAATGGTCAGCGGAACCCGTACCTCAGCTGCCCTCAGGGAGCGTGTGCAGAGTGAAGGACTCAGCACCAGGGAACCAACCAACACAATTCAGTGCAATGGTGGTAACAATAGGGAGCCTCCCAGGGGTCCCCAGTACTGTCTTGGGAGCCAGGGATGGCTGATAAGTGAAGAATGGTAGCAGGTAAGCAGGTGAAATACACAATGCAGATAAAGAAAGGGGGTTGGAATAGGAGAGAATGTGGGAATCTTAGGGTAGAAATTTACCAAGAACTTCTGTAGGGGTAGAACTGTGGCATTCTACCAAGTGAGCAGAAAAGTCAGGTTTCAGCCAGAACCCCAGTTTCCATGCCCAGGTAAGAAGTGGACTAGGAGTTAACTCTTCTCTTGGAGAGAAATCTCCATTGGCTTCTTCAAGCACAATCAAGGAATGATGGTAATTTTTTTTTTATTAATAGCTTTTTTGAGATCTAATTCATATACCATAAAATTCAGTCATTTAAAGTATTCAGTGGAGTGGTTTTTTGTATATTCAACATTGTGTAACTATCACCACTGTCTAATTTTAGAACATTTTCATCACCCCCAAAAGAAACACTATACCCACTAGCAGACACCCCTCATTCTGCATCCTCTCCCCTCAGTTCTAGGCAACCAAGAATCTACTTTCTGTGTCTGTGGATTTGCCTAGTCTGGGCATTTCATATAAATCAAATCATGCAACATGTGGGTTTTCTGTGACTGGCATCTTTCACTTAGCCTGATGTTTTCAGGGTTCATCTGTGGTGTTGTAATCAGTGCTTCATTCCTTTTGTGGCTAAAACAATATTCCATTGTATGAACATACCCGATTTTGTTTATCCATTCATCACCTAAGAGACATCTGGGTTGTTTCCTCATTTGGGCTGTTATGAATAAGATACACATTCAAGTTTTTAGTGTGGACGTATGTTTTCATTCATTGAGTATATTCCTAGGAGCGAAACTGCTAGGTCATAAAATAAATGTGTTTTAACATTTTGAGGAGCTGCCAAACTGTTTTTCAAAGCAGCTGCACCATTTTACAATTTCACCAGCAACATTTGTGAGTTTCAGTGTGTCCACATCCTCCATAATTTGTTATTGTCTGCTGTTTTTGTTTTAGTCATCCCAGATACAATGAAGTGGTGTCTCATTGTGGTTTTGATTTGCATTTCCCTAATAATTAATGATGTTGAATATCTTTCCATGTGCTTATTGATCATTTGTGTATCTTCTTTAGGAGAATATCTATTCAGATCCTTTGCTGTTTTTAAACCCGGGTATTTGGAAATTTTTTAAATTCCTGAGTTATAAGAGTTCTTTATATATTGTAGATATAAATCCCTTATCAAATACATGCTTTGTAATATTTTCTCCCAATCTGGAAGTAGTCTTTGATGAGACTTTTTGAAGTACAAAAGTTTTAAAATTTTGATGAAGTCCAATTTATCTAATTTTTCTTTTATCTCTTCTGCTTTCAGTGTTTTATCTAAGAAACCATTACTCAATCTACGGTCCCAAAGATTTACTCCTATGTTTGCTTCTATGATTATTATAGTTTTAGCTCTTACATTTAGGTCCATGATCCATTTTGAGTTAATTTTTGCATATGGTGTGAGATAGGGGTTCTAACTTCATTTTTTTGCATGTAGATATCCATTTGTCCCAGCATAAAAGTCACCTTTTAGGGTTGATAAATATCCAGGCAGGAAAAAATTTATCTCCTTTTCCTCCATCATCACCTAGAAGATGTTTCCTTCAACTAGTTAGAAGAAACTATACGGCAGCTCTTTGCTGGTCTGGGCAAAGGCCTTGGTTCAGAGATAAGGAAACCAAGATGGAAGCCTCAGTCAGGGGAGATTTAGATGTCTTCCTCCATCTTCATCATTGGGTGCTGAAGAAGTTTCAGGTAAGTCCAGTATGTGCATGCTCAATTCAGAGTCATATGTCCTGGTAGGATTTTCCAGTATTTTCTTTATAGCCACTCTGTTCCAGGAGGGCTGGGGGTGACTAGTGTCCTTAGGGATCCTAACCCATTCCAGGACATTGGGACCAGTGATTTTGTCTTCAGTCTGCCACTTGATTTGGGCAAGCAAGAGGTCTTAGCCTAGTTCAGGTTTATTTAAATTATTTTCAGAATTAATGTGGGAGGAACAGTAATGTCTACATTGTTTGTGCATCTTCTCTAGTTAAGGGCAGGAACAGAGCTTATTGTAATAGTAACAGCAGTATAACAACAGCTGACATGTAATGACAACTCACTGGTAAGTGCTGGTTCTCATGTAATCTTGGTAACAACCCTGAGGGAGGTCCTGGTACATTCCCATTTTACAGATGAGAAAACCGACTCTCAGAACAGTTCAGGAACTTACCCAAAATCACACAGAGGGTTTTGAGACTCTGAAGTCTAGCTTCTTAACCACTGCTTTTATTGTCTTAATCTCATTCACTTCACTCTCGGGACTTAGTCTAGCGCCTGGGACAAACTGGGTGCTTAATAAAAGGAATGCACAAGAGGAGAACAGGGGCTGCAGCTTCACTGCCTGGGTTTGGATCCTCTCAAAACCTGATGACACCGCAGTTGCATCACCCATTAAATAGAGATTGTCCTTGTCCTTCATTCAAAGAGTTGTGAAACTTCAATGAAGATTGCCTGACACATAGCGGTTGCTCAATAAATTGAGTTATTTTATTAATGAGCCTTAAAAACAGTTAAGAGGTTGAATCTTGGCTCCCAACCCTTACTAGTCATGTGATCTTTGATAAGTTATTCAACCTCATTGTGCCTCTGATTCCTGATCTGTGAAATGGGAATATTAGAACTACCTCCAGGGCTACAGTGAGGGTTAAATAACGTTCTTGTAGCCCTTAGATGAAGTGGTTGCCCCTTACTTACCACCATCTGAGTTAGCTAAGATGATGCGAGCGATTAGTGCAGAGGGTGCTGTGCGTAAACCGTCAAGTGGAGGCTGGCCCTCCTCTCTTTGGGAAGGGCCTTACACCTGGTGTGGTAAGAGAAGAGAGGACAGTGTCCCAGGCTCCCAGAGTAGTCCAGTCCACCTGGGGGACCAGTGGCATCAGAGATGATGTAAGCAGGGTTCTGGCACACCCACAATAGCCACTGCACAACAGTGTAGTCAGGCATGACTGGGAGACTCTCCGATGGTCCAAGAAAGGGGTCCCTGAGTTACACGGTCTCAGGTCACACAGCACCATCTCCTAGGACTGATGTGCTCATTAAGTGGAAACCACACATCGAGGACATGGGCCAGCACCAGGCACAGAGGGAGTGGTCCAGGGGGGATATCCTCTTGGCAGGGATTTTCATCAGCTTCATCACTCCACCCCCATCTAAACTGGTGCCCTACTGGTTTTCTGTGGCTGCCATAACACATTACCATAAATGTGGTGGTGTGAAACAACACAGATTCTGCTTGCAGTCTTGTATTCAGAAGTCTACAGTGAGTCTTAGGGGAGTAACTTCAAAGTGTCAGAAGGGCAACTTCCTTCCGGAGTCTCCAGGCACTAGTCCATCTCCTTGCCTTTTCCAGCTCCCTCATTCATTCCTTGGCTCGTGGTTCTGCCTTACTTCACCTTTTACCCCCAGCTTTCATCATCACATCACTTTTTCCCTTCTAAAGTCTCCCTCTCTCTCCCTCTTATAAGGACCCCTATGATTACATTTAGGGCCCACTGGATAATCTAGGATCATCTCCCTATCTTAAAATCCTGAACTTTATGACCTCTGCACAGTCCCTTTTGCCACATGGGGGGCATATACAGCTTCCAGGGATCCTTTGGGGAACTTTATTCAGCCCGCCATAAGCACTTAGCTCTTAACGCTCTAATATTTGTTGAGTGAATGCATGAATGTTAGACATTTAGTATTGTTGTTGGCATAATCTTGGCTTCAAGATGTGTGGTCCAGATGTGTGTGTGGATTCCTCGCCTTCAAGTCTTGCTCACATGTCACGTTCAGTGCAGATCTCCTGACCCCAGTTTAACCTTACAACCTGCTGCCTCTATTACACACACTCCTGATCTTTTATCCTGCCTAACTTCTTTTCCCCCGTGGCACATTTTTCCTTCCAGCACACTATAAAATGTACTTATTTATTATATTTATGGATATTTGTTCCTCTCCCTTACTAGAATGTAAGCTCAAAGATTAAATTCAGGGAAAGGATTTTTCTGATTTAGTCTCATATGTCCTTGAGGTCTAGCACAGGGCCTGGCACACAGTAGGTACTCGAAACACAAGTGCTGAATAAACATGAGGACTGAAGGGCCTTGTCAAGTTTCCTGTGGCTGTGGGTCTGGTTCTTTATCTTTCATGATCGATCTTGCCTTTCATGACAATGAAGGCATGGCCCATGGTGAAGCTGGTTGATCCTAGGTAACCTACGTATTATCCTGTTCACACGTCTCCACCCCGTTCTGTTAACACACTGGCAGTTTTGATTTGTGAAACACAGATAACTTCAATTCTCATCTCCACCAAGACTTGTGAAAGTCTGGGAAGGAAATGGATGGTTTGACTTTGGACATTTATTGAAGGATAGACTTGAGAATTTGGATGATTGCAAGACTGGGAGGCTGAAGTTGGTGGGGTTTGTTGTGCTGGGTTACACTGTTCCTACTCATCTGCTGGAGGTTATGACTTTGTGGTTTCTTCAGGCAGTCAGGCTCAGGATGGTCTCTGTAGAAGGGTCTTGAGCACCTGAAGAGGCCTAGTGGAGGGGCTTCAGGGCGCCCAGGGGCTCCTGAAACTGTATGTGAGTTTTTGTGTGTATGTATGTTGGTCAGGAGACAGAGTCCATCGCTTGTATCAGCTTCACCACAGGAAACTGAGGGACTTCTGCCCAGCCCCAGCTGTGAGGACACTGTGGCTCTGTGACTCTGTGACTTAGTGACATACAGGTCAAGTTAGTAGGCCGTACACAGCTCAGAAAGGAAAGGCAGCAGTTTGAAAGGTGTGCTCCCTTCTCCCCATCCCTACCCCCAACAATCCCCCAAGCCACTGTATTAAACATGCTGAACCAGGAGCTGGTTCAAATCTCATGATGACCAGTCTCAATTTCTGCAAGATTCTGGGCATTTCCTGGGGCCTCAGTTTTTCTCATAGGTACAGTTGGGATGGCTCTACTTTCTCTGATTTTTGTGTGAATATGAAAGTGCTTCAACAGTACAAAATGCTATAGAATTTCAAAGTAATCATGTCAAAGGGAACATGTACCGTTCATGCTATGGAAAAACTAGCCTGTTACCTACTCCATACACCCACCCATCCGTCCACCTACCCGTCCATCCATCCATCTCACAAACATCTGTTTCCTCACAACATACATGAAAGCTACCATGTAAGTGACAAAAGCTATATATAAAACTCCAGTCCTCATGAAAATCATGAATAAACTGAGATTCAGAGAGTTCAGATCACTTACTGAAAATCACACAGCTAGAAAGTGATGGAGCAGAGCCTCAATGAAAACCTATTTCTGTCTGATGCCAACGGCAATGTTCAACATCATGTCCAACAGAACATTCCTAAAGGCAGAGGAGAGGGGTGCTACCCAGCCTAAAGGAAGGCAAGGTGGCAGGTCTACCAAATACAGCACTTCGAAATCTGTATTTTACCTTAAACTGCACACATGTTAGAATGTACTCCACAATATGTCCATGCATGTTTTAATAGCAAAGAATTTCCCAGCTATCTTTAAGTACAAGTGATGCTTTGGGTAGGTGGTGGGGGCACCTCAATGTAGCTGTCTGCTCTAATCCCCATCACACACACCATTTTCCACATCAGATGGTTGTTGTTTATGTTTGAGTCTTATCTCCTGGGTTGGACTAGAAGCCCCTGGAGGTCAGGATCTGAATCTGATTCCTCCTTTCTCCTTCCCAAGGCTTAGCCCAGTACCCAGTATGAAACAAGCACACAGATAATGGATTAGGCAAATACTTATTGAATTCCTGTCTAACCAAGTCAGGTGCCAAGACAAATGCAGACGGATCTGATGTGGTTCCTGCTCTCAAGATATTTACAATTGAGCTGGAGAGGCCACGCTTCCAGAATCTGCCTGAAGAGGATCTTCTCAAGACACTTGGCACAGCGTTCTAAAAGCTTGGGACTGTATGTAATACAGCGATAGAAGAGACGGTAGGCAATGAAGACAGCAAACGAAAAGTTTCATTAAATAGGACAAATTTTGTGAAAATTGACAACCTGTTCATCTGGAAAGGCAGCATTGTGTCAAGTTAAGGGCACACCTTTAAGTCGCAAAGTACAAATTAATGATGTTGAAACCACCATTTCCCAAGAGGGAAAGGTCAAAAACAGTCACCTGCTCTAGACACTGGCTGTTTTGCCAGAAGGGTCTCAGTCTCTGATTGCTTGGCCTTTGAGGGTCATGTTCAGAACTTTAGCCATGCAGATAAACCCATGCTCCATTCTGACAAACTCTGGTAGGTTGGGGTCTATTAGATTCAATTCTATTCATTAGATATTTACCGAGCTCATTGTGTAGGTATCGAGGATGCACTGAGAGGCAGGGGCTTGTAATGAATGGCTCATGAACTTTGCAGTGAATCAGGGAGTCAAAAATCCTGGCTCCTCCATGCATCAGCTGAGGGACATGTGCCAGGGCCTCGATTCTGTAAACCATGGCATGGAGATCCTAATACTTATCTTGAAGGTTGTTGTAAAGATTTTTTGGGATAATGGACATAAAGCTCCCTGCACGGGGAAGTGCAGTAAGAACTCCACAAATGGGTGCTAGTAGATGGAACAATTGGAAAAAAATTAAGGAATGATTTCTGATTTCAGGAAACACTCAGTCTAGTGAAAAGACCAATGTGTTAACAGATAAATGTCATTACTGTGATGGGCATGATGAATTTTTAAATTTTTTTAAAAAGCGAACACTTGCTGAACACTTACTATCTGCCAGACACTGTGCTAAACAGTTGTACCTTGATAATCTAAATGATTTGCACAAAACCATATATAGCAGGAACCATATACAGCTATTCCCAGTGAGGAACCTAAGGCAGTGGAAGTAACATACCCGGGGGCACAGAGCTGCAAAGTGATGGAAGGAGAGTTTGAACCCAGCAATCTGGCTCCAGAGGCAGATTTCCAGGCAAAAAGAGACAGAAAGGAGCCAGGAGAGGCTTCCTAGAAGAGGTGCTGGAGTGGTGAACAGTTTTTCAGGCACCATAGTCTTGGGAGGAGGAGTCCAGGCAGGAGGGAAAAACAGATACAAAGAGCTGGCAGGATGAACAGCTCCCTCTGCTCAGGAATTCAGCTGGAACTGTGCAGAGGGTTTGGGATGGAGGATGGTGGGAGTGGAGAAAGTGAGGTGGGGAGGGAGGGGCGGGACACCTTGAGAGCCAGCCACAGGGGCTTGGGGGAACCAAGGAAGGGTGAGAAACACAGGATCATGGCATGGGGGAATGTAATCTGTGCCGACGTTCAATGGGGAAATTACTCTGGGTGGTGTGTTTGAATAATTAGGCCATATCACAGTTTCCAAGTAAATTACTGCTTTTTACGTATTGTTTATGCGCAAGTCTCACTGTCTCCGCTACTAGCCTGTAAGTTTCTTAAATGTTGACTCTAATTGCTTTTGTTCTCCCACAAGTGCCTGGCATATGGCAGGTACTTAAACATTCTTTTAAATAAATGAGTGATGAAAAGCATGAATGAATGAATGAGTCTTTGAGAATTGAATTTTAAGCTAGGTTTAAGAAAAATGTATGGATCTGAGGTGGGTCATAGACCTGAAAGGGAAAGAGAAATGAAAAAAGCTTCTAGAAGAAAGCATAGGATATTATCATAATTGTAAAGATTTTATAACAACACAAAAAGCACTAGCCATAAAAGAGAAGACTGATAAATTGAACTTCATGAAAAGTAAGAATGTCTGTTCATCAAAGATAGAGAGTGAAAAGGCACGCCACAGACTAGGAGAAGAATTTTGTGTTTCCATACATTAAAGACCTCCTAAAAACCAATTTGAAAATCCAGTTTTTAAAAAGGAGGCAAAACTTAAACAAGCACTTTTTTTTAATCTCCAAGTGATCAAAAAGCATATAAAAAGGTGCTCAACATCATTATGCACTAGGGAAATACAAAGTAAAACAACAGGATACCACTACACACCCACCAGAATGGGTGTAATTAGAAGATAGACACCACCAATTACTGAAGGATGTGGAGCAACTGGAACTCCCATACACATCTGGTGGGAGTATAATTCGGTACAACCACTTTGGAAAACTGGCAGTCTCTGCTAAAGCTGAGCATATGCCTATTCTGTGACCCAGCAACTCAACTAGGGCACATCCATGAGAGAAAAAGTGCATATGTGCACCCAAGCAAAGACTTGTTTGAGAATGTTCACAACAGCTTTATTGTAATAGCCCCAAAATGGAAACAATCCAAGTATCCACCAACAGGAAAAGAGAAGAATAAATGGTGGCATATTCATGCAGTGGTACAGTCACAGTAATAAAGAGCCAACTATGGCTACAAGCAACCAGTGGAAGAATTTCAAAGACACTGTATTGAGTGAAAGAAGCCAAGTGCAAAGGTTCAAGAACAAAGGAAAAACCAATCAACAGTGATAGAAGTCAAAACAGTGGTTTCCTCTGGGAGGTACTGACTGGAAATGGGCCTGAGGGAACCTTCTGGGTTACTGGAAATGTTCTTTATCTTGATTCTGCTGGTGATTTCACAGTTGTATCCATAGGGAACAATTCATCAAGCTGTACACTTTATGTTATATCTCAATTAAGTTGTTTTTAAAAGATAATAAACACATTAACATGTGAATTAGTTTCACACCTTGCTAGTTAAAGAGGTCTAATGTATTTCAAAAAATATAAGAATGAATTTAAATGTTAAAAAGTAAAATTAAAATCACAGAGCATGAAATAAAAGGGGTAGAATGGATTGTATAAAGGGCTGGAGTAGGGAGTGAAAATGTCAGAAGGAGTCAGAAAATAGATGACGTTCACCTACGGTTCAGCATTAATGTCAGGGAGAAATGAGAAGTGAGGTTGTCAGCTCAGACCTGAGACGATATAGCTTGTGGGACCCTGATTGCAGAGGTGAAGAGACTAGATCAACTAGAAGATAGTAACTCCTGAGCTGGGAAGGATGCCATTAAAAACCAGGATGACAATTGTAGTAGATAGTGATTGTAATAAACCTAACAACAATTAGCATTCACTGAGCACCTACTATGTGCCAGACCCTGTGGTCATGCTTCCATAGTATCTTCTCATTTGATCCTCACAACTGCTCTGGGAAGTTATTACAATTATGCCAGTTTTACAGAGGGAGAAATGGAAGTGGTGGAGTAATTTACCTGGAGCCTCCAAGAACAGGAAGAAGAGAACTGCAGGGAGGCCACGAGGAAATCCAATGACTTAAAGGAATTCAGATGATTTCGCAGACATTTAAATAGATCTAAGGAGCATGCAAATTATTTACATGACATCAATGCTGCAGAATAAACCAGCACCCAGTACACCCAGTACACCCAGTAGTGTACTGGCTAGAATTCAAGGGTGAGGACAAAACTGAGTATCTTTTACAAGCTTTGGGGTATATAAGTGACATATAATACCCAACTAAACTTAAGAGTATGAAGTGGAGAATGGTGTGGCTTAAAAGGAGAAATAAAAGTACCTGCATAAGACTTGGTTTGAAAGAAGTTATTGGGGGCAAACTATGCCCAGAGCTGTTGTACTGTGACTTTCTGACCTTTGAAAGTTTCATGTCCTTTGAATCACATCTTCCTCCACGTTGGCAAGGTTAGGTTAGGCAGCAAGGGATGAAAAGATCCAGGAAGATTTTCTCTCTTCCTTTCTTCCTTCCTTCAGTCACATAGTATTTTAGGTAGTGACTGAATGCAGTGAGGAAAACTAAGCAGGTTGAAGGAGGCATTATATGGGCAAGTAAGTGAAGTCCTCTCTGAGGCATTGGCATTTGAGCTCTGATCTAAGTAGAAGGAAAGAGACTTCCAGCCTGAGAAATCAGCCAGTGCAAAGGCCCCGAGGTGGGCATATGTGAGGCCTGTTCAAGGAAGAGCAAGGCCAGTTTGGTTAGTGTACACCAACAGGGAGAGTAGTCACAGAGGAAGCACGAGGCCGGATCACACAGGACTTTCTAGGCCACCATAAGGACTTTGAAATTTTTTCCCCCTAATTTTGATGGGAAGCCATTGGAGTGTTTTGTGTTGGGAAGTGACTTGATCTGATTAACTTCTGGGGGGAAAGAACTCGTAAGGGAGCAAGAGGAAAAGCAGAGAGAGCAGCTCGGAGGCTAGTGCAGGATTCCGGGGGTAGCTGATTGGTGGCTGGACCAGGGTGGTACCGGTGGAGGTCATGATACGGGCTGGACTCAGGAGCCAGTCTGCAGGAGAAGCTGCAGGGTTCACTGGTGAATCGGATGAAGGGCATGAGAACAGAAGTCAAGAATGCCCCTAAATCTCTGTCCTTGGGTAAAGGAATGATGCTGCCACTTTATTGGGGGAATGACTAGGTTTAAGAGGTAAAAATCATGAGTTTGTTTGCTGACATGTTAAGGTGCAGATGTCTACTTGATATTCAACTGGAGATGTTAGCACGCTATGGGGCAGACCAGTTTGGTGTATGGAAACCTACTGTGAGGAGGTGTGGAAAACAGCATGTGAAGTAATGCCTTCCGGACAGAAAAATCCGGTTCTCCGCACCTCCTAATATGTATTCATCCAGCACATATTTACTGAGACCTACTGTGTGTCAGGCACTGTGCCAGGTGCTGGGAAGTGCAGCACAGATTTGGACACAAACAGGCACTGTCTTCACTACAACTTAATCAGTTCACTGGTTTCTGAAACACTTCTCTGAATATGCTGTAAATATATAGAATCAACTCTCAAGAGTTATAAATACTGAGATGTTCTCTGACTCAGCAATTTGGAAGAGCTTAGATTTTCGGAAAGAAAGGAGCTATATATAGATTTGGACAAATGACAGATTTACCTAATAAAATATTTGACGACTGCCTTAAAATGAATCAGAAGAGACTGTCTCAACCAAATTAATGTTTATGAAGAGTCAACTTGGTGTAATGGAAAAGCTTGCAGGGCTGAAGCTCTGGGCCTGTCTGTTCTGTCCCGACTAGGTCACATGTGTGACCTTGACTGAGTCCTTCACTCATCTTACTTCACTTTTCACTTCAATAAAAAAACAAATCCATTGGAGTCAGTGTTTTCTGAAGAACTTCCAAACCATTAATTTTGTTTCTTTTGCTGGACTCTCACTTCTCTTTCTAACATTTATTAAAAATAAAACTCCAAATCCCAAGGTGATTCTTCTCTTCTGTGACAGTTTACTATTTTGAAGCAAAGTAAAGCTTTCTTTTTCTTTTTGCAAATGAAAATTGCTCTTTTTTTTTCAGATTTCAAAAAGAGTATGATCAGAAAATTCCAAATAAAAGGTCTCTACAAGGATACCACTGTCTGTTTCACCATCAGTATATCTGCAACATGTATCATGTAGCAGGTGCTTAATAAGTATCTGATGAAGGAATGACTACTGTTAATATCTTGTGCACATCCTTTTTAGTCTTTAGACCAAAAAAAAAAAATCTTTCTCTGGGGTTGTTTAGCTTCTAATGAATGGGTCAGTTATAGTCACCAGAGACTGAAACTGCTGGGACTATCTCAAATCTCTGAGATTGTATGTTTCACAACAGCTGATGTCTGATATCTATGGAATGTAGGGAAACAATGACACCAAATATTCCTGATGGCTGTAAACAATATCAAGAAAGGTGGCAGGACAGCCCACAGGCTCACCAGGAGTGGCTCCAGCAGCAGATGCCCCACAAATCCTCCCTCCCACACTTGGGCCCTCTTCCTTCCTTACAGTGCCAAGATAAGGTTCTTTTTGGTGGGGGAGGGCACTTGAGTTCAACTCAACAATTTTTAGTGAGAACCTAGCATCCTTTTGATGGTTAACTCCCTTCTCAGGTAACCAAGGTGGTTTTCTGATTACCTCTGGAAACAAACAGAAGCCAGATACTGTCGACAGATACATCCTGCAACTTTTTTTCTCAAATGGAATTAGTGGCTAATGTTGAAAAACTGGGACACTTGACATGTGAATCTGAATTTTCAGCTCTCCTGAAAAAAAAAAAAATCACTGGGTTTGGCACCACTGGGCCCTTATGCCCTGGAGCAATCAGCTGGAAGTAAGGGGGAGCCTCCCACCTGACACGGGGGGCTGTGTTCTCAGCTCCCTGCAGTCCCACCTGTCCTACTGTGTGCACTTACCCAACTTGCCACTTCTAACTCATTACTTGAAGTATTAGGGGGGCACCTAGTGAGCACCAGTCCCTCGGAGTATGTGAATACAACACAACTCCTATCCCGGAGGAGCTCACAAACCAATTTATAAACCAGTTAATTACAGTGCAGTGAGGTCAGTGCCGCACAGAAAACACGACCATGGCATAGCACGGGACTCTGCCATGAGAAGTTGGCTGAAGTTTCCCTAAAGGTCATTGAGCTGGATTTTGAAGGATGAATTTGAGTGATTCAGGCAGGTGGATTGGTGGGGAATACTGCAAACAGTGAGGGGCAGTACAGAAAGCATGTACAAGGTCTTCTGCCAATTTGCTGCCTGTTGCACAGGGGGCCCTCTCCTTTCCCCTGATTGCTGCTGGTCTGTCTACAACCCTCTGCCCCAGTCCTTCCATTCCTGCCTTCTGTCAAAACACCAGAGCAGGTTCACCTCTACCAGGAAGAGCCTGCCTGACTAATCCCCATTCACCTGCAGTTACTTCAACTAAGGCTACACTCCCATTCTGGGAAAACTGGTTACCTGAGGGTGATTCTGTTATTGGAGCTGTTTTGTTTTGGAACCTCTGACATTTGAAGAATAGACCAGCACTGCAAGTAATTAATCAGTAAATGTTTATCAAATACCTACATGTTTCATAGGAACTCTTTCTGTCATATATATCATGTTTGATCCAACAACTCAGTTGAGAAGACAAACACAAATAAGCTAAAAACAGATTACAATTCAAAAAACATTTATTAAACGCCCAATATTCACAATTTTTGAATCCCTCTATCCATCCAACATTCACTGAGTACCACTAGGGCCAGGCACTGAGCTTGGCACCTGAAAATGGAGATGCACTAAAATATACAAGCTAGCTGGTGTTATGGATAAATAAACCCATTTCAGTCAGTTTCCTGCCAGGGCACTGTTCAAAGTACAGCAACAACTGCAAGAAAGAAGTGTTGACTGCTCCCTGGGATACTGGGCAGGTATCATGGAGAAGATAAGCTCCAGCTGCTTACCTTGTTTACTTTTTATTATGACATTTTACAACATACACAAAAATATAGAGACTAGGACAACGAATCTCCACGTACCCAAGACACAGCTTTAACAAGTTTTAACAAGGAGTAACTCACAGCCACTTTTGATTTATTTATACCCCACCCACTTCCCTCCATCCCTTTGTTTTGTTTTGAAGCCAATCCCAGACGCTTTTATTATTTCATCCATAAATACTGATCTGCATTAGAAGAACGACCTGGAAATGTCTGGACCATCCACTGGTAACATCCTTCTCCCAATCCCTTCTTTTGCCAGTGACTCTGCCAGAATTATATACTTCTGATTCCCATCAGGAACTCCAAAGCTTTGGCTAGTTGAGGGTCCCAAGACTTTATTGGAGCCTTTGAGTTGGCAGAAGGAAAAGACTGAGCTGACTCAGTGAAAGCCCCATCCTGACTTACCTGGAATGCTGACCGTATTCTTCTGGTCCTTGGTCCCCATGAAACTGCTAATCTTTTGGAAACTTGTTGACCACCTAATGTTTGTATAAAATGAGGGCTGCATTCCTCATTCCCATGTGCTGTTAGCAACCTTCTGGGCAATCCCAGACGGTGTGGGGCCTTTCCCTGCGGGCGGAGCTGACCCAGAGTTGCTTCCTATCCCCATGAACTTCACTGGGTGGGAGGCCTGGTCACATCTGAACGTCTGGCCTGCCTTCCACCCCTTCAGCGTTTCAGTCTTTCCAAAAAGTACCAACATTCTGGATGCGGTTAGTTACTCATCCCAGAACATTATCCTGGACTCCCTCTCCCTTGTAATTCTGCCTGTTCTTTTAAAGCCATCCATTACAGTTCACCTTCATCATCCTCCATCTATCCAGGCCTCCATTCCCTTACCTCAAGTACTGCGATATTTAAGCATCTTTCTGCTTCTGGCATACCCCCTACCCTCTTCCCGCGCCCAGTTCTCCACGCAGCAGCTGAGTGACACCTACACAGTCGAGACAACCTCCTTACCACGGCCACGGAGACCCTGCTTACTTTTTCAGCTTCATCTGCTACCTCTCCTCCCCAGCCCGCAACCCAAACGCTCTTTCCAGGGCCTACTTTCTCGGGTCTCTGTGCTCTTACCTGGAAGCGCCTTTTCCCTCGTAAATAATGAAAGCTACACCCACTGCCCCTTGCCTGCGTGCATTATCTCATATGAGTCCACAACAGTAAGAAATCATCTTCATTTTGCAGACAGACAAATTGAGGATGGGCACCTTACCCGTGGTCACTCAGCCAGTGAGTGGAAGAGCCGAGACTCAGATTCAGACTCACCGCACCAGAGGCCACGGGCTTAACCACAGAGTGCTAGCCTGACCGCACACCCCTCCAGCGCTGCAGCGATAGCTCTTGGCAGTGGACCGCCCCGGGCAGCGCCCCTTCGGGGACCCGCCAGCCCAGCGGAGGAGCGAAGCTTCTGATTGGCCGCCTCCGGCGTTGGGTGGCGATAGGGAGGATGCGAGTGCGCGGGGACGTCGCGGACAAATGACGTAACGCCGCGACTCCTTAAAGGCGCCGGTCCCTCGCGCCGCGGATGGCGCAGGCGCGTTCCGAAGACTCACGCTTGTGCTCCGAGTGCTGAGAGCAGGGCCGGGCAGGCAGGCGCGCGCGGGCTGTGCAGACGGGACGCGCGCCGGACGCGGGCGGCTCGAGGGGTACGGTTGGGCGGCGTCGGGAGCCGGACGGGCGGGCTGAGGAGCGGGCGCCGTGATGGCCGAGGGCAGCGCCGTGTCCGACCCTCAGCACGCCACGCGTCTGCTGCGAGCGCTCAGCTCTTTCCGCGAGGAGTCCCGCTTCTGCGACGCGCACCTGGTCCTCGACGGAGAGGAGATCCCGGTGCAGAAGAACATCCTGGCGGCTGCCAGCCCGTACATAAGGTGAGGAGGGGGCCAGGCCAGGCCGCGCTGCCCGGAGCTCGGGGGCGGGGCGAGCCGGGCGTGTCCCCGGAGCCCCTGGCTCCAACCCCCTAGCCGCCGGGGTCCCTTTGGTCATGTCTTAGTGCGGTGTCCCTCCCCGCAGACACCCCGGCCGGGCCCTGCTCGCCGCTGCCGCCTCCCGGAGCAGCCTCTGTGGCTTCGGCCGCCCCCCGGGCCAGACCCGTGTCCCCAACCGGACTCCCTCCCCTCTCCCCCGCAGGAGTGGACCCCAGACCGCAGTCCCCCGCCCTTTCTGCTCGGGTTCCCACCGCCCGGCTCTGGCCCCGGCCTCCGAGCCCCAGCGGCCCTAGACATCGTCCTGGGCCGGACCGGGACCCACACCCGCCAGCAGGGCGGGGCCGCGCCCAGGAAGGGCCGCCCCCTCGCCCGGGCCCTGCTGGCGGATCCCGGCTGAAGTTTGCCGGCCGTTCGCCTGCAAATCGACTCACAGTGGGCCGGGCCCGGCGCTGCGAACTCGGCGAGGGAGCGCCTCTCCCGCGGAGAAGCCGAACACCTCTCCTCCGGTGTGGGTAGAGGAAAAACCCCGTTTGATCTTTTCCTTGGGATAGACGATCCGACCAGCCCCTGTCCCCGCCCCCCCAAGCCCAAGTTCTTCTCAAAAGTGACTTTTCCACTCCCTTGTGTTTAAAAAAAAGGGCAATGCGTTACAGACACATGTTAAAGTAAGCTGTAGCACATTTTAAAAGACTTAACTGTAATTCTCAGGTTGCAATTACAACCCGAGGACCATGAGATTTAAGCGACTTAGAGAAGGCGTTTTAAAACAAAGCTTAGCCTCATTTGCCAGCTCAACTAACGAGGTGAATTAAAGGTTGATAAGACAGTGCTCATACAAGTGTATCACATCTTGCAGGGGGCTGTTATCTTTTCTTACAGCAACTTTCTTGCAAACTAGGTTGCTCCTTTAATAAAAGAAAAAATATGCTAAAATTTGGAGAAAGTGCCCAGTAAGCTGGTTAAATATAGACTAATAGTAGAGAATGTCACTAGAATTGACAGGTCAGAAAAAGCAAAATGTATTCTTAGTGCTTTGTCCTAGCAGAACTCGGCATCCAAAATACATTTTAACCTTTGCATTAACAGACATTTATGCTAACTCAGAAGCAGTTCAAGTGCTCTGGTAACGTCTCCTGGCTCCTTCTGGCTCTTTCTTAAATCCATTTGCACTCTTTGTAGATTTAAAGGTGGGGTTGAGGGGAGTCATTGTTAGTGTGGAATTTAGATTGCCAACTTGACAGATAGCTCATAGCTGGTAGTTCAGAGCTTTGAACAGTCAATACAAGATTAGAATCAGCAGACTATCTTCCCTGTATCCAAAATTTCCCCTGCTTGGGGGAATGCTTAGGAAAACAACTTTAGGGACATTATTGTAGTTCTTTAAGTGGCATCCAGCTGGCTTAAAAGAAAATTGCAAATCACCAAACACATGCTCTGTGTTCCCTTTCTGTGCTTCATTTTTCTCCATAGCACTTACCACTATAATATAACCTACATTTTATTCATTTACTTTGTGGATCTTCCCCAACCACTGTGTAAGCTCATTGAGGCCAGGAATTTGTCTTGTGTTCCTTACATTATCCCTGGCACAGAGAAAGACCGGTGACTCTAGGTTAGCACATGTGTTGAAGCAGGGACTGCTTTCCTTTCTGCCACAGCAGATTGGACATCAGAGGACTCTCTCTGTTGCATTTCCGTTTCAGAGCCTCAGTTTTCCCTGAATGAGGAGAACCTTGGACCTGCTTTCTGCTTCCAGCTTTCACTCTTCTTAGCTGTGGGTTGTATGTCGATGACTTCACCTCACTAGTCTGATAAATGAGGGATAAAATGTGTCTTCGTCTCATTTAATCTTTGACCCACTCTGTGAAGAAATAGGTAATAGTGCTTTGAACCCCTCCCAGGTGTGCACACAGGTCTACAAAGGTAGAAGTATCACTGCTGAATTAGGAAAGGTGGGCTATCCACTTATGACATGGTGGCCCATAATGAAAATATTTAATAACGTGAGATGTTAATTATAATAGCAGTAATTTAGGTGAGAAGTATTACTAATCATAGTGGCAGAGCCAAAAGGGACCTGAGGCCCCCCTGTCCAATTTTGTTACTTTTCAAATAAAAAAGTTGGGATCAGTAGGCAATGGTGATTTGTATTACAGTGAAGTTTCTAGTACTTGATGGCTGAAGTAGGATTAAACTCCTGGTTAGTGACTCCTAGTCTCCTCCTCCTTTACCAAACCTAATTAAAGCATTACTCGCATTTAACTGTTCTTTGTGTAAATTCTATCGCTTACTGACTTACAACGTGTTATGACTTATGTGCTTATCAAATACTTTCACATGCTGTCTCATTTTGATTTTCATTTTCAGCCATCTTGTACAGTAGATAGGGCAGATATTTTTGACGTTTTACAGATAAATATGAATTAATGTGTGTTTTTTCCAGAGACTAAATGCTCTGAGTTTATTTGGCAATTGAAATGGTAGAATGTCCTAAAATGATCACTCTCAAGGCTACTTCAAAGTAATTTAATTAATATGTGTTACTACTTAGAAACAAACTTTAATTTTTGATACTAGTGATATTGGGCTTTTGTATTGTATCTGTTTTGTTTGACTGGAACTCTAAAGAATTATATTCAAACAGTGAATTTGTATGTTCTAGAACTTGTTGTTCTTACTTTCTCTTTTGAACCTTAAGCATCTAAATCTGTGATGTCATTGGTATATAGATTGGGTGTTCAAAAGTTTGGTAGTCCTGGAGTTTTATAAGAGCCTGAATTTTGTTTAATGTCTTTAGTTAGCCTGGTTTCAGTAACTGTCATTAGGGGCCTGAAGTTCTATGGTTTAGAAACAATGTAATCTCTTGCTTCTGTATGATCAACCAAGGCAACCAATCCAACTTTGTCACACTAGGAATTAAAGCAATTCATTTGGGATAATGTCTTCTTAATAGAGAAATCTTTTAACCTGCCTTATCGGTTTAATCTTTTCCTCTGTTTTATCTTTGGTTTAGCATTTGTTTTTCCTCCCGATATTCTTAGTGGTAATATGACACTAGAAAGACTTTGAGAATAAAAGCCAAAAAAATCCTAATCTGGCAACCACACCCCATTGATAACCTGAAAAAAGATTGTGTAGAGTCTGTGTCATGCGGCCTTAGGGTTGAGATGCTACAGGGAAGTCAGGCAGGAGCTCCATCGTTCATCACTCAGCTCAGTAAGTGAGATGCTCTTTCCCAGCATGCACTCCTCCCAACGTTTTCTTCTGATCCCTGAATGACATTTTTCCTTTGGTTTGTTGGGAAAACAGAACCTACATGTGGCTGACAACCTTTAAGAATGATGAAATTGAATTCATAGCTATAATGACCCACAGCAACCCTTTTCTTTCTCAGCAGCCGGAGGCCTTCTGGGAAAGGTTCCCTGAGGCTTATAGGAAATTTCCCTCTCTCTTGAATATTGCGAAGTTTGCTTTGCTTCACATCTGAGGCTCTTCTGGATTCTGGCACAATCCCATTGAGCTGATGTGGAGTCAGACTCCTTTCTCTAGTGAGCCATGGTTCCTGGGGAGTAAATGTATGTGAAAAGGATCTGAAAGTGGATTGCTGTGATTCTGCAGTGACGTGATGGTGGCTCTGTACAGGTTCCAGTCCTGTACCCACTTTGGGGAGTTTTGGCTTTTCTGGGGAATCTGTTGGAACATTAGTCTGTTTAGCTTTTAGTCATGGAGAGTAAAGGAAAGAAAGAGTTCCAAGATTGGGGGATCCTTTGTTCAATCAGCCAACAATAAGAAGGGCAGATTTTGTCCCTTGTTTTTTGGAGAGAAAGCTGGTCTAGTGAGGTAGAGTGGAGACACTGGGCCTAGAGTACAGTCTGGATCATCTTAGATGACTTTTCTGGGCTTTAGTCTTCCCATCTGTGAAGTGAGGTGGGTTGGCCTGTGTGAGTGGCAGATCCCTCTAAGTCCGAATTGTGTGGCTCTGTGCTGTTTTTATTCTGCTTTGTGTGTCTGTTGTGGGAAGGGGGTCCGTTTCTGCTCTTACAGCTATTGTACCATCTAAAGTTCTGTTATACATCGATGTTAAGGCCTTTCCCCTGCCCTGTCATTGGCTGGGTATCCTGCTGTATAAATCTAGCCCTGTAGAGCTGTTTTGTAACACGCGTTTATTTTATGCTGTTAATCTGGTTGTGTTTCAGGACCTAATTATTGATGAGCCTGTTTTGCCATTTAAATCTAAAATTTGACTCATAGGTGATGCTGATGAAACTCCTTAAGGAGACGGCTATGATCTCTGTAGGAGTCCCAGTTTGATGGTAATGGAGAAATTACCATCCTTCCTTCAGACACTTGAAATTTGCCCCATAGTCTGCGAGCACTAGTGTCCATTCGTCTTGTCCTCTGTGTGCAGGGCCTGCTGTTAGCCACCAAGTCCCTCTTCTTTTCCTTGTGCTTTGAGTTCAGAGTCACCTGTTTATATAGCAGCTCATAAATCATTGTCATAAGAGTTTTGACAGGCTGTGGTAACCTGGTGAGTTTCTTAGTACTCAAGGGGTCAGCTCAAGGCTGCAGGTTCTGAGACTCATACTGAATCCTGAGCGTTCATTCCTTGGAGCAGATTGACCTGACTTGCCTCTTGCTTTACTCTGAAGCTGATGGGAAATAAGTTAGACCTAAACATCTTTCAGTGGATCTAGGCCTTTTTGTTTTTATCCACCTCCTATAAGGCATCTGTCACAACTGCTTAAAAAGATAAAGTCTGTCCTGAAGGGCTTACAGTCACGTGTTTCAAAATGATCAGTGCTCTTCTCCTCCCCCCCCATTAGTATTTGCAGTTATATTTACGTAAACCCTGTTCCTAATGGGAGCTTTTCAAAACTAAAGTTAAAATATGTCCAGTTTCAGAAGATCAAAGAAGTATTTTCTCTGGGCTTCTAAAGAAACTAAGCAGTTGTACATTGGAGTGCTAAATTTAACATAGATTACTCATTTCAGCTTAAAGATATGTGTCTGTTTATACAAGGCAGCGGTTGCCATTGTCAGTAGCCATGAATGTGCTAATTCTGGAAGGGTCCTCGGAAGGTCTCAAATGATGAAACGCATTAATAAAAGTCCTTGTTAACGGGTGAATCTAACCTAAGGTGAAGTGTGGAATGTTTAGATTTCGTGTAGAACTTTCCTGAGGGTTGTTCTAAGTAATGGTCATGTGATGGCGGTGAAACGTGGTCTACGGAACATAACTGATCAGTTCTCACTCTTTCCCCTGCACCCTTTGATGTCTGCCTCTTCTTACAGTCGGTATTTTCCCCTGGAAGTCCTCATCCATGTTCTTAAAGTGATTTTTATTATATAATTTAGAGAGTCAAACAAAATGCTTTTCCACATAGGAAGTCTGGTTCTTTGGGTTCCTCCTTCCTTCCTTCCTTCCTTCCTTTTTTGGTTCTTTGGATTTCGATTTGGAAAACATAGACTAAGCATCCAGATTACAAAACGGCCTTGTCCATTGTTTAAAGTGTTAATCACTTTGTCTCATGATATCAAAGTGAGACTTTAAATCTATGTATAATCCATAAAGAAAGCATAATTAGGACAGATAAGACGTTGTTTGGCTTCTGAGTACCACGCAGTAAGTCCTGTGGGGAGCTGCCTCATCCTTCAGAAGGATGCAAGCCTGTCATTTTGTGCACTAGAGCTGTAATATAAATAAATAATTTGTAAGTTAGGATTCTAGGTTAAGGGTGGAGATGCCAGGGTGTGGATGTGACAAGTGGCAGGTTATGGTTGCAGCCTGGAATTTGAGTGCTTCCCATGGGTCCTCTGCCTCCCAAGACACAGTGAGTCCAAAGAGGGACGGAAATCAAGGCTCGGGTAAAGGTGGCAGCCATAGGTCTGTGGAGGGTAAAGGTCGTATGTCCTCCTAAATGTCCTCTGTTACTCAGCTGGAGCTCTTGACCCCTGTGCTCAGAAGAGCAGAGAGTGAAGTCTTCTTCCTAAACATTTGCTGCCAAAGAGTGTCTAAGCCATAGAAGGTGGTCTGATGTCTGCTGCTTCTATTTCTCCACGAGAATAACTTACAGTCTGTTTTCTTCTTTTCAGAGATTTTAGAAAAATAGGATACTTAGGGAAAACAGGGTCTTGGTGAAGCATTTTGTTAGATTCAGAGTTAGCCTTCGGGCAGTAAAGCTTTGAGAGGCAGCACATATCAAATAGAAGTGCGGAGGCTGGCTTTTTAAAATAGACTGTTACCATGAAATATAGACCCGTGTAGTGTCCTTTGTTTTCCTTTTTAGAGTTAATGCGCTAATGGATATAGAACCTTAAATGTACATTCTTGGTCAGAGGTATTTTGTGGTTCTCTCAACTACTAAGCGTTTCTGTATCTTTTTTAGAACAATTTTAAAGACCACTTGATGCTTATGATTTTTATGTTAATGTGACAAGCGGAAATACTGTAAAACATGGTTTTGTAGTCATATTCGCATTTGTCAGTAACCAATGCCTGTGCCTCTGAATAACTGTAAGTGGTTTAGTATTACTGAGTTCAAAGTGTTTTCAGTCCCTTAAGTTGTTCACATCAGCTGGTCCTTGTATTGGAGGAGCCTTCATGTTGAGGGTGTGAGGTTGGCCTGGGTGTCTTCTCACACTTAGAGCACGTTCACCAGGAATGGCTGCAGGTGTGAGGAAAGTGGGATGGAGAAGAGGAATGAGAACACTTGGAAAGAAAGACCATGGGAAGTGTTTTCCGTTCCCTCCTGGCTGTACCACTTCTGCTTCAGGGATGGAATTGGAGGCCAGAAGAACCCACCATTTTCTTGAATATTCCATCCGCTTAGTAAGGGGCAGAGTTTCCCACATCCATCCAGCTTTTCCTCCTGTGCTAAAGTTACTGTAGAAAGTTCAGACTTAGTTGAGCAGATGAGAGCCTTCTTCTCAGGTGCAGTTGGTTGGTTGGTTGGTTTGCTGCTTTATTTTCCTGCCTGGCTCCCTGATACTGCTGCCTTATGTGAGCAGAGGGACCAACTTTGTCCCCATCCTGGGAGTGATAATCCCTGTTGTTGGCAAAGAGGGAGCAAAATTCTCATTTTTCTCACCTCCTGCAGTGGAGCAGGAACAAAGTGGTCCCTCTGCTTCCTTTCCTTACTGTCTTTTTTCCTGTTAGTGGGAAAGGGGATTATGGAAGTATGCACCGCTGTCACGGCTCTTGGTACATTCTTTAGAAGTGTCATCACCGCCTGAACCCATATGCTCGTGGGGTTGTGCTCACCAGTAATAAAATACAGTTCAAGAATTAGCATTGTCTGTGATTCCTGAAACGTGCTGTGTATTCGTTCGTCAGAGCTCCCAGTAAAGGGACCTTATGTAACTAGTGTTGACTAAATGGGTTCTTCATTCGTTCAGCAAATACAAAGGAGACACTACTGGGTGTCGGCACCAGCAAGGTGCTGGGGAGACTGGTGATGAGAGACCGACCAGAGGTCACACTTCATGGTTATGGAGCGTTAGGCCTTTCAAGGCTCTTCCTTGCCGACGGCCATTCCAATGTGTGTTCAGAGGTCTCCCTCAGACACTGTCAGATCTGAGACTGAGCACGTGGAGACCTAAGTCACTCAACTCCTTTTTTCTACATCTGTGGAGCCAGGAAAGGAGAGGAACATGGGACTAACAAGTTTTATATTATTTTTGATGTTCACTTACTTTTTCACTACTGTATACCCTGGTGTCGTGTGGTAGTATCAGAATTTCAAGAATAGGGAAAGAATAGTTTAGCCTTATTTTTGGAGTAGGTACTTCTAAAAGTCTGCTCAAAAAAGAATGTTTAAGCAGTCACTGCTGTTAGTAACCCCAGTTAATCACCTTTACAGAAACAACTTTCTTTAAGCAGAGGACATAGATTCTTGGTCAAGGTTCCCTAAATGCTCATTCATTCATTCATTTTTTCTTGAGCGTTGACATGTGGCTCTGCTGTGCTCCCGGCAGACAGTGGGAAGTGCGGACAGGCAGGTGAGAATGGTATTCGCAGTGCCGGGTGGATTCCTCTGAATTTGTATCAATCATTTGCGGATAGTAGGATAGGGGAACAAGCTGTCCTTTAAGAAGGTAAGTCAGCTGTTGTATGTTTACAGGACTTGGGGAGCCCAGGGTTGCTGACTGATTCAGGCCGATGCACCGGGTCAGTAGTCATAGCCTAGGTCAGGGACCAGGGAGGAAAGCAGCCGGCTGCTAATTGGATGTGGGAATTAGGCTGTGGAAGAGGAACAGCAGGCCCGCTTAGGGAAGTGGGGAAGATCTGTCTTTGATGTGCTGAATTACAGGTAGCTTTGCATTGTGAGCACCTCAGTTAAGCTCTCCTGGTTCTTGAAAATTCTATGAAGCACTATATGTATCTGTGAATTTGTGTGTTTCTCATCTCAACCTCTCTCGTTTTTTTTTTTAACACCTTTATTGTGGTATGATTCCTCAGCAGTAGACTACACATACTTCAGATGTACAGTTTGATGAATTTTGATAGATGTATACACCACTGAAACCACCACCGCAGTCAAGATAGCTAACATTTCATCTCTACCTCTCTTCACCTCCTGCTTTTTATTGGCAGAGAAGTTCCTGTTCATCCTTCAGGACCCAGTTCCAATGTCCCTTCTTTTGTAACATTTTTTTTCAGTTCTGCCGGATGATTGCTGCCTCCTACAGGCTCCTCTGTGGTGTATGGTGTGTACCCTCCTTGGAGCACGTGTTGATCGTTTATTCAGTTGGGAGAAATAGAACAGACAGATGGACTGGGTGCTTTTAAAGCATCTTTTATCTCAAGGGCCGGAGGTACTAAATCCATTAGTGGAAAGTGTGTAGGTAAGAGAATTGAGTTGACTGCAGTGTGTAAGTACCGATGAAGAGGTAGATGTGAATTCAGAATGCTGTATACACTGCTTCCAAACAAGATGAAACTTTCTGCTGTAGCATTTTCCTGTATAGCTGAATGTATACTGGGGACTGGGGAGAGGGACAGAATAAACTCTCACAAGGAGTTTAACCTAGGAGAGACTCTTTAATTTTGCACTGTTTTCAATGGCACAGTCAGCTCAGCAAAGTCCTTTTCTGGTGCCAAGAAACCTGGGAGAAGAAGGGAACAAATTCTTTGTTCAAAAGTAGTAGCTCCAAAAAAAAAAAAAAAGAAAGAAAAGAAAAGTAGTAGCTCCAGTGAGAGAGCTTCTGTTACAGCATGACTAAAGAATTAATAGAGAAGCATTCCTTCCCTTGACAACCTTTTGGAAGGCGTTTTCAGCTTCAGGTTGTCTAGAGAAGTTTATAACAGTAGATTGTAAATTAAGGAGGCGCCAGAAGGAGAAAGATCATTTTAAGATGCTAAAGCAGAGCTCATCCCAAGCTGCCTCTCGTTTATTAGAGGGAACTGAAAAGGGATGTGTTTCAAACTGTGGTTGTGTTTTGTTTTTGTTTTTTGTTTTCCTAACTCCCATTATCTTCTTTCAAAAAAAAAAAAGACAGTTTTTGAACTGTCACTTAATGCTTTGGTTTGAAACTGCTTTGAAAGGATGAATACAAGACTAATAAATTTATATCAATTCTTCTCTTCTGAATTTATTCTAGAGTTTCACTTTCTCTGCCTTTGAAAAGGTGGAAACCTTCCTTTTCTTTACATTGAGAAGAGGGAATAGAAAGTGGAAATGTGGACCTACTTCTGCAGTATGGAACTTCTGTGTTATTGGGTTCCATTTGTGCCTTGCAGCAAAAAAGAACTAGATCCATCAGGTTTTAATCACAGAGACCTGTAAGAGTGCTTCCCAAGTCAAGGGGGTGTACTCGTGAGATGGTCGCTTCCATGGGCTCTTAAGGTTCTAAGAGGAGCCTCTTTTCAACAGCATCTGAAAAATCATACCTGAGTAGAAAATCTGGAGCTATTTGACAGGTTGAGGCATGAATGTCTTTTATTTCCAAAAGGTCAGGGTGTGACCAGAACAAGGAATCAGGCTTGTTTCATTCTAGAAGAATTTTTTGATTCACAAGTTGCTGCATCATGATTCTGTCTTTGAACTCATCTTTAAAAATTTAACATGCATTTTCAAACCCTGTCTTTTAAGAGGTAGATTTTATTGACTGCTTTAATTTCAAAATTACAAGGACTAGATTTAAATTTTAAGAATCTGTTTTTTACACAGAAAGTTACAGAAAACCACATGAGAGTTCAATTTATTCATGCCATCCTAATTCTGTTTCTGAACTGTGTACTTAATACATTGTTATGGTTGTAATCCATATATTCATATTATTTCTGGTTCATCTTTTCATTTGAAGTCATTTCATATCTCCCTGTATTTCAGTGTAATGCCTGTAATCATTTTAATAGCTATTTGGTATGACAGCATATTGCTGTTCTATATAATTTGCTTCATCATTGCCCTTTGACATTTTAATTTCCAGTTCTTTATTCTTCTTAATAGTGACGCTATCAACAAATTAGAAAAAAAAAACTTTCGGTTCTTTTTTCCTTGTATTTTTTGTGGGCAAACTCACTTGGGGAGCTATGTCCCAGGTTTTAAAGATAAAAGCAGATGTGTTCTTGTTAAATGAAACCAGACTACTGTCCAGGAGGATTGGATTATCATATCAAGACCTTGGCAGTGTGTATGTGATTTCTTTCCTTCAGCTCTGTTACCATTGCCAGGTCACTTTTGCGAGTGGTTTCTCAAAGTTATTATTCTTTTGCTTGCTATCACTATTTCGTTAGACTGGATTTTTAAATGTATGTTTGCTGTTGTAAAAATATTTGGAGCAGGGTTTGGCAAACTTTTTCTGTAAAGAGTCAGAAGTGTTTTAGGCTTTCTGGGCCACAAGTTTTCTCTGTCACAAATACTTTGGGTTTTTTTGTTTTTAACAACCATTTAAAAATATAAAAAACCATTTTTAATTTAAAGGTTGTGCAAAAAGAAACTGTTGGTTGTTTTTAGTTTCTCGACTGCTAATCTAGAGTATTAGATTTTTTTTTTGCTTTGGACATAAACACTTGAACTCTTTAATGCTGTTCAAATGCCTTGTGGCAGTGTGCATGCCAGTCTTCCAGAGAGCGGGGCTGACGGTCCAGGCTGACTCTCCCTGGCTGTCCCTCCCCTGCTCTCCCACCCATGTTCATCTCTTTCTTCTAGGATGTTCTGTTGTGTATCCTCTCCCTTCTCCTTTAAAAACGTTTTCCCTTCTGTGCTGGCTGCTTTTCCCTAGCATGCTTTAGCCCTTTCCAGCGCCTGGCACACAGGAGACGTGCAGATGTTGAATGAATGCGTCTGTTAAAAGCAAACGTACTCTGGAACCTCTTCTACCAAATGCATGATTTCCTTTACTTCTGCAAGGATCTCGTTTTCGGTCTCACCTCCTGTTTTTGCTTCGCGCTGCCCTTAGGCTCCCACCTTACCACTCCATTGAAACTGTCCTTTTAAAAATTGCTAAATACAATGGCCAAGACAAGGGAAACATCCTACTCCTTCTGTCTGCTGTATTTCTCTCTCGGTTATTTTCTTGACCCTGGGTCTCTCCAGGCCACCGTGACACCTTTTGTCCCATTTCCCCCGCCGTCTGCTTCTCTGGTTCTCTCCCTGCTGCCCCTAGACGTGATGTAGCCCAGGGCCCTGTCCTCCGTGCCCTCCCCACATCAGTCGCCTGCCTCCTTTATCCTGAGCCCCAGGCCTGGACATCCGGCGGCTGCTGTGTGGCCACCCTGAACCCATCAGGCCCAGCTCCCTCTGCCCCCAGGTTGCTCGTCCTTCATTTCCTGTGCTGGTTAAGGTACTGCTAGACTCTCAAGGGGAGACCTGGGAGTCCTCAGGAGGCATCTTCTCTCTTACTTTCAGCATGGAATTGATGCCTGTCACTTCGACCTCTGAGGTGTCCAGAGTCTGTCTCCTCTTTGCCACCGCTGCTGTTCATGTTCGAGCTTTTATTAGTTCTGCATTGTGACAGGATTTCTGCTGGTCCGTCTGCCTCCATGCTCAGTCTCCCTCAGTTTTCCACAAGCTGCTGCCAGAGAGATGTATCTAGATGTAATTAGATAATGTTTGAAACTCCAACGTCTTTGGAGATGTGGTTGATTCAGGCGCTGGGGCAGGAAGAATACACCATGTGCCTGGCATATTTGTGCCAGAAAGTAAGGAGATGCTCAAAAGAAGACAGAGGGAAAAAATAAGTTTCTTCTGTACAGAGCAGGGAACTATATTCAATATCTTGTAATAACCTTTAATGAAAATGAATATATGTATGTATATGCACAACTGGGACATTGTGCTGTACAGCAGAAATTGACACATTGTAACTGATTATACTTAATTAAAAATTTTTTAATTAAATTAAATTTTAAAAAAAGAGGCTTTTTGAAAGAACACAGGGCTGACCTGAAAGAAGTCCAGATGGCCAAAGTGGGACGATTTGAGCAAGAAAATAAGTGAAAGTAACATTGGATTATAATCTATAGAATAAGAGGAACACCGGTGTGTCTATGGATGAATAAATGAATGGATGGATAAATAAATAAATGAGAGAGAAGAGACTTCTTTCTTACGGAAGAATTTCGGTTAATAAATGTGGAAGAAGGAATAAAAGAATAGGATATCTTCGTTAGAACACCATGGAATAATTGTTGCAAGCAGTGGATACTAAATTAGTGAGCAGGAGTTTGAGGAGAAAAAGGATGTTTGTATATTCTCAAATTACCCCCTCCAATATATTTATTAATTACAAAGGGAAAAATACAACTTTATAGCAGAGAAACCCAACAGATACCACCTTAACCAAGTGGCCAGGTTAACAACAGCAATAATAACACACTGACATCATGTTCTCCCTGATGGGATGCAGAGAAGGGCACAGCATCACTTTAGTATAGTGTTCCTGCCAGAAATGCATAGCATCAGTCTAGTCATAAGAGATTAAACCCAAGTTCAGGGACATTGTATGAAATAATTGACTGTATATCTGGAGGAAACTGTAATTCACAAAGATACATGCACCCCAGTGTTCACAGCAGCACTGTTTACAATAGCCAAGACATGGAAGCAACCTAAATGTCCATTGACAGGTGAATGGATAAAGAAGGTGTGATATATATACAATGGAATACTACTCAGCCATAAAAAAGAATAAAATGATGCCATTTGCAGCAACATGGATGGACCTAGAGATTATCACACTAAGTGAAGTAAGTCAGACAGAAAAAGACAGGTATCATATGCTATCACATATATGTGTAATCTAAAATATGATACAAATGAACTTATTTACAAAACAGAAACAGACTCACAGACATAGAAAACAATCTTATGGTTACCAAAGGGGGAAAAGGAGGGGGGATAAATTAGGAGTTTGGGACTAGTGGATTCAAACTACTAAAATAGATAAAAAAGGTCCTACTCTATAGCACAAGGAACAATATTCAATATCATGTAATAAACTATGATGGAAAAGAATAGATAAATATGTATAACTGAATCACTTTGCTATATACCAGAAACTAATACAACATTGTAAATTAACTATACTTCAAAAAAAAATTAACTAGTACTCACTAAAGTGTCAGGTCTTGAAAGATGAAGAAAGATTGGCAAACTGTCACAGGTTAGACACAACTAGTGCGATTTGGAACCCTGGATTGGGCCCCAGAACAAAGAAAGGATATTAGTAGGAAAACTGGTTAAATTCAAATAAAGTCCATAGTTTATTTAATAGTACTTTACCATTTATTTCTTAGTTTTGATAATTGCACCAAGATTATGTAAGTTATTAATATTACTAGATGTGCTCCATGAAAGGTATACAGGAACCCTACAATTCTTAAAAACTTTTCTGTGAGTCTAAAATTATTTCAAAATAAAAAGATTTTTTAAAAAAAGAAAAACTCCTCGTGAGTGGCTCCATTTCCCTCCAGGTGAACTCGATTCCTTTGCGTGGTCCTTTAACTTGGGTTTGTTTGATTTCTTACAATTAGATTGAGGTTATGCATTTTTGACAAGAATAGCATGGGAGCCATACTGCGCCCTCAGGTGTGTCCTGTCAGGGGCCCAAGCATCGGCAGTGTTGGTTTGCTCTCGTGGTTAAAGATGTTGTCCACCAGGTTAATCCACTCCTTTTCTCTTTGTAATTAGTAAGTAATTTATGGGGTGAGACTCTGAGATTATGTAAATACTCCATTCCTCATTGACTTGCACTCACTAGTTTTAGCATCCACTTACGCTCTGTAACTATCTTTCCTTCTGTATTTATTAGCTGGGCTCCTAAATTTTAGACTTACACAGCTGGGTAGAAAGTAGTACCATTTGCTAAGGTGGGGACAGCCAGGGGAGGAGTGGGCTTTCAGCAGGCTGGAAAAAAGGATTTATTGTGAAACCGAATGTATACTTTATCCAGAGGCTCAGATGAGGGGGTTAAAATCCAGACTCCTGGAAATGACTCGTAACATTTCATCTCACTGGCATTTAGCCCGTGGTCAGAAAGGATCGTTGGTCAGTTCCTTGAGGGTGAGGACCACCAACTAGTTGAGGTCCAGTGTCTGAATCCATGCCTAGTTGTGAATACTGTGCCTGGAGCAGTGAAAGGACTGGCTGTACAAAGCAAAGTCATAGTTTTTATTGGTTTGGTCATACTTTGTATCTTTCCCTCCACCAGTCGCGGAGTGTCTGCCAGGAGTAATAAATGTCACTCGTAGTTGTGTGTCCCCTCTGTCCCTGTGATACTCTGTGGGTACTGCCTCCCTGTCTCCAAAGCACACACACTGACTCACACTCTACAATCTTCGCTTGAGCTGACCCTGTTTGAGGTATAATTCACACTTTCACGTTCTTTTTTTGGAAACAGTCATCTTCCCTGAGATAAATTTCTCTTTTGTTCAAATCACATGACTCTGGAAGGCGTACCCTTTGTGTTTTCGCATTTCTTCCAAATATTGATGTAACTGGATGTGGTTACTCAGAGCAGATCTAAATATGAAACGCCGTGTTTCATCTTCCAAGTGGATGATGTGATATCAGGAAGAAAATGGAAAAGGTTTTTATGAATCCCTGGGTGCTGGGTGGTGAGGGGTCAGGGAGGTGGGCAGGCACATGCCATGGCCATGGCCTCTTCAGAACTGTCCGAGCATCGTCTGTGGTGAAGTGGCCCTGCTGCAGCCTCGTTACATGGGGTGGGTTGGTGGGCTGAACCCCTGGACAATAAACCTCTGATTCTCTGGAAACGTTTCCTAATCTTCGCATTTTTCATCACTCTGTAGCTCCTAGTTCTCCCCTGCAGTGCGGTGGTGGAGAGTCGATGGAGCACCGGACTGTCAGGCTTATTCATAGCCTCCCCTGCAGCCAGCCGTAGAGGCCAGTTTACATTTGGGCCTCAGCACAAAGGCAGCTGATTGCATCATGGACCTGTGGGTAGTGGAGCACTTCAACATTCAGTTCTTGAATTGCTGACTACAGCACACCCTGGATTGGGTGCTGGGCAAAAGCGGCCCCTTCCCCTCCATGTGGACCAGCCGGTGGATGCTGTGCAGGGAAGCAAACACCTGCTTAGCTGGTTAATGACGCCACTGCTGCCGCTAAACAGTTGTGCTCATTCTGTTTCAGAGCCAGATGAAAACAGCAACTGATTGTGGCAGCCTTCAAATCCACTAGCTCCTCACCTGGTTGTGTACTGTTATCCAGTCCATAGTATTTTTCAGATGTCCATTTGGGACCAGACTCTTTATGAGGTATAGGGTAGAGCACTAAACCAAAGTCTTTGTTTTCATGGATGTAGACGTTAAACAAATGCCGTGTGTTAGATGGTGATAAATTCTATGACGAGAAATAAAGGAAGGAGGGGAGTGAGGGTGTTGTCTAGATAACGTGGTACCTGGGCTGCTCTTAGGAGTGTTTTTGGAGTGGAGACCTGAAGTCAGTGAAGGAGCAAACAGTGTGATTAGTGGAGTGGGAAGTGGAGAGAACATTCCAGGCGGGAGAGAGTCATCAGAATAAGCTGGGAAACTTAAAATATACATTATCTTGGACCTGAACTATTTGCTCTAAAATGGGACCCAGGGGCCTGCTTTTCTGTAAAAGTTCTCTTGAAGATTCTGGGAAGCAGATTGGGGAGCTCCTCTTAAAATCCAGTAAAATTATGAGTCATTCCAGAATCTATCTGAGGAGAACAGTTTCGATGGTAAATTAGTAAAAACCATAATCTCTCTGGGTAAAAAGAACTGGAGGCAAAGAGAAATGAAGAGAAGAAATTAAAGGAAATCACGGAGGAAAAGAAACAGTATTGTACCTTAATGAGAAAACCACTCTTGTAATAAAGTTTGATTCTTAGAGTAATCAAGGAAGGTGTCCCGGGTCCCCATTTCTACTTTCTTTGCCACCCCCTGCTCTGAGTGGGACACCCGTTATGTCTCAGACCTCTGTCTAAATGCTTCCCTCCGTGTAGACGGAATTCTTAGGTGGCAAGAGCTGGGAGGTAGGCGGGTTTCTACATTTCCATCCACAGAAAAGCAGGTCTTGTCATGAGACAATGTCACCTGTTGATGGAAATATTACCTATGCACTTACATTTCATAAAGTTGACTGGGACTTTAAAAAAATTTTTTTTAAGTAGACTTCATTTTTTAGAGCAGTTTAAGGTTCACGGCAAGACTGAGAGGAAAATACAGAGATTCCCCGTGTGCCCCCAGCCCCCACGGGTGCAGAGTCTCCCCTATTATCAGCATCCCCATCAGCAGGCAACTCAGTCACAACCTCCACTGACACATCGTGACCATGCAGAGTCTGGAGTTTACATTAGAGTTCACTCTTGGGGTGCATTTATGGATTTGGACAAATTCATTCTGACGTATATCTACCATCATAGTATCATACTGCCCAGTGTCACTGCCCTAACAGTCCTTCGCCCTAAAGATCCCTTTTTGGTGTGGTTTTTAGGAGCACATGAAGCTGAAAAAGGAAGAGAGGGCATCTGTAAAGCAGAGTTCCTGCAGGAGCCTAAATCATTAGTTTGGCCTAAGTGGCAAATGAGGTGGGGAGCTCACACCCCTCTGCGCTTGGGAGCTACCCAGTCTGAGGTGACGTGAATCATTTGAAACCATGTGAGCAATGCCCGTGAACTGCCCTGAAATTTCTGTAAAGCTTGACTCCTTGGACATTTTATTAAGACAAGCTTTCACATCCAAGGGGAAGAAATGTCGTTTAGACTTCTTCTCTGTCACTGTTACATCAAATACCATTTGGTAACGTCACCAGTGATTCTGGAAAGAGGAGGACCAGGCGGTTATCTGGATTGTTAGTTAGGACATTTAGACACGTTGAACTTTTTCAGCAGTTGGAAGCCAGTAAGAAGACAGTATATAACCAACAGAGGACTTGTCTCTGTTACACTTATTTAAAAGTTGTAGACCTCTTTCATGGATGTAAAACTTTGAATAATGCCAGCTTCTTTATTAGCCAACAACTTTTTTCTTAGCAAACTTCTTTTCAGGATTGTCAGGAAAAAGAAAAGCTGATTTTGTTTCACTTCTATTCAACCTTAATAGAACAGAAAATAAATGCTTACCCAGAGGATAGGTGACTGGAGGAAAACTAAACTTAATGCTGCATCGCCCATGGAAGGCATATTATAAATCCTAGGAAACTGATGGAGCTGGCTGGACTGTGTCCTCTAGGACTCAACAAGGCTGAGCTTCTGCAGTAATTCTTGGGTCTGTTCAGCAGTTTAGGCCAGAAGTGTTCAGGGATGGTAGAGTTCTCAGGTCACCTTATTTAACCTCTTCTTTTTACAAATGAGAGAACAGGGGCAGAGAGGGGGAATGTCTTGCCCTAGAAACAGAAAACTGGGGAAGAACGTGATAGGCCTAGATATTTATATCAACACCAGAGGCCCAATTTTTATACTACTACCGGTTATTTCTAGTTGTTTGAAAGAGCGTTATGAAACTCTCAAAGTGTTATTTTAAGACGACTGCAGTTTCTTAGGAGAGAGTTTCTAAACTGATACCACATAATAATAAAAACAAGGATGTTACAACTTTCAGCAAATTTACACATGACTCCATATCTTACTGGGGTGGAGATAGAACACAGAAGGGAGGAGGGGCAGTGTTGGGATTGAAGGCAACAAACTAGTCAGTATACAGTAAGCTACAAGGATCTATTGTACAACATGGGGAATACAGAGTGTATTTTATAGTAACTATAGGTGGAGTATAACCTTTAAAAGTTGTGAATCACTATATTATACACCTGTAATTTACATAATATGGTACATCAACTATCCTTCAATTGAAAAAAGAAAGGATACAGAAAGGAGTTGATTTACCTCTTGTTTATATATGTGGACTAACTTTAGAAGCAAAACTATCCATTATTAACCCTTTGGCTTAGCTTTTTTTTTTAATTTATTAACTCATTCAGTCCAGTTCATTGAATTCTCCATTATATGTGGCAGAAGAGATAGAAATGATGTGTGAGGTGAGAAAACTAAATGAAAAAGGGAAAGTATGGAGAAAATTTGTCAGAGGAGTGGGGAGGAGGGTTGGTAGGTATCTGGGAATTTAGGGTATTTACTGAAGGAAAGAAATGTGAAACATAATGGAATGAAAACTGCAGCGATGTGGTGATTTAGTAGGGGAGGAGGAGAGAGTGAAGACAGAAAGAGGGAGAACAAGACAAGTTAATGTGGTTAGTAAATGAGAAAGTAGTGGTGATTGTCCAAGCAGTGAAAGAAGGAAGTCAGTGCAGGTGATGACAGGCTGTGAAGCAAGACAGTTTCCCAGCAGGTTTGAGTGACTCTTAGTGTCTAAGAAGGGAAAGGACTAACAGCCAGCTTTCACTATGCCCTTGACAGACGAATGGTCATCCAGCCTGCTGAGACGTTTTCTGCAGGCTGATGATCTGTGAATGGTCCCCTGGCCCTGTAAAATAAGTCTGCACATGGAGAGCAAGAGTTAGAAACTTGTAGCAATTTGACAGTAATTTTATGTCTGTTGAATCTAATGATAAAAGAATTTGGGCTTGTATTTTATGTCTTTAAAATCTCATTTTTCTAAGAATTCGTTTTTCATATTAAGGTATAATTGACATAGAACATTATATTAGTTTCAGGTGTACAACATAATGATTTAATAGCTGCATATATTGCAACTGTAAATTGCAGTAAGTCTAGTTAAGATCTGTCTTATAGTTAAAGAATAGTTACAATTTTTTTTTCTGGTGATGAGAACCTTTAAGATCTACTCTTTTAGCAACTTTCAAATGTGTGGTACAGTATTATTAACTTTAGTCACCACCATGCTGTGCATTACATTTGTGTCATATTTTACAGAAGATTCACGTGAGATGGATTAGAAGTGTAAAAACACACATGGATAATTTGAGAAGCATCACGTAACCTTGCTACTCAGAGTGAACTAAAGAGCAGCAGTACCTGGGTCGCCTGAGCGCTTGTTACAAATGTAGAAATTCAGGCCCCACCGTGGACCTTCTGAATCAGGACCTGCATTTGAGAAGATCCCCAGATGACTCATATGAATGTTAAAGTTTGAAAGGCTCTATGCTTCAGTCCTCTCAGCACCAGACTGATGAAACTAGTAGAAAATCCTTCCTTATTGACTCTGGTTCTGCTTCACTGTCCCTGAGATCATGCAGGAAAATCTCATGTGACAGCACTTGAAATATATAAAGACTGCTGTCAACTCAAAACTTATTTTACAAATAATTACTGAGCATCTCTTCTTGGTAAGCTGCCAGGCTAGGGTGTAGGGTTACAATGATAAAGAGGACTCTGACCCCAAGGAACTTGGAGTTTAGTACAGGAGAGAGGAGATGGGATTTTTCCACAGATACTATCATGAAAGACAGCTTGTTGACCCTGTAGTAGCAAGTGGTGGGGAAATTTACAGTTATTTTTACCTGCAGGGAAGTGAGGGTGGAGGTGCAGCCTGTGGCAGGATGGAGTGATATGGGAAACTTTTTGTGAAACTGGCATTTGAAGTAGTCTTAAGAAACTGGTAGGAACTGGATATCACTGATGATATTAGGAAGAGATCAAAAGTGGGGCAGGATATGGGAAGTTTTGGAGACAGGTCTAATGATCTGAAATTAAACCATAATTAAAATAAAGTTTTGTAATTTAACCCTCAAATGTTTAGAGACTTCAGTTGTACAATGATTCATTTTTTCAGGGCTTTGAAAAGGACCAGATTTTATAGAAGCCTGAAATCCTCCATGGTCATATTTAGAGGAGTCTTTTTTTTCTGTCTTCTTAGCCATTGTCTATACTCTGCCATCTGCCGAAAGAAAACTGTACCCTTTGAAAGGGGTCTTTTTCATTGTGAAAACATACTGCAGGACTGTTGACCCTTGAACAACATGGGTTTGAACTGTGCAGGCCCACACACATGTGGATTTTTTTTCAACATTGCACAGGTTTACTTATACACAGATTAATTGAAAAAAACCCCACATATAAGTGGACCCATACAGTTCAAACCCATGTTGTCCAAGGGTCAGCTGTACACCCGCTGTGGTTGTTTGAATCTACAGATGTGAATGCAGCAGCAGACCATAGGACTTGAGCATCTGCAGATTTTGGTATCCGTATAGGTCCTGAAATCAATCCCTCATGGATACCAGGGACTGTACAGTTGTCTATATGACTGTATAGTTGTCTTTTTAAAAATCCAGTCATATGGTTGAAAAATAAAAAGGGACACGGTGAACGGTGTCCTTGTCACCCCTTCCATCAGCCCAGTCCCCTCCTCCCACCACTGTCCACAGCCCATAGGCAGGCACAGCCAGCTCCTGCCTGGAACAGCTCTAATGCTTGGTGATGCCCTTCTTTCTGAACACATTTTGGGGCTACTGCCTTTGAATTGGTTAAAGACTCTTCAGTCTTGTTTAGGCAGGAGAAAGAAACCATGTAGTAATTAGAAAAGGAAAGTTTAATGTAAAGAATGTTTAACTACAACAGGAGATTGGAGTAATGAGGGATTGGCTACTGAAAAGTAAAGAAAACTCAAAATTAAAGGAATAGCTGATATGAGGAGCAGCCACCACCCCCAGGGCTGAGACCCAGACTTTGTTGGACAGGATGCAGCCATGGCTCACTGCATGGCCGAGAAGCCATATTGGTAGAATTTGCTTGAAATCAGCCCTTTGGAACTTGCTAGAAATCTGTCCTCTCCGGGGCCAGGGAAGAGTGTTCACAGGGAGGTGTCTCACCAGAAACAAGTTTCCTGCAGCATTGCCTCTGGGAGTTCCAGGGAAAGCCTCAGGGCACTGCTGGCTGCCTATATTGCCAGAGCCGCCCAGCTGTGGTACCAGAGCCCAGGAGCAAAACTCTCTCCCCCTGCAGTGTTTCCCCAGCACCCTCGACTGAAAAGCTCACATCACACCAGTTAATGAAAGAAAACTATCCCAAAGGCCCAGATGCATTTTCACAGAGCATTCAAAAAGGGTGGATTTGGAGCTGAGAGGCAATATGTCAACAACCAGCACAGGAACTAAGACATACAAAGAGTCATGACGTCCCTAGTGAAGCGTCCCTGGAAGACACGTCTGCATCTGGTACATTTCAGAGCCAGATATTAATGATTTAGGTATTATTCTTGCCACTTAGACTATTTTTCTCTCTTGACTGAGAATTGACTGACATTTATTGATAAACCTAGGGTGTGGCAAGCAGAAAAGAGCTGCCTTTTGAGTAGAACTATTAGTTCAGTAGAAACTATAGAGGCAGGAATGGCAGATACGGAATTCAAGGGGGAAGCATGGTTCTCTAAGTATCATCTTTATACCTTCAGGTGCATTACGTATTCTATCAGTTTCAGGTTCTTAAAGGTCTACCAAGGCCTCCCATTGCACCAGAATGGACCAGCTGTCTTCTACTGGCACATAGCTGTTATCCTAGGACCATCCTTCACTGGTCCCTTTGCTGCTCTCCTGTGTTGGATCACGTCGTTTTTAGTACAGAATCTTTCTCTTTCTTGACGTTTATTGGAGCACTTTTTCTAGTAGCATTGTGAGAAAGGTGCATGGGAGATAAATTATTCTGAGACTTTGTATGGGTGAAAATGTATATTCTGTCCTGATATTTGATTGGTAGTTTAGCTAGTTATAAAAATCTAGGTTGGAAATAATTTTTCTTCAGAATTTTGGAGTCATTTCCACATGGATATTTAAGTTCCATTTAGAGGTATGAAGTCATTAATCCCATTCCTTTCTCTGTAACCTGTTTTTCTTTCTGGAAGCTTGTAAGAAGTTTTCTCTTTCTGGTATTCTGAAGTATTATGATGATATTCCTTGGAAAGGGGTATTTTTATCCATCGTTATGAGCACATGATAATATATTCTTTTTTGCATGGGCATTCCTGTTTTTCAGATGTTAACCTTATAGACTGATCTTCCAGTTTTTTTTAACTTGTCTCATCTATTTTATACCTTTGTCTTTTTTGCTTTCTTTTCTGGCAGATACCTACAATTGTTAATTTTGATGTTACATTAAAAATTTTTTTTGTAGTCTTTAAAATCTTGTTATTGTTGTTCTCTGAATGTTCCCTTTTAGAGCATCCTATTCTTGTTTCATGAGCATAGCATCCTCTCTTTTCTTTTTGGGAATATTAATGAAAGGTGTTCTTTTTTTTCCCCCTTGACTTTTCATCTTGCATAATCTGTAATTCCTCCAAGTTGACTTATTTCCTGTTGACTTTGGTTTCTGTCTTTCTTCTTTGTCACACATCTGTTGAGTCCTGTTTGCTCAGTTTTAATAGTGGGGCTCTAAAGCAGAGTTCCTTAACGCATGTGCCAAAAAAAGATGCTGCAGCGTATGAAGATAACAGTGGTGACAGCCCTCAGAGTGACTGGGCAGCATCGGGGAGACCGGGGCCCCTGTCCACCACTGGGCCGCACATGGCCTCATCTGTTTACCCCAGAGTCATATTACCTTTTCTGTGTGTGGTGTGACATGAGGACGGTTCACAAGTGCTCTCCAAAATGTACAGGAAGTTCAGAGCCCAGAGGTTGGGCTTATTGGCAGTAGGTTTCACGGTTGCGTGGTCAGGCTGGGTCATTTTCCTGAGGCAGACCTGTGCTTTTAGATCTTTCCTTTGGGGCTGATCAGATGACTCCAGAAAAGTCATCCAGTTTCTTGCCTGGAGGGTGAGGTCTGGCTTTCAGTATTTTAGGAGCAAAATTGGGGGAAAAAAAGGCTGTTGCTCTCAGCATTTAGTATGCAAATACTCTCTTAACTCTCTCTGTTTTTGGTGCAGTGCACCTGCATTCAGATGTGCCTGCTGATCCCCTGTCCAAAGACCCCCCCTTCCTCTGTCTTACGTGCTCCAGAGTTTTGTCACCTGTCTTCCGCTGGAGCTTCCATGGGGAGCCTGACTAGCCTGGCTAGGGAGTCGCATGTCTACATGGAACAGGGACCTGGGAATCCCTAACTCTGTCATTCTCTTCTCACTTAGCTCATTCACCCCTCCCACCATGGCTTCTTCGTCCCATCAGCTTCGAGCCTTATGGGACCTTGAGTGCAGCCCTGGTTGTACCCTAGTTGCCCTCACTGCTAAATTAGGAGTATCTTAGACCTTGGGAAAAGCACTCGTTCTTAAACAACACACAAAAAGCATGGACTGAAAAATTATTTTTCAAATTGTTCATCACCTTAAAAAAAAAAGGCATCAAGTTTGCCAAAGGATTAACATCAAGAATATAATAAAGAACACCTACAGTTCAGGATAAGGAGGGCAGTTAACTCAATTAAAAATGAGACTTGAACTGAATGTGTGTTTCACAGAAGAGGAAACACATGTGACCACGGACTTGGGAGATGTTCAGCCCCTGGGTAAGGAGGGGAATGCAGATCACAACCACAGCTGGAGACCACGTTTCACTCACTGGATTGGAAGAATTTAGGAAGTGTGACAGAGTCGGTCAAGTGCTGTGGAGTCCGTGGGTCCGCAGATTCCCTCCACATACCAGATGAGGCTGAAAACTGCTCCAATGACTTTGGAGAATAATTGAGTGTTGTCTCATACTGTGGAGAAGAAATTAGCTTAATTTCCAGAGATACACCCAAGAGAAATTCTTCTGTATGTTATAAAAGGAGACATACACAAGAACAGTCAGAGCAATGCTGTTCACAGTGCTAGAAACCTGGGGCCACAGTCTAGTGCCCATCAGCAGGACAGTAGCATATTATATGGCAGAAAGAACAAAAGAACCCATGCAAATATGCAGCCACATGAATGACTCATAGCAATATAATATGAAATGAAAAAAGTTGGCCCCAAAAGATTACAGAGAACAGGAAACACTTTTATAAAACTAGAAACGACTTTAAATTGTGTATATACATTTACTATCAATAAAGTTACATGTGTTTTAGATTATATATATTTCGTGGATGCAAAAATAAAAAAGCAAGGGAAAACTGAACGTAGGATTTAGGATAATAGTTACTTCGAGTGGGGCAGGAGAGGAATGGCTTAGTGGGAAAGAACAATTTGGTTAGAAGCAGGTCATTGTCAGGGTCCTGGCTTTTGTTTTGGGTGGTAGGTTTGTGGGGTCCTTGTCACATTAAGGAAAATAAGTAGATAATTAAATACATAGGAAAAATAAGCCTAAAGGGCCTGGGGTTCCCGAGGTGAAGTGAAGATCCTTGCTCACGTGGACCGTCGTGCTTTGGTTGTCTGTTACATTTTGGTTTTTAAGAAGTAGCACTCTGAATCCTGGAACAAATGCTTTGTAGTTGAAAGTCATAAAAATATGCTGATCTAACATTAACAAACTAAATTTTCTAGGTGGGATTCATATACTGATAATTATATACTTTATAGAGTATTTGGTACATAAATATTTTAGCTATTTCTGTTCTTTCATAGAAATTTTACATTTTTTTCCCCTTTCTTAGGACAAAGTTAAACTATAACCCTCCAAAAGATGATGGATCAACCTATAAGATTGAACTTGAAGGGATATCGGTAATGGTTATGAGAGAGATCCTGGATTACATCTTCAGTGGGCAGGTATGATGAGACACCGAGGAAGGAGCACTGAGTAGAGGCTTTTCAAGCTCAGGGTGAGGGTCTCCTTCATCCATTCTGTGACCAAGCCACACTGTCATCTTCATCTTCTGTCGCTGTGTGCTTGACGAGGGCCTTCTGCCGGACCCGGCACCCGAGGCTGTTCTTCCTGGGCTCTGCTCTCCAGAGAAAAGCAGACGAAGTAAGGTCTTACCCAAGTCCCAGTTTTGGTTTCTACCATTCTGAGCTCCACCTTCTAGTCTGAGACACGCTGTCTTTTTGTTTTTAAATCTTAATTCCAGTCTTGCTTTGTACCCACAACTGTTGGGGGACTCCTTCTGTGTCTGTAGTGTGGAAATAGGAGCCTCCCTGGGCAGTGGGGGTGACTTTGTGGAAATAAAGACTTCCAGACTCACACAGGTGACAGGCACCTGCACTGTGTTCATGATGCCTTGGTCCTGTCGCCTCAGGAGGACCAGCATCCCTGTCCCACCTGCATTCCTTCTTTCTCATTTCCCTATACTCCCTGGACCCACTTAGATTTCTGGGGATTTCGTGAAACCCAAGGAGGAAAGTGATTAGTGACCAGTGATCCTTTCCTTTTCTTTGCCCTCCTCCAACCCCTACTACCCTATTGATGTGATTTTAAGTATAGTAGGAGGCCTCTGAAGACTAATGTTAGGTGTGAGTCAGGAGGAAGTCAGTGTGCCTTACGCCTGGTTATGTGAGAGGGAGTTTTATCTCTGCTCCTTTCGAGGGCTGGTGTCTCGCTGTCTCCTTGATTCCTTCTTCTTCATTCTGGTTTTAATTTTCCTTTCTGTAAAGGCTCTGTCTCCTAGATGTTTTCTAAATATTCTGAGTGTACTGCTTAACTTTCTCTAAATACATTCATTCTGTCCAGAGTCAGTGATTGTCATCCCTCGTCCCTTTTGAAGTTTTTTATTTCATTTCATAATGTTATTGCTCTCTCTTTTCTCTGAACCCTAGGTGGTGAGTGTGTAGAAGTAAAGTTATGTGCATGTGTATGATTGTTAAAAATAAATTAACTTAATTCCATTTGGGGACAGCCCTTAAAGTGCTGGAGATGCTCTGTAGCATCATAGAACCAAGCTTAGGACCAAACTCCTATCTAACTTGTAAAATCAGTTCAGTGGCAGTTATAACAGGTTATAAGCCAGTAAGAGCAGATTCATGTTCCAGCTTGCATTTGAAACTTGAAAACTTATTTACAAATTGACGTCTAGGTTTTGTTCCCAATTTAAATTAGTTACGGTTTAAAAACCCCAGTTGCAATGTAAGTCTTAACAAACTCCTGAATTGGCAGTTTAGATTTGTATGGAATTTAGTGCTGCTTTTTTTTTCCCCACATGCCTATATTTAAATAGTCTATAGCTATCTGCTGTCTTCTGGCTAAATTTAGTATGTCACGTAAATGGGAAATTTCTCCTAATTTGTGGCTTACTCGACAAACTTCTCTCCAGTTTTATTGCTCAGTTTCCAAGGGACAGTTACACTTTTTTTCTTTAATCTATGTACACATTGTGTAAATCGTGGTAAAACGTTTCTTGCTGCACTCCTCCACGAAATCTCTCCTTCACGTTTCCTAAAGAAATACCCATTCTTTGGGAGAATCTGGACCACTTGTGATTGTGGCGGTATTTTAGGGGCCTCTTTCTTTATGGTGCTCCACTAGTGCATGGAAAAACTGACATGGATGAAAGAAGAAGCATCAGTCAGAAAACTGAAGAAAATTAAGGACGAGTAAATGTTCATGATGATTTTTTTAAAAAATTCATATTAGGAATTTACTCCAGAAAGTAGCTTTGAGACCAGACTGTGTCTGTTACACCAAGTACAATGTTTGGTGTTCAGAATGAGGCTCCAGACAGTGTGGATCTCCCTCTCCCTGTCTTGAAGGGGCAGTATACAGTCTTTGGCATACCATTGGCAAAAGAGTGTACCTAGTATAATTGGAGGCAAGATTTTCATCAGTTCGGGTGCTAGGATTTAAAGAGATTGCCTTCAGTTTAGCATAAAATGCAGAACTTGCCACTTCCTAAGCATTTCAGTCATTGGAGGTTTTTCCTCCTAAGTATAGAAGTGAGCACCATGGACAGTTCCCCTTGGAGGGGTTATTGGTGGTTAACATCAGTAAAGCGAGGAAGGAGCTGGGGAAAGTTAACCAGCCAGTTAACCTGCCTGTGTTAACTGAAGGCTCCTTGGTGCCCTCCAACTCTTCTTGAAAACAAAGTACTGTGTTGAACTATACGAAATTGCCAATTTCCAGTCATCTTTGACCTACAGAAATGGAGCTTTCATGTGGTTCAGCCTAATAGATTAGTGGTTTGAGTTCTAAATACATACATTCCAATATAAAATATCTCTGATTATCCTTACAGATTCGGCTAAATGAAGATACCATCCAAGATGTTGTGCAGGCCGCAGACCTGCTCCTGCTGACGGATCTGAAGACCCTGTGCTGTGAGTTTTTAGAAGGCTGCATTGCTGCTGAGAACTGCATCGGGATCCGAGACTTTGCACTTCATTACTGCCTGCACCACGTCCACTACCTGGCCACCGAGTACCTGGAGACTCATTTCCGGGACGTCAGCAGCACAGAAGAATTCCTAGAACTGAGTCCTCAGAAGCTTAAAGAAGTGATTTCTCTTGAGAAGTTAAATGTTGGCAATGAAAGATACGTGTTTGAAGCAGTCATTCGATGGATAGCACATGACACAGAAATAAGAAAGGTACTTGCACTTCATAGTGGGATCTGACTTTGCCTTTTCACTTGCTCATTCATTTATTTGTTTATTTTTAATCCAAATTCAAGGTATTTTTTCATTCTCTTTCAACTTGAAAGACTTAAAGTTGTGATCTGAAAGATAACCTGTAAAGCATCTTCCTGTTGGATCACTAAAGCAGTTGGTTTTCCAGACCAGTCTGCCAAAGTCCTTGTAACCCAATGAAAGTGTTAATACTTATAAGTAACATAATGTCCTCTGAATGTTGTTTTTAGTGGGAAAATGTATTTCAGGCTTAAGCTGGAGAGTATAGCAATGCACCGTGTACTCCTCACCCTAGCTTTGAGCATACTTCCCACTACAGTGTCGGGCTAACCCCTAGAGGGTCTCTGATGCAGGCAGTGGGGTGAGGAAAGGGTGCGTGGAGTCCTGGCAGAGGGGTGAGGGGCGAGGGCCATAGGCTCTCCCTGGAGTGATTGACACCAGTTGAGGAGAAAGCGGATAGTATTCTGGAGTTTTCATGGCAGGTTCATGAAGGTTCTAGGAGTGACAGCCTGGGAAGGAAGAGTCTTAGAGAATATCAGGCTTGAGATCCAAACTGATAATACATTGTTGGAGGGAGCAGATTCACAAGGCTTTACATCCACTATTTATAAATTAGAGACTGGCTTCGGTTACTGTATTCAAAATAAAGAAATGTATTAGGTTTCAGAGTGGCTTTCAGAATGCATAATTACATTTTTAATTGTCCTTAGTAACTCTTGACTTATGTTTTGATGATTATCTTGTAGTTTCTAAATTCTGCAAGCCCATGAGCATGTGCATTTAGAAACCACGTTTGTGGTCTCAGCACAGTTGGTACAGTTAGCGTTCTCTCTTCCACACTGATGGTAAATTAGGGAGGGAGATAGGGTTTCCATCTTGCTGCGACCACCAGAGTAGCTTCTCTCTAACCCTTTTCTTGCCTTAAAGTGGTGAGGACATGTGAGATGAAGTGGCTGGGAGGGAAACAAGAGATACTTCATGTTTTGGTTAATCTGTTGGCTTTTATTACTCAGAGTATAGAAGAGTGTATCTTAAATGACGATTTCAAAACCAAGACAGACTAGTCACCTTATGTATGTAGGATGCTGTCGTCTGTTGGGTTGAGTTTAATGATTAAGCTTGAAAAATATATAATTCATATTATACATGTTAGGTAATTTATTACAGTATTTACTGGAGGAATGATGATGATGATGATGATTATCAGAATTTGTGGGGGTGCTTTTTCAGATAATTTCCTGTAACATTAATGTTGATGCATTTTCATTATCAAATCTACCATATTCTGTCACAATGTTGCTGTATATAATGCTTATTTTTAAATGTGATTTAACTCACAGCACATCCAAGTATGTGAAATACAGCAGCTCATAGCAGAGTTCTTCTAAGTTTCACTTTGCTGTGGGAACTGTTTTGGGTGTGAAGAAAGCTGCTTGAAACTATGCAGTGATATATCAGATATAAATGTGAAGTGATGATTTTTTAAATTAAACTTTTGTTTATCAAAGCCATGGAAAGTAGAAGGAAAGGGGCCACTAAGCACATCCAAGCAGTATGGCCACTTACACCTGCTGTTGCGAAGCTGACTGTCAGTGCCAGCAATTTTACTTTCCCACGAGTCGGAAAATGTATGTTCTAAAAACCGTGTCCCCTTTCCCTTGTGTCCACCCCGTGCTCTGCCCTCCTCTGCAGGTCCACATGAAGGATGTTATGTCAGCGCTGTGGGTTTCAGGGTTAGACTCCAGCTACTTACGGGAACAGATGCTGAATGAACCGTTAGTCCGAGAGATCGTCAAGGAGTGCAGCAACATACCCCTGAGCCAGCCGCAGCAGGGCGAGGCCATGCTGGCCAACTTCAAGCCCCGGGGGTACTCAGAATGCATCGTGACCGTCGGTGGAGAAGAGAGAGTGTAAGTGTGGTTGTGAGCTGTTTGACTAGTGGTATGATGGAAGAGGGATTTCCACATAAACAAGAATTCATACATATTTTTCAAAATCTAACACATAATAGCAGTAGTTTTTTTTAACGTTTGAAACATTGTTCAGAGCAGTAAAACTAGTCATAGTTATTATAAGCAGAACTACATGAGGCACATTAACTGCCAATCAATTATTTCCTTAGTTCACGGAAACCCACAGCAGCAATGCGATGCATGTGCCCACTCTACGACCCCAATCGGCAGCTTTGGATCGAGCTGGCGCCTTTAAGCATGCCGAGAATCAACCATGGAGTTCTCTCTGCAGGTACCGTGCTGTGGTCAACTTCACTTAAACACAAGAGCAAGGAATACGGAATTGCAGGGTTGTGCAGAATGACTCAAAACCTTTTAAAGATACAATTTTATTATCTCTCTGTGATGACAGTTTCAGGGGAGCTCTAGCTTTTAAGACTATGGTAAGAAGAGTGTCTGCTGTCAGTCTTTCTTGCTCCCGAGTCTTAAATACATAGCTAGTTTTAAGATATTAGTAGAGAAGCACTTTATTTGATGACTTAAATGGCAGAAGAGCAAAACTCAGTGACTGTTACCACCCCATTAGCTGTGTGATCACACCTGACACACAGAGTTTCTTTGCACCGTGATAGTCCCCCATCTTGCAACTTGGAATCACAACTTGTAACTGTATTCAAAATGAAAGTGTCACGTAAAAACAGGCATTTCATATGAAACTTCAGAAAGCATTACGTATATTGGTTATGGCTTAAAGTTATTTTACTATGGGAGTGTGTTTCACTTGAACTTTGCAAGTTCAGAAACAGCTTCACATTATTCAAAGCTCTCACCCCAGGAGGTGGTGGGAGAGCTTGTCCTGTCTACCTCTCCCTTCACCTTGAATCTGCCTTTTAAGGGTTCACCCCACTAGTACCATTTTCTTTAATTCAAATTATTGTCAGCAGTCCTCCTGAAATCCTTCTTTTATGGTCTCTGCTTGCCCACTAACATTACCTTAAAATGTTTAAGCTGTACCACACCATACCATATTTTACAAATGTCTAAAGCTATAGAATAGAAATAGAATCAATTTATGAGTTCTACAATAAGTGTAGTATTTATCTGCAATAATCAGCTGGATGGAGTTGTGTAGCCAACAGGATGTGGGTCTGATTTCCCTGTTCTGTCTTCCCAGATTTAGCATCCTTAAATTTTCCTCCCATACTGTGTACACACGTGCACAATTTTCATGCACACCCACCACAAAAGTTCCTGTATCACTAATTGTCAGATTTCCTAGAGGGGTTGGTGTTTCAGATACTTGATACAATGAGGAAATGAATTGTGTCCAGTTGTGTTGACCAAAGTCGTGAAATGATGGCGTAGTTCTATTTGTCCGGCCTGTTCCACACTTCTCTTTTCTGGCCTTTAAAAAAAAAAAGTTTGACTTTCATTGTCACTCAGTTTTTCCCCTCCCTACCAGGTTAAAAGTTAAATTCTGTACCTGTATTTCCTTGGAAGTTATCTTAGAATCCACAGCGTGTATTGTTAAGTTAGCAAAGTCTAAAGTTAATCAGTACATTTATACTCCATTTTTCATGTTCCACAGTTTCACAGTATTGAAATACATGACTATTTATAAGTAAATATTTACATATATACATATGTTCTGTTTATCTGTCTTACACATGTATCTGTAGATAGTATTCGTTTAGATTTATTCACATCTTTACCACTTTCTTTGTTTTTCCCTCTTACTCCTCAGACTTTCCATCTAGGATCATTTTCCTTCTCTCTACAGTTAATCCTTTTGAATTTTCTTCAATGTGGGTCTACTGGTAGCAAATTCTTCCATTTGTTTGTCTAAAAATGTCATTATTTTGCCTTCATCCTTATTTTTGTTGGGTATAGAATTTTTGGTTGGCATCCACTATTTTTTATTTGTTTCATTTTGGTTTTTGTTTGGGTTTTTTGGGGGTGGGGAATAATTAGGTTTGTTTGTTTGTGTATGGAGGTACTAGGGATTGAACCCAGGACCTCATGCATGCGAAGCACGCACTCTGCCACTGAGGTGTGCCCTCCCCCTGGGTGGCATCCACTACTGTTTAGCACACTGAAGATATTTTTCCACTGACTTCTGTCTTTCATTGTTGAGCCCGTTGTCAGTCTCAAGCTCTGTCTTTGAGCTGTATTTAAGATTTTCTTTTTGTCTTTATTTTTCTGCCATTTCACTCTGGTGTGCTTAAGTGAATATTTTATTTGAAATTTTACCATATTTGTGGATTGTTGGGCATCTTGACTCTGTGGTTTGGCCTTTTCAGCAAATCTGATTTCTTACTCGTGTGTCTTCACATGTTGTCCTTGCTCTGTTCTCTCTCCCTCTGCCTTTGGAAGTCAGATTAAACATGACTAGACCTTTTTACTCCATCCTCTCCCTGCTACCTTCTTTGTTTTGTTTTTCATCTTTTGCCTCTCCGTGTTGCCTTCTTTGTGATTTCTTTTGATGTATCTTCCGTTTAATGAATTTTTTCTTTAACTGTGACGAGTCTGCCATTAAATCTATCCATTGAATTTTATCTACTTCCATCTTTTTTTATTTCTAGAAATTATCTTTAAATTTTTTTTCAAATCTGCTATTTCACTGCTGTAGTCCATGCTATAGAGTTATCTTCAATTTGTCCTTTATTTTTTAAACATAGTAAGCATTGTTGTTTTATCATCTTTCTGATTATTCTACTATTTGACATTTGAAACTTTTGCAAGACTACTTACTATTTTCCGCTTCTGCTGATTCTTCGCAGAGTCTAGTTCCTTTGTCTAACTGAGTATCTTTGTCCAGGTGCTGATCATTTTATTAAAACTTATTTATGGGAATAATTTGATGTTTTAAAATCTTAGAATGTTAGACTCTAAAACTCAGATAAAGGTGCTTTTTTCCATGGAAGTTTTGCATTTGTTTCTGCCAGTTGCCTGAAAATGCTACTAATTTGTAATTACTGAATATCAAATTCAAATGTTGAGATTTCCTAGACGAGCAAGGAGATTTTAAATCTGGCTTCCAGTTCTAGTTGGTCTTCATCCTGAGGATTAGAACTTGGAGAGCCTCTCCTGCCAGAAGCCACACTCTCTGTGGGCCTGGGATTTAGATTTCTGTCTTTTTTCATCCCTAAAAGCCATTAAAAGAAAAATTGAGTTTTTCCCAGATGGCTGCATGCCCTCAGAGCTAAATGGTTTCCATGCGTGGTAACCTCTCTAGGGCCCACGTTCCCCTTTAGTTTCACCGTATTGTCTTGTTGGCTTCTTCTCCTTTAAGAAGACTATTTTATTTTAAAAATATTCTATCTAACTAGATAAAACATTTTTAAAACAAAGTAGTCTTGAAGTGTTGGTAGAATAACCTAAACTACCATTATCCAAGTTAGGAAGTTCAAAAATTATGTGCACACTGGTGTCCGGACCTGAGTGTTCCTGCGGTCTTGGATGCGTAGATGTGAGCTGTGTTTCAGATGCTGTGCGAGACTCATGGAGCCTGGGGGCAGAATAAATGTGCTGAGATAACGCAGAGTCACTGGGTGACCGGGTGGGTGGTGTCAGTGGTCCTTTTAAGCTGCAGGGTAGTGGGAATCTGCTCAGAGACCCCAGGTGAAGGAAAATGGTCACAGTGACTCAGAGATTTGGCTCCATCACCAGGGATCGAGTGAAATATGATAAAGATCTCAAGTCCATTGTTGTCAGAGCAGCTTTCTCCACATACTGTCTCTACAATGACGGCATTTATATTTCCCAGGAGATGGGTGTTGAAAACATGTTTCAACTTTCTTGTGTGTCTCCTTTGATTTTTGCAGAAGGCTTTTTGTTTGTATTTGGGGGCCAGGATGAAAACAAGCAGACCCTAAGCTCAGGAGAGAAGTATGACCCGGATGCAAACACATGGACTGCGTTGCCACCGATGAACGAGGTAAAATACTGCTTTTTAAATTTGTTCGATGTGTTTCTTTTTTTCCCTTTAGCCCTTTTGTTTGTTTTGCAAAAGAAGTAGCAGCCCTGCCAACCCCTCCCACCCCACCTAGTGCCCACCCTCCTGGTGCTCCTCTATGTGCCTTCCTTCTGCTCAGTCTGGCCTCCCTGCAGTTTCTCAGCCCTTCTAGAAGTGCGCTGGCTTCCAGACCCTTGCCAGGACCTTTGCCAGATGCCACGTGGCATGCCACTTCCTTCCTTCCTTCCTTTGGTGTTTGTCCCAGTAGCTCCTTCCCAGTGAGGCCTCCCCTGGCCCCTGGCTCCCCACTTTCTCCTCTCCTGCTTCCTTTCTCTTCATACCCTGGAGAGTCTTGTTTGAATCATTCGTACATCCTTTCAGATGGCAGGGATTTTGTCTGTCTGTCCGGTACTCTCTCTTCCATGCTAGAGTCATGCTGGGCACAAAGGAAGTACCATGCATGGATGAGTGTGCCACACCTCGGGCTTGCTCACTCCAGACAGTCCCCCGCCGGGTCCTCCCCAGCCTCTCCCAGCCACAGACAGCCCTCTTGCCACAAATCTTCCTTGTCTTTCACACCTTCACTTGGAACCACTTTCTGCCCATTGCTGTACAAAGATCATTTTATTGAACCGGAAGGCAATAGTTGTTTTTCTTGCTGTGAGCTGTTTTGAGTAGAAAGTGATGGTTCTGCCAGTGAATTCACCATGCATGTAATTTGCTAGTTCTGGGAAATTCCTGGATGGGGTTCTCTGTCCATTGTGATGGAGAGTGAGCTACTAGGGAAGTCTTCAGAAATATTTTAGAGAGATGGTTTTGAGCCTGGGACCTCCTTGCTGGAATGCTGGGATATAGTGGTATAAGTCATTTTTATTAAATGTATGAATATCAGTTTTCAGTCTGATTAGTTGGCGTTTTGTCTAAGATCTTTGATGTCTTTTCAGGCAAGACACAACTTTGGAATCGTGGAGATAGATGGAATGCTATACATTTTAGGAGGAGAAGATGGTGAAAAAGAGCTGATTTCCATGGAATGTTATGATATTTATTCTAAAACCTGGACAAAGCAACCTGATTTGACCATGGTTAGAAAGGTGAGAACTATTACCTTGTGATAACTGAGTCACAAATTGGGCTTTAAAGTTACTGTTGCTTCATTTCCTACAGATGCCTTTTAGTACAATTGGCAGTGTTAAGAGAATTCACACGATAGAGTTCTGTCTCTGTTGGTAGCTTGCCTTCACTGTCATCAGCCTTAGCACCAAGATGGGAAGCTGTGTGTGTGAGAGGTTACCCCAGCAGTGGGCTCTGGGCGGGACCACTGTGTCCAGGGTCTACACCTGATAAGTGCTTTGTGGTGGCGCTAGCCCAGGAGCCAGATCTCCCAAGCCTGTTTTCTTAATCATCATGCAGGACTGGGGAGAAACGTTAATCAGAAGGTACTCCTTGCACAGTGAGCAGACACATGGCTCACGTGAGCTGCTTAGTGCTTGGTCAGTATTTATATTCTGGGTGGCGGCAGGAAGTCCATCGTCAGGCCAGGGCTTTGTCCAGTGCCCTAGGTGTTCACTCATAACATGATCACTCACTGTCTGTGCCTTTCAACTGACTTACTCGGGGCAGGAATCGAGTGACATCTTGCTCCATGGAATCTGCATCTTGGAATCTTCACATAGTGGTGAAAGAATGGAAAGACTGGAAAGGTCCTTTAAAAATTAGGCTTATTTCCTTATCTCACTTAGTGGAATAGTATTAGGTAGTGTTACTCCTCAGAAAAGGATTAACTCTAGGAGTCTTCCCTCGGCCTTCTCAGTTTTAAAGCCCCGTGTTGTCGTATTAGAAGAAACCATAGTTTTGCTGTTAGCAGTCAGATCGTTTTCCGGACATCTCCCCAGGCTCTCTAGCCAAGTTAGTATTCACTCATCCGACTTTAATAATTAATGTTTCCTTCCCCACTGTTGCTTTCTCCTTTCAGATTGGCTGCTATGCAGCTATGAAAAAGAAAATCTATGCCATGGGTGGTGGCTCATATGGAAAACTGTTTGAATCTGTGGAGTGTTACGACCCGAGGACCCAGCAGTGGACGGCTATCTGTCCCCTAAAAGAGAGGAGGTGGGAGAACGCAATGTGGACTGTGCAGAGTCCCCTTCTCCTGGCTTTTGCTTTGCCCTCCTTTCAAACTCATCTTTTATTACTTGGCTTGGCATTTGGTTTATATGACACGAAACGAATAATCCATTTCCTGAAAAGGGAAGGCCCACGTATTTGTGAAACATTGACCTGCCCCGGAGCTAAAACACGCGTAAGAGGAATTAGGGAATCAGATCTTGGGTGGTGAGTCCAGTACTGAGTGTGCTCTCTCTGTGTGGCCTTTCAGGTTTGGAGCGGTAGCCTGTGGAGTCGCCATGGAACTGTACGTATTTGGGGGAGTCAGAAGTCGCGAGGACATCCAGGGTGGCGAGATGGTAACTTGCAAGTCGGAATTCTACCACGATGAGTTTAAAAGGTAATTTTGAATGATTTCATATAGCCTCTGCAACTTTTTTTTTATGCTTTCAGAGTCATGTTGTAGCTTTCTTTAGTTTTGTTTTCAAATTCTTTCAATGAATTATCTGTTTAGGAGATATGTCTAATGCATACTAGATACTTATTCAGTGACTTTAGAAGTATTGGTAACTCATAGGAAAACCATCAGAAAATGTTTCTAAAATTTGGGTCAGACCTTGACACTTTTGTTAGCTTTTAGGAGAAAGTTTAAACTCCTTAACTTAGCATGTATGGCCTTTTGTGATATGGCCTGTGGCTACTCTTTCTGCTGCTCTTCAACCCAGATGCTTCCCTTGAGTCCCACTGAGTGACTTTTCCTCCAACACGTTACGATTGTCTTAGCTCCTCACTTTTGTACTGTTCTTTTTGCCTAAAATTTCCTGTCCCACGTTTACCAAGTTAACTTGGCCTCTTCTGAAACGCTGCTTAATTATTGTCAGTACCCAGAGAAGGCCTGAGTTGGGCTCCTTGGTCTGTGATTCCATAACACCTCTGTCTCAGGTTGCAGTTGTTAACCGCACGCTCCTCAGCTTTGCAGCCTAGCTTCTAGCATCATGTTTAGCCTGTATCAGATGCTCAAAAAATGTGCTGTCAGGTTCTTAAAACATTTGCCAGGATGCCCTCCCGTCGGGTGGAGTCAGCAGTGTCCTTCCAGCCTCCCCCTTCTCCCTCCTCTCACACATTTTATTGTTGTAACCACTAAACAATATTTTTACTGCAGTAATATGTTCACATCCTACAGAGAGACTGTCATGCTGACGTTAATCTTGTGATAACATTTCAACTGTGTTACCAGGAGGTGGCACCATAACATAATGTTTCATTTCATACAATTTTCCCCCCCTTTTTTATTGATGTATAGTCAGTTTACAATGTTGTGTCAATTTCTGGTGTACAGCAAAATGTTTCCGTCATACTTACACATACATATATTCATATTTCAAATTATTTCAGATTAGGGCAAACAATGAGCAGTTACCAAGATTTTAGAATTATATATACATGGTACCTAGCTTTTCATGTATTTTAAATTTAGGATATTTGCATAGCCTTGTTTTTCTTCAGTTACAGGGGGCTGACTTTATTAGACAAAGTGTGAGAACAATTTTGAGAATGTTTGCTCTGGTAAGGGTGTGAGAATTTCCCTTACTTAATGCATTATTACTGTGAGGGCTGACTGTTTAAAGTATGAAGTAGTCCATTAATTTCCTGTCCAAATGAACTTGAGATGGCCTACCCAACTTCATTAACAAGCAGTGGTCAGTACATTTGGTTTCTGATAAAATATTGATATAAGTCTTTCTCACCATCAATGAATTACTGTTCGGGCAGTGTGAGCAAGAGAGCCGTAACTCACTTGCTAGAGTAGTCATGGTTGCTTTCTGTTTTACCATTTTTTTTTGTCCCTATTTTGACTGTATAAGACTTAAGTCTGGCTGTAAAGTTTTCAGCCTGCCCTCGATACGCTATAAATTGTTAGAACCTTTATGTTTCTATCATATTTATAGTTGATAAGCTTTACATAATAAGTGTATGACTTGCTTTCAGTTCTTAATTGTTAAACATTAAAGTATTGCTTTTTCCTTGCTATTTAGAAGCACTTCCAAATAAAACTCACAGGAGAGAACTCCTCTCTCCTCCAGTTTTTAGTTTCCCTACTTCAAAGCTCTCCAGTGTTAGTTGATAAGCTGAAGAAAGCTTAATTTCTGTTGTCAAAATATAGGATTCTTGTTTAGATGACACTAAACATATATATAACACAAAGTGCTGTGTATTAACCCACTTAACTCATTTAATCTTCAAAACAACTCTTGGAGATACTGGTACTCTTTTTATCCCTGTTTTGCATTTGAGGAAACCAAAACACAGAGATGTTAAGTAATGTGCCCAGAGGCATGCGGGTAGCAAGCGGCACAGCTGGGATCTGAACTAAGGCATTCTGGCCCCAGGGTCCACCTTTTCAGCTATCAACAGGCTGTCCCATAAATATCTACAAAAGGGAAAAAAAAAAAAATATATATATATATATACACACACACACACACACACACACACACACACACGTGTGTGTGTGTGTGTGTGTGTAGTGTATTTCTTTAAAGAGCAGACGTTTCCAAATGTGTTATATTTGCATATTCTGGAAACGGTTGCCAGATGAGCCATCTGTATTAGATTGGAGACCATTTATTGTTTTTAAGCAATCTCTTGTCTTTCCTGTCTTTGTTCCCTATTTTTAGGTTAAAATTTTCCTGGAAAAATGCCATATCTTATTATTTTCTATGTTTTTGACTAAAAACAAAACTGTTTGAAGGAAAGCAAGAAAATTGCCATTACTTACACCAAATCATCATAACAGCTTCATGTCCCGGAGGACACTGTGTCTATTTCTCTTCCTTTTATCCTTGCTTTTTTACCATCTTCTTAGTGATCTGTATTTTTAAAAAAAGTCATCTTTGATTCTCTTGTGCTTCACATCTCATGAGATGCCAAGTCTTATTTTTTTTAACCCGTCACATTTTTCACATTCACCCTTTTACTTCTCGGGCCCTAATCCAGTGTGTTCACTCTTCCATACGTGCAGTGTCATTAGCCTTCTCACCAGTCTCCTCTAATACTTTCGCCTACTTGTGCTTTTGAGAGATTACTCTGACTTTGGTCATTTTATCCTGATAGAAATTCTTCGTATTTCCCTATTGCTTTCCAAATAAAGATAATAGTATTTAGCTTCCTACTCATGGTCCTCCATGATCTGAGGTTGAGAAAAATGTTCCACCATTTTCAGTTTCTCCCTTTCCCATGTTCCATACTCCAGCTTGCTTCTCATAACCATCCTGGGTTTTACTGCCTTTTGTGCATTTGCTCAGCCTAGATACTCTCCCCCTTTCATTTTTATAGGTAAATCATGTTAACTATTCAAGTTTCATCTTTTGATGGCTGAATATATATTTCTGAATCCCCACATGGCTCTCTGACCTGTGGGTTGGGGACCATTATGGTAGGAAGGGTTGAGTGAAGGCCACCAGAACTTTCCCTCCCTGCCAAGGTAGAAAACCAGAAGTAACATTTCACCCTGAGAAATGTGCAGACATCAGTGTCACCATCAGAGACTGGAAAATGCAGAAGTAGTGAGTGCTACCTTGTCACACCCCTGCTTCATTCACTTAGAAAAAGTAGAAAAGTCAGGTGGATTTTGGAAAATAACTGAATTTTCTTTAACCTAATCAGGCAGTTAGGCTGATCACAGAATCAGTCCCAGGGATAGTATTTTTATGCAGCACCATCCCTGGCCTTGGTGTGCTGCTGCTGGCCTGGCTGATGCTTTTCTTCACACCAGTTTGCAGGGAACACCAGGAGCCATTCCTTTTGCCTGGTGGGACCACCAGTAGCCCTGCACAGTCTTGCCTCAGGACTGTGTCAGTTCCACGGTCTGCCACATACTATTAGTCGCCAGAGATTTTGATCTCCTTGACGTCCCATGAAACATCTGGTTGGTCTGCCCCTTGACCACATGATGCTGTTTGGATCTGATGATTGGAAAGTAGCAGGTACCACACATGCCTTTGTAAGACATGATCAAGAGGCTGGGAGACGAACCCCACTCCTGGCCGTTCTGTTTCCACCCTGGTGCAGTCAGGAGACAGAAACCACACCAATAATCTGAACAGGGAAAATTCAATATATGTAATTATTAACTAATAAGAGTGATTAGCTGCTGACAGGTGAGAGGGGACTGATGAATGCAGAAATAGCCAATGAAAGAAGTGCAACTACAGCATTTAGCACTGAAGAAAATACCCCAGGAAGGAGCAAACTGGGAAGGGCCTTCCCCACCCTACAAGGCTGGAATTCAGTTCAGTGGAGGAGGGTGTGCTGTGGCCCACGATGTGGCAGAGCCCTGGGGTGCCGACACCGGAGGTGGTGCACAGGAAGCTGCTTGCTGGTTGGCAGAGGACCTTGCTGAGCAGAGCACCTCTGGGGCTACTGCACACAGGAGGTGGCAGAGCAGTAGGAGGAAGAAAAAGGCCACTGACGTCAGGGAAGGCCTTTCCGCTCCCCAGCCTTGCTGTCCTCCGGCGCCCTCTGTTGGCAGAGCCTGCCACTGCACCCACCCATCTTCTCTAAACCAGCTATGCATTGATGTTAATTTTCTCCGTGTTTTCTGTTTCATTGGTTTCTCTTGTCTGTATTATTTCCTTCCTTTTACTTATTTTGGGTTTATTTTGTCCTTCCTTTTCTAGTTTCTTCAGGTAGCATATTAGATTTTTAAACTTTCTCTGCTGCGGTCTGTCTTTTCCTCATGAGCTTGTTTTCCTTTCCCTTACTGAGAGAGCACAGTCATGGTAGCTGCGTTCAAGTCCTTGCCTAGTCGATAATCCCAGCACCTGAGTCATCTCAGAGTTGGCGTCTGTGGACTGTGTATTTCCTTGGGAAGGGGTTCTCATTTTCCTGGCTCTCCTTTTGTTGAATAATTCTGGATTGCATCGGGGCGCTGTGAATGGGACATTGTTGAGACCCTGCAGTCTCTTCTGTTGCTTCGGAGGGCTTCTCCAAGCATTTGGTGGGCACTGGACCTGGTTAGACTCCTGCGGCACTGTCACACCCGTGGCGGGCAGCAGCCCGGACCTCAGTTTAGTTCCTGAGCCTCAGGTACAAACATTCGTGGACCCAGTGTCAGTCAGACTGGCAGCAGGGGGTGCGCATCACTTTAGGGGCTCTTCTGTACCTCCGTCTTCCTGAGACCCCTGTACACCTTGGTGGTCCTTGTTGCCCCAAGACACGCTCCCCTGACGCAGTGGCAGGGTTTTCTCTAGGGGTTTTGCTACCTAAAGCTGCCAGCCCCAGGCTGCCTTGGGCCAGAACTACCAAAGAACCGGAAACTCACTCCACATGGGGTGCTTGTTTAACTTTCAGCTTCTTACCCAAATCTGCCTGCTTCTGCTCAGTCTCCAGAGTCCTCAGGCAGTTGTCTTTTGTATTTTTTTCCAGAGTTTATACCTGTAACTTGCAGGAGGCTCAGCTTGTTAAGAGCTTCTTCCTCCAGGAGGCCAGACCCTCCCTGAAGCTCCACCCCCCTTCCCCTCCTCTCCCTCTGTGGCCTCTCCCACACGCTTCTCTCTGGCTCTCCTTGCCTGTCTTCCCCTCCAACTCTGCTCTCTCTGAAGCTTGCCAGTAAGATCCATGCTGTATTTTTTTACATAAGATTGATTTTATATATTGAAAAATTGCATGCTTAGCATGCATGAGGTCCTGGGTTCAATCCCCAATACCTCCTCTAAAAATAAATAAATAAACCTAATTAACTCCCTGTCAAAAAATAAAATTAAATTAAGTTAAAAAAGAGTGAAAGACAGAGTATATCTTATTACAAGTTTATGGAATACTTCAAAAAATCATGATCAGAAATAAATATAAAAAGTAACAATAACAACTCACAGAGAAAAAAATGTGACAATGAGTGTGTATATGTCCATGAATGACTGAAAAATTGTGCTGAACACTGGAATTTGACACATTGTAAAATGATTGTAAATCAATAAAAAATGTTAAAAAAAAGTAACAATAACAAAGCCAAATGCAAATATTTTAAAAATAATTTGTGATTAACATCAGAAATTGTATTAACAATTAACTAAATACAAATTATAAAATTAATAAAATCAGAAATTTCCAAACTATATGAAACAACTAAAGTTGTATTCAGTGGCTTTACATGCTTAAATTTTTTATTTTTTAGGTATGGATTTTTTTAAATTTTATTTTTATTGACGTGTAGTTGATTTACAATGTTAGTTCCAGTTGTATAGCAAAGTGATTCAGTTATACATACATATTTTTTTCAGATTCTTTTCTGTTATGTTATTACAAGAAATTGAATATAGTTCCCTATGCTATACAGTAGGTCCCTGTTGTTTATCTACTTTATATGTAGTAATGTGTATCTGTTAATCCCAAACTCCTAATTTATCTCTCCCCTGTGATCCATGGTGTATTTTAAAGTTTCCTTTGTGATGGGGGCTTTCTTAATTCTGAGTTATCAGAGGACCCATCATTGTAGCTTCCAAGTCCTGATAAGCCCATGTTTGAAAACTGTGTAATAAAGGTATAATATTGCCTTGCCCTTTGCAAAAATTACTATTACTTAATGACAGCTGCCATGCACTAGACACTATGCAAAGTACTTTACATTGGCTGTTCCATTTCATCTTCACAACAGTCATCTGAGGTTGGTGATAGTGTCCCCACCTTACAAATGACCAGAGACTGGGTTAGATAAATTGTCCAAGGTCAACAAGGGATAAATGGTAGAGAAAGGAGTGAAAAACTACACACCTTTTGTACCATTTCATAAGCAGCCACTAAACACACGATCCTTTTAATTCTCATATTTTATTTATTTACTTTGAAGTCTCAGCACTACAGAAAATAGATCACCTCAAATTATTTTCCTGAAACCCAGGAACTCTGAATCATTTGCCATACTTTGATCAAATTTGGTCATCTACATAGACCAGTTTCTTTGGTTTTGTTGAATTATTCCAGGGAGGAATTACATTGAATTCTCAACTCTGCAAAATTATTCTGGAATGTCCTTGCATTGTGATGTGTTCTTTCAGTAGACAATCTAGTTGTATACGTCTTAATTCAGAAGTGTCCTTGTGAGTGCACATGTGACCCTGTTGATGGACTTTCTGGAAGAAGAGCTGTCTTCCTCTCTGGGGTTATCCTGGGTGTGGCTCAGTTGTGGACCAGGCAGGGGGATACTCATCAGCTTTATTTGATTCAGGACCTGGGAAGAATTTAAATGTCAAGGTTTAGTTATTAATGTTTAGCCCTGAAGGCATAAAATATGAGTAAGCCAGTTACTATATTGTGGATATTTTTCAAACTTATTTCTTTCAAAGACCTGTTCAGGTCCCCATTTTCACTTTGCAGTGAGAGCTCTTAGATTTTCCCCCTTTCCTATTTATTAGAAGCATCTTGGAGGCAGGGGCCAAACTGTCCCAGCAAACTGCTTGATACCAGTCAGCATCCAGATGTTAAAGGAATCAAACTCTAGGTGAAGGTACTCAGAAGTATGGCTGCTTTATAGCAGCCTTGCTGTATTATCTTGGACAAATCATTCTGCTCTTGTGTTTCATGGAATTCAAAATATGGAAGCTACTACTTTAGAACAGTCTGAGAAGAGTATTCATTGCAATACAACTGTTGTTCTTAGTGAAATAATTTTCTGTTTGTATTTAACACCACGATGCTGCAGACCTTAGCCTCTGGCTTCTTGGACACTTGGAGGTGTAAAGCTAGGGACTCGGGAACAGGTCCGGTGGCCCTGTGGGCTCCGGTGGTGAGTGTGGGCCTAGACGCTAGTCATTCTGAAGGGTTTCGCTACATTCCCAAAGTCTGATCCAGGTCTGCAATGACTTGGCTCTGCCTTTAGCTATTGAAGGGAAATTGTTTGGTCAAATTACCGTAAGTGAACATTATTACATAGCAGAGTTTAGCTTGTTTTTATTTTTGTTTAAAGAAAAAAAAACCCTTTTATTTTGGAATAATTTTATATTTGTAGAAAAGTTACAGAAATAGTCACAGTGGAGGATTAGAATATAGCTCAATTAGTAGAGTGTGTGCTTAGCATGCACGAGGTACTGGGTTCAAGCCCCAGTGCCTCCATTAAAAAATAAATAAACCTAATTACCCCCCCAAAAAAATCTTAAAAAAAAAAAACTTTGATTCTACTAAAAAAAAAGAGTTCCCATAAACCATTCCCCACCTTTCCTATTTTTAACACCTTCGTACCATAGTACAGATATCAAAACCAGGATATTCACGTTGGCATAGTATTATGAAGTAAACTACCAGCGTTATTCAAATCTTCACCAGCTCGTCCACTACCTTTTTGCCCTCTGCTCCGGGATCCGATCCAGGATCCCACGTTGCTTTCAGTTGTTGAGTTTGATTAGTCTCCTTTAATTTGTGGCGGTGCCTCAGTCTTTCCTCGTCTTCATGACCTTGATATCCTCGAATGTTATTGGTCAGTTTTTACTAGGATGTCTCTTAATCTGGGTTTGTCTCGTGACTTCTCGTGATGAGGCTGAGATTACGCGTTTGGGGTAGGAATCCCTCAGAAGCGCAGCTGTGCCCTTCCCCGCCCCGCGTCGGGAGAGCCTCTTGTTGGTACGTCTCCTTACAGTGATACTCATCCCGATGGCCTGGTGGAAGTGGCGTCTGTAAAGTTACCACGTCTCCCTTCGTAATGAGTGACTGTCTTGGAAGAGATAACTTGTTTCTCCTTAAACTTTCACCATGAGTTTAGCACCGTCAGTGGACTAGCCTTGCTGTCATTACTACTTCGGTGTTTTGTTTGCTAAATGGCGATTTTTCTGTCCCCCATTCCTCCTACATATGTCTGCTGGAGTTCTGTAGAGAAGACTTGTCCTTTCTCCTTGTTGTCGTCTTTTTTTTTTTTAATGTATTGAGTCATTTATTTATATCAGCACGGACTCCTGGGTATTTGTTTATTCTGTGAGTTATGCATCCAGTACTATCATTATTTATTTTGTTACTCAGATTGTTCCAGCTGTGGCCATTGAGAGCTGCTGCATGTCGGCTCCTGTGTCCCTGTGACACACCCCGTCCCTTTTTAAGTCCTTCCTGTCTGGCAGCTCATCGTGTATTTTCTGTCTCAGCTGTGGAATCAGCCACTTCTTCACGGAGCCCTGGATCCTTTTAGTGCTTATTAAATTGATTTTCAGCAGAAATGCCAATGCAGTTTACTGGGGGAAAGAAACGTCTTTTCAGCAAATGATGGTGAAAAAACTAGATACCTGTATGGGGGGGGAGGACTTTGACTCATATCTCATACCATACACAGAAATTAACTTGAAATGTATCATAAGACCTAAATGTAAAAACTGAAATAATAAGTTTTCCAGAAATTTTAATTTTAAAAAATCTTTGCCAGCTTGAACTAGGCAAAGATTTCCTAGCAGGACACAGAAAGCATGAACTATAAAAAGAAAAAAAAAAAGGATGAAAAGGAATTCATCAAAATTAAAAACTGCTGTTCCTCAAAATTCTCCCTTACAATAATGGAAAGACAGTCTATGTGCTGAGGAAAATATTTGTGATACACGTATCTAACAAAGGACTTGTATCCATGAAACAGAAAAAATCTTAAAATTCAGTAAGAAGACAGAAAACCCAATTTGAAATATGAGCAAGTCTTTGGGCATGAAAGTAGACATATAAAATGCCCAGTAAGCACATGCAGACATACCCAGCATCACTGGTCTACAGGGAAGAGCACACCACCAAAATGGCTAAAATGTAAGACTGACAGTACCAAGAGCTGACAGTAGTCACAAGCAGCTGGAGTTCTCATACTCTGCTCATTGGCGTGCAAAATGGCACAGTACTTTGGAAAACAGTGCTCATTTTCTTATCAAAGGAAATATGCCTTCAAGCAGTTAACCAAGCAATTCCATAACATAAGCCCACAAAGTATCTTTGCACTCTAATGTCCAAAACAGCTTTAATTCTCAATAGCCAAACACCAGAGGCTACCCAAGTGCATGTGAGTAGGTGAATGGTTAACAAATTGTGATACACCTGGGTAATGGAATGCTAATTAAAATAAGGAGAGGTGAAATACTGATGCAAGCCACAGCAGGGATCAGTCTCAAACACCATGCTGAGCAAAAGAAGCAGATTGAAAAGAGCATACTTTTTACGATTCAATATATACAGCGTTCTGGTGCAGTCAGAACTAAATCCACAAGTGAATCCACAGTGACCGGGAGGAAATGAATGAGTGGTTCCCAGGAAGAGGAGTGTGGGGGCCGTGCCTCCTACTGTTGGGGCCCCCAGATTTTGTCAGCTCAGTCTGCCTGGATGTTGCGATGGTCCTTGCGACCTCCTTCATTTGTCCCTCTGTTTATTTTCAGGTGGATCTATCTTAATGACCAGAATTTGTGCATCCCCGCCAGTTCCTCTTTTGTGTATGGAGCTGTGCCCATAGGAGCCAGTATTTATGTGATCGGAGATCTTGACACAGGTCAGAGGGGTACAGGGATTTGGTTGACGTCGTTTCCCCGTGGCTCCGAGGCACGCTGTGTCACCTCTGCTTTTCTCCCGGTGTAGGTACCAATTACGACTACGTGCGCGAGTTTAAGAGGAGCACGGGCACCTGGCACCACACTAAGCCGCTGCTCCCCTCCGACCTCCGCCGCACCGGCTGCGCAGCCTTACGTATTGCAAATTGCAAGCTCTTCCGCCTGCAGCTTCAGCAAGGCTTATTCCGGATCCGAGTTCATTCACCTTGAAGAGGAGGCAGAGCAGAAGCAGAGCTCCTGCCCCAGCGCACCGGAACGCGGCTTTGTGTGAGGGGGGAGGAGGTGCGGCGGAGCTCCGAGCTCGCTCTGCGCGCCCGGCTTTGTCTGGTAACTGGTGGTTTTGTGATGCTTATAAGCCTGAGCTGCAGCTCTTGTTTGGGAGAACATGTAACTGCTGAAAACTCCCGGGGAGAAGTGACTTCCTCTAGTAGATGTGGCTGTAGACCACCCGGGGCTGGTCAGTGTCAACAGGAAAAGGGAAGTGGGGATGGGTACATTCATGTAAAATACTGAAGTTAAAATACTAGGGTGCATTTTCCCTGAAGGGAACTCAGATCTGACTGACCGCTGTGTTCGAGTACCTGGCTTTGGTTAACAAACAAACAAAAATCCGTATATGCAAACCAACATATCCAAACATACCACGATTGCTTTTTTACTGCATCTGAAAGGAAATATTATGCCTAACTCTGCCCAACAAATTAAGGTTTGTGCCTAAAACGTTAGGTTGGGCTCAACGCCGGTTAGTCTCCACTTACTACTAGTGCTCTGTCCTAAGAATCTTTTTTCATTGATAATATGATGAATTGAGACTAAGATAAAATTTCCCTTTTATGACATTCTGTCTTAGTGATCTAAAGAGTCAGTAAGTTCATGAGTCAGGTTGCAGCCCTCATGTGAATTTAAAGGAAGTTGCTAACTTCTGTGATAATTCAGATTAAGATCTGTCAGGACATCCTTTCTGGGGTAGCGCTCGCTCGAGGAGCTGTGAAAGATCTCCTGCAGTGACATTCTTCCTTTCCAACCAGTCAACCCATTTTATAAATATGAGGCTATCAGTGAGGAGGTTTTATAAAAGAAAGACCTGAGTCAGACAAATAGTAAAGGTCTGCGATGACCAAAAACAAAAAACAAACAAAAAACTGTCCAGAGAAAATATATAGGGATCAAAAACTTTTAAAAATAATCTGTCTGAAAGCACACAAAGTCTTGTTTACTACTGTTTAGGATTTGGAAACGTGTCTTAGAATGCGAATCCGTGTCAAGAATCTAGTCTTTGTAGCAGAATTTTCTCCGTGCCGTTCACTAGTACGAGTTTTAGACAAATTACATTACAAGTAAAGTTTGGCTGGTAGAATAAACTACCTCAACTTAATTTTATTCGGTTCACAGAGAGCAAGTTAATCCTTTCCTCCTTTCGTATCTCTCGCTCTCATGGTGACCCTACCCCAGCCCCCTCCCCCTGGGGGGACAAAGTCTGTCATTAGTCCCACTTATCTTATAAGATATTTTGTTTTCCATTCAAATTATACCACCTGAGTGTGAAACCAGGGACTTCAAAGTGCTTGATTACTTCATCATTTGAATTTTATGCAATATCAGGTTTCTAATGAACTGAATATAGAGCTTTTCATTTCTAATTGTTTTCTATAGCTTTTTTCCCCCACCCCCTTAGAATATGGCTATAAGAAGCAGCATTTTGACTAATAAATGTGTAAATGTATTCTTTGGTTACAAATTTGAGAATAGGAAGTTCTCCTAGAAACTCCCTGCATGGAATGTTTGTATTCTTTTCACGTTAGTGTGAGACATTGCTTATGTTTTCCCACCCAGGAGCTGTAGAAGGGGGACCGATCTGCAGGGGTTTTCTTCCACCTGTTAGAAGTCAGGACTGTGCTGCAAAAGTTGCTGAGGAGCCTTGCTTGTGGGGTTCTGCAGAGTGTTGTGTGTGCACATTAACTCTCCATCCTGGCAGAAGACGTGGGCAGAAGGAGGTACAGGTTCTTACCTTCTTTTTCAGAGACTCTGGGCCAGATTTGCCCCTGAGTCTCATAAGACAGTCAAATTTGGTTCTTAAGGCCAAGCCAGCCTCTTTGTTTTGTATGGTGTACCAGTCAGCTGTCGTCTGCACACTTTCCCCAGGATACCTCTAATGTCTTTTTTTTTTTTTTTTTTTTTAACATTTGGGTTTGGGGGTTGTAATTAGGTTTATTTATTTTTGGAGGACGGATGTACTGGGGTTTGAACCCAGGACCTCCTGCATGCTAAGCATGCAGCTCTACCACTTGAGCTACACCCTCTCCACTTTCAAATGTCTTTTAATCAAAGCAAGCAACATGGCCACTGCAAAGAAAGAAAACTTTCTTTTTACAAGTTGACGTTAGTTGTAGAGGAAACAAATTTTTGCTGAAAGAGTGCATTTTCTTTGGTAAAATGTCTCTCATAGAACAGAACCCTGGCCTTCAGAAGCCACAACTGAGTTACATTAAAGTAGTAACTGATGTCCTTTTAAAGCCTTGACAGTCAGAAGTTCTCTTTTCTCTAATTTCTGAAGTTTGAAGCCCTTTCCAAGTCTACGCCAGTCCTCTTCACTGAGACAGTTTGTTGTTGAGGAGTGAATGGGTCCCTGTTGAAATATCATCAGTGCCTGTGTGACTCAGTCAATTTGTTTTATAAAATAGTTCTTTTTTTTTTCTTTTAATTCAGTTTATTGACACTGTAGCTGCAGAAATTAGGTAATGTTTTTAAAAATAAATTTGCCACATAATATGGGATGCAATAACCAACAAAAGCTTCTAAGTGCCAAAATGTTATTTTACTATATATAAATACAGAAATATTATGTTGAAGTGTAGGGATGTATTTAATTTTACTGTGTTCCAAGATTAATCATGATTTATTTGGTGAATTACAGTTATTTCAGTATTGTGAAGTAAAATTTAACTCATTTCATGCAGGTTTGTGTTTTAACATTCCACTTTTGCCTTGGAACATCCTTTCTTGACAAATTTTTGATACTTTTTCCTTAAGGCACTTTTACCAGGCATATGTGGAATTAGCAGCTGAAGATAGACCGTAGCATTTTAAATAGAGTATCTTTGGGCGATGTGCAATTTATTTTCATGATCGCACCAAAAGCAGGAGAGTTGTCTCAGGTTAGGTTAAATGAATAATTAGAGGCTCTTTTCTAGGCTAGTCTAAAGTAGGTTTGTTTGTTTCTTTCTTTAACACATCCAGATATATTTTTTTCCCAAGATTTAAGTGTTTAATTTAAAATGAAGTTTTTAATTTTTGTGTGTGTAATAATGCTTATATCCTGTGAGAGGTAAAAGTGTGTGAGAGAGAAAATGTGTGTGTGCACGCGCCTGTGTGTATGATATGACTTGGTAAGTCTGTTGTACATGTTTACTTTTGGAACTGTTGTTCCAAACTACATATATTATTGTCTCCTGGTGCTTCAGATAAATTCTTGAGCCTGTGGCCCTTCAGTGTATACCTACTGTGTTAAACTCATGTTGAGTGTGTATATTGATGTATTTGTGGTTTATAGAAAGTTTTACTTGGCTTTTGCATTTCTTTTCTTTAGTGTATTAAAGCTGGTAGTTGGTATGCTATAAACATTTGGCCTAAGGAATTTCTAAATTCATTGTTTCTTTCTTTAATTCATTATTTCATTGCTGTGAGGAATTGGTAGCTAACTTAATCAATCTGTGCAACAACCAAAAAGAATATTTGGGGGACATTGGGCAGTCTGTTGTCTGTCGTAAAGTGTTGTGTTCTGTTGCACTTCCATTTAATGACGGCACTGCCTTCAGCGATGCTTTGAAAGTGCCATTTTTGTAATTTGTAAGTGGGGAGTCCCCTTGGCAAAGCACAGGAAATCCACTCTTTACATTGGCGAGGTAAAGACAGGGTTCCTTTGCTGTGGCACTTCATTTACTCAGGGTAGCAAGTTAGGTTTTTAGAGAAATGCGTTAGCTGCCTTGGGCTATTGGGGTTCCTTTTGGTGCGTTCCTACTTCAGTGCCCCAAACCAGGGAGCCCAGAAGTTTTCCAAGGAGCACTGAGAACCCTGAGTGTTACCTTCCAGAATGTTGGCTTTCTTGGTTCCAGAGGAGGCTGCCCATGATCAGATGAAGGCATGTGATGATCTGGGAAAAGAATGAGGGGGCACTTTCACCGCATCAGTTTGAAAGGTGCAGGAACCCCCTGCAGAACACCAAGTGGAAGGGAAGGGAGGGATCAGTGGCCACCCCTGGAGCTGTGAGAGAAGAGACTCCAACTGGTGCAGAGATACCCACCCTGGGTTTAATCAACAGTGTTGATTGAGCGCCTACTCAGAATTCTGCTTGGCTTTCTGGGGAGCTTAACCGTGAGGCAGATGAAATCCTGCCCCCTTTCTAGACCACACACCCCTTGCGGGCAGGGACCGTTCTTAGTCTTCTGCTCATCCCAGTGCTTGGCACACAGTAGGTAGTCAGTACATGTTTGACCAGTGAGTATTGTGTGTTTGCGATCCAGGTGATGTTTGTCACGCAGCTAGAAAGGACTCTCCGAGTGTGACTGAATTTTACATGAGATTTTAAATGAGAACCTTCGTACAGATAGGCTGGCCTCATAACACAGAGCGGGACCCCAGTACAGAATAAAAAAGTGCCCAACACACATGACACACACCTCTGTGGTTGCCATATGTTCTGTAGGGTTTTTGAGACCCTGCACTCAGCACATCTAATGATGTTTATCATGTTGAATGCTGGGTGTTGTTTACTGCTGTTTATCTGGGGCCCAGAATCTTTTCCAGAATGGGCTGCTGTGGCCCTCGCATCCCTGCCACAGGTGCAGGGCCCCCACCGGACAGAAAGCTGCCTTCGGGGCCCAGCACATACAGCTTCCTTCCCCATTTGAGAGGTGAGTAGAAACCAAAAGCAAAGCAAAATCTTTGGATTATCATTTCCCTGTTCAGCCTGTTAAGCTATCACTTAATTTTCTAGGCATACGAGTATTTTTAATCAGATAATAATCGTTTGTGGTATAACTTACACCGCGAGGCATATCCTTTGCAAGTTGCACAAATTAAAGCCGCCAGACCTTTGGTTTTCTTTGTCAGTTAGCTATAGCAAGTTTAAGAATTTACCAAAATCAAAAGAATAAAAGTAATAAGTATTTGAAAGAGAAGCTATTTTTACTTTTAAAGAGCTGAAGCTTCATTTATACTTCCCTTTCTTTTAGCACATGTAAATCAGTAAAGGAAAAGGCACAGTAGTATCTTAGAATGTTGGAGAAAGCCTTTTGCTAGCTTTGTAGTAATCCCTGAAGCATTCCGTATAGCTGCTTCAGAAATTATAGAAATTTACAGTGCAAGGGCAGTGACCTACTTGTCTGTATTTGAGGAGAACGTGAACTCAGGATGAATCTGTTCAGCCTGCTGGCAGTGAAGTCTCGGTGGTATTGAACTGTAGACTTCCTCTTTTTTTTTTTTTTTGGCAAACCAGTTGGTAAAACTTCTAACCTTTTTGTGTTTTTCAGAAGTAATTCTATTATTTTAATCTTAAACCTATCTCAGCTTTGTCCCGTTGCAATAGATGACATATGATGAGGTCAGATATGACCATGTGTTCTTTGGTCTGATGCATACAGTTTAGAAAAGTTATTGTTCAGCTGTGTCACTGACGTTCTCAGTAAGTCAATAAGTGAGTGGATTTTTAAACTCCTTCCCTTTCTTCTGAAATCAAGTATCTGATAAATAAAACAGCATTGCATAATTATATAGTGAGAAATGTCTATTGTCTTCTCTTTATTTTGAGATAAAAACTAATCTTGTAAAATTACTACTCAGCTGAAATTTGGGCTGATTATAATTTTTGGTACTGATGGCCCAGCAAAGTTGTTGTGAATTCTTGAATCACTGTGATTTGAATTAGAGAGGGAACAAGTGGGGAGGGGTCAACAGCCCACAGAATGTGGGTACACACTGCACAAGGTGGAGTGGAGAAGCTTAGCCAGTTCGTATGACTACGTAAATAAAGGGCCACTTGAAATAATTCAGATCCCAAGTGAGTGTAGGTTCATCTTTCTTGCTGATGAGTGAATCATATTTATTTGAACTTTATTTTTAGCATTTCAGGACAAATTGTAGGGTTTTAAAAGTACTCTACTTGTATTATTCTCACTCACCAATTACAAATAAGGTGTACCATAGAACCTTGGGTTCACTTTTTTTCAAGTTAAACCAAGGAACTTGGTTTAAATATGACTGTACCTCTGTACAAGCAGTTTGCTTTATCACGCTTCCTGTTTAATTGGATGAGAATTACACATGCACTTATTCCCTTGTTCGTCGTGTTTATAGGAAAAACCGTTCTCGGCTACCTCATTATGTAGTGCTGTGCTCGATCCCCTGCCAATTTAGAAGAATTCAACACATTCTGTCCTTTAACAAAAGCCTGGAAGCAAGCAGTGAGCGGCCTTGAGGCGTACAATTCTCTAAGGCGTAGTTTCCATTTTACTGCTTTTTTTTTTTAATAGGCACTTTTAATCAGGAGGAACAATAATTCTAGAGCTGCTACAAAGTGATTACTTGAAACTCAACTTGAACTTTAAAGAGTCTTTACAAGGCTATGTTTTCATAATACAGAAAAGCAGTATATATTTAAACACCACTGCTGTGTAAAATAGAGGCTTCACTGCCACCTCCCTTAGGATCAGACAGGAAGACAGGTCTATCTGTCATCTGACCCAGTGTTTGGAATTTAGATGCTTGGGGCTACAGGTTTTCATTTTCTTTAAGGTGCTTTTGTGAGCAGTTTAAGAATGTATCTTCATGAATTGTTTCCCAAGAATCTTAATTTTCAGGAAAGTTTAGACTCCCATCTCTGAGTTCCTCTTCTCCCTTGGTTCTGATAACCTGGGGTTTTCTGAGTGCAGGGTTGAGTTGACCAAACAATGGAGAAGCACATTACACTTCACACTGCAAGTGATCGGATTGGTTTTGTGTGTCAGTGGACTGTCCCTGGCTTCCACCTGTACACACCTTCTTTCCAGGGCACTTGTGCCCGCTGACCTCTCCAGCCCCTGGCATCTGCCAGCTTACCTGGTTGGCGAGTTAGGGGGAGCTGTAGGGCCCATCAGTTCTTATAAACAGACCTTCCCATCAGAGTATGATTTCTTATAGGAATTACCCAGTACCCCTCCTGGCCAAGAGAGTTATGCCCATCCTTAAAAAGCCAGCATGCTAGGAATAACTTAGGTCCCAGGTACAATCTAACACCTTAACTGTCCCTGCGCCTTAGTAAGATTTAGTGTTTATGCTTGTGCTTTTTAAACTAAAGGGCTTGCTCCTGACAGTAGAATTCTGGCAGAGTTCTCAGGTAAATGGAGCAGTGTGGCACTCCCTTAAGTGGTTTCCAAGAGAACCAAGCCCTCTAGAGCCCCAGGCTTTCTTATTTTAATTATTTTGAGAAAAGCATCTGTAGACATTCTGTGTACTGTCCCAAGTGAACCTAGTGGTTGTGAGCATACGTGGGCGCTGGTACCGGGTGCATGCGGGTTTGAAGATGCTGACTTCTCTGTGAGGTTGGAAACCCTTTAACCCTGAAGCTCAGCTCTTAGGTGTGGGTATTTACCTCCTTGGGTTGCTGGTGAGGGGGCCATCAGTGCAGTAATGAAGGTGAGGACTTGGTGCCTTGCACACAAACGTGATGGTGGCGGTGGTTCTGACCTCAACTGTTACCGCCCTTCTCAGCTTCCAGTCGCTGATGACGTCCGCTCCTGTGGGGTAGGGGCTGCCCCCAGCTCAGTGTCCCTGGCCTCAGTGGTTTCTTCCCTCTCACATCTGCCACCACGTGATACACAAGTAAATGCATATTTGCATTTATAAAATTACTTATTTTCTGCTCTCCTACTTCTCCAGTACCTAAATTCAAGATGATTCTGGATAGCCAAAATACCCCAGAATACATGTTCAGAATATCTAGCGTGGTTATAAATATCTCTTATTTCAGGAATTGCCTCATGAAATACTCTAATAATATTTTAAACTCTTTCCCAAAGTTGAATTTTTCTTTTTTCCCTAAAATAGCAAAAGTAACAGTCTATATTGGTCAAATAAACTGGATACTTTCTAGACCTCTTTTTGAGATCATTAGACGTGAACTGTCCTTTCTGAACTTGGATGTTATATGAAGCTTAAAAACAAGCAAACAAACAAACTTTGTGTTGTGTTACGTGTGTGTGTGTGTGTGAGAGAGAGAGAGAGAGAGAGAGAGAGACAGTGTAGAATTTCTGTACCTTCAAGTAAAGAAGGGTTATTTAACAAGGTGATACCAAAAGTGAGCTACCTAATCTTTTTGTAAACTCGCTTCCTTTCCAGTTCAGACTACAGACTGGTAGCCTTAGTGGTACGTGACATTCCCAGCTTATCTTGATTTCAATAAGGTATTTGATAAAGTCATTCTTGATATTTTTGTGATTGAAGAAAGGAAGTAGAAATAGGTTTGAAAGGACTGAGAAATACCCAGACAGTGTTGGTGAGAATAGACCCCTTGTCAGCATGGATGGAGGTCCTCCGGCAGTGTCTGTTTTTAACATTTTCATTAGTAACTTGTGTAAAAATAAAGACAGCAGAGAAAAGTACTGGGTGGAAGTAAGTGTTGGGTGTTAGGGTCTGCAGTGCTTTTTGCAGTCTAATAACATGATTCAGTAGAGTCTTATGTCTGGGTTCAGGGAAGATAGTTCCCTATTGAAAGGGAAAGGAAAAAAGGGGTGTTATTGACCATTATGAACATAAGCCAATTTTGTTAAAAAAAAAAAAAAAGTGCCCTTGTCTGTGTGCAGGGCTGGTAGCCAGAAAAGGAAGTCTGTTCTGCAACTTGCGTCCATGTGCTGCACTGATGGGCCCCAGGTAAGAGACCTGAGCCAGCCTAGAGGCCGCCTAATGGCTCTGGGAGCTGCACTGAGGCCCCAGCTCCAGCCCTGGGGATTCTTGAGAACAAGCAGGTGTGCCCCCGCCCCAGTGCCTTGCTCAGGCCGACAGCAGAAATGGTAGAGACGAATGTTTTTGTCAGTTTGGGAACCTTCGGATAGAACTGTCTCATGGTACAGTGGGTGCCTCCTGTGTACCGAGCGCTCAGCTCTAAAGATCATCACAGGGCCGGCCCCCCGCAGCTGTGACAGCAGGTGTGACCGAGTCAGCAAGAGGAGTCTTGCTTGGTGCCAGGATGTTGGTGACAGGCTCCAAAGCTTCTCGAAGACAAGAGGTTCTGTGAACAGTTTAGTAAAAAGGAGGGGGGAAAAAAACGCACAATGTTTGTTCTTTAAGTTTTGCACTGCTTTTGAGGAGAGGAGGAGTCTTTGTTCCTTTTAACATTTACTCTGGCCCGGTCCTTCCTCCCCTCCAGCCTCACTGCCTGCCACCTGCTCACCGTCTCTGGCCAGCAGCTGCAGGACCTTCAGGAAGAGACATATTTCTTGAGATTTCCCTAAAACCACATCCGCTAGAACAGTGATTCTTGCTCTTAATGTACTTTTGTTTTCAACCTTTGCAGATTTGAGAAAGCTGATTTAAGTAAAAGTCATAATCTTTGAAGCAGGGCCTGGGATGCTGTCGAGGGGACTGGGCATCGTGGATGGTTGGGTTAGCCAGCCTCCTCCAGCCCCTTCCAAGTCCAGGAGTCCATCACCTGGCTGATGGGTTCCTTAGTCATCCCTTGAGAAGCGTTTCCAGAGGACTTGCTGCCTTCTATTCTGTCTCATCCTCTTCTAGGAAAGTGCCCCCCTCCCAGTCTTCCTCCCAGTTCTGGAGGGAGAGGAAGGGGGCCACTCCCTCCTCCCGGCCTACCTGCCTAGGGGAAGCTCTGCCCCAAAGCAGAGGGGACAGCAGAGTCTGGGCCACGTGCCCAGCCCACGTCCATGGTGTCGATGGCAGGAGCCGTCTGTGTTGTCGTCTCCCCATCCCCGTGGTCATCTTCACTCTCTGACCGTCTTTTGTTTGATCCAGTGTTAGTTTTCCTCCCAGTTTCCTGTTGTGCCCACACACACGCAGGCAGAATCTTCGAGGAAATGGGCTCTTCCCCACAGCTGGCACTTCTTTCTGTGCCGATTGAGGAACTTTAGTCAGGGTGGAAGGAGGTTATTTCAGTCCTGTTTTTCAGGGGACCCTTATTTACAGACTTTTCTTGGCAATCACATGCCCACCCTGCCCTCTGTTCTTATCCCACATCTCTCCCAGCCTGGATTTTTTGACTGCTTGAATTATGTATCCAAAAAAAAGCCAGGGGCAGGGGGCTCTTCTGGTTCCCCAGACCATTAACCTAAAAATATTTGTTGAGAAGGCATTCTTCCGGGAGCCCCTGACCTGGCCTTTGTGACCAGCACTTTCCGCTCCCAGAGGGTCAGATGGGTCACCCAGGCCGGCAGCCTCCCAGAGTCTGCACCTCCCACGGGAGAACCCGGGTCCCGGCGCCTCGCCCCCTCCGAGGCACGGCCGAGGGCATCTCTGTGGCTCCTTGAGCAACTAGACTAGAACAGCCTCCCGGGCCCAGCTTGGCCTCCTTCCGCACCTGCCCTGGAGGTTCTCCGGGCTCCTCTCTGAGCCAGGACCACAGGCTCTGGATGCCACACGAACTACCTCAGCACCCAGCCGGGAGGCTCCCTGTGGGCCCCCGTCATCCAGCGGGACGTGCCGTCTGCATCCTTGGAGCAGAGCTAGGCTGGGTTTTCTTTTCTCTTATTTAGCTCTGACTTCAAACCACACTTCACTCCAAATTAGGAACAGAATCGGAAATTAGAATTACTTGTTTACAATAAGAGAAACCATCTTTTCCTATGTTTTTTCCAAAGGAATTTTTGCTTCAGAAGAAACTCCAGAAAGTAAAATTTTATTCTTGTTAATCTAAGCATATGCTCATTGAATTTGACTCTTCACACTTTGTAAAAAATTAGGTAGGATCCTGTACGCAGGGCAAAAAGGTATCATCAGCTTAAAATCAACTTTTCAATTTAGATGGATTTATAGCATTGTTTTCCAATAGGGGACCTCAAACTTCAGGTTCTGTGTGAAAGCAGAGATCACCCAGACTCCGTGGGGCAGATGCCTTTATGGTGGGAAATGAATCCAGTGGCCTTGAGTTGAGAAAAGCACAGGCTGTTCGGCAGCGCTGGCTCCGTTGAACAGCAGCGGCTTTTTCTGCTGATGGGGTTCCTCTCCCTCTGACTCGTCTGTGATGTGGCGTTTGTTGGGTTCCCCATGCCTGCGCCCCCCACGCCGCTGGCCACCGAGTGGTGCTTGTCTTGTTCTGAACCATACTGCTTGTGAATTGTGACAGCCGTGAGAACCATAATCGTGTTTTAGGCAGAACTTCTGAACATCCATTGCCTCCCATTCTGCGGTGGCTTCAGCAGAGCTGGGGGTTATCAGCGGGTTTAACAAAAGCACCTCCCTACTCTCCCCGCTTCACCCCCACCCTCACCAGAAACGGCTTTGTAGAAGCACCTCAAGCAGGCTCTGGCAGACTTCCTTCTATCACTGTGTTCCTGGTGACAGAGACATTCGTACCTGTCTGTGAATAGGGTCCGTCCACCATTTGTTGTAAACGTCTTAATTCATTTGTTTTCTATCACTGATGCCGGTCTTCTGCTGTGAGAGAAGACTGCCAAGGGGATTCCTTTAAACAGGGCTATAAATTCAGTTAGACTCTGCCAGACTCAGGGCTGATCTTCACAGTGGGCCCCGGTCCCACAGAACAGCCAGCAACGCTGCTGTTGGCTGGTTGCCTGTGTGGTCCCCGCTGCTGCTTGTGACATCATCCTTGTCAAAAACCAGTTTTTAGCACGCTCTTGATTTGTCATTTTGATGCCTTTTTAATACCATAAAGAAAAGACCATGAATACCAAATCCCCAAAATACCATATCAGAACTCATCCTGTTAAACACACATCTTTGTTTAATTAACATATCTACATTTTTTGACAAGGTACATATAGAATAAATCTGAATCCTGCAGCTTTTATCATCTGGTAAGATTCCAAGCTGAGCAGTCTACTTAGATGTGTATTTAGATGACATTATGTTGTGTGTAATGAGGTACCTGATCTTTAAAGAAAGACCCACTACTGAAAAAAAAAAAAACAGAGATTTGCAATGACTTATACATAAGCTAAATGAAAGACATTATATGGAAAGTTCAAAATATTTCAAGTACCGGGAAGTTGCAGCTTGTAAAATTATACTCTCTGAATTCAGTAGGATAGCAGAGAAATTGTGCTAATGTGATTTCATTGAAACGTCACGTCTCAAACATCCTGTGGTCCAAGTGTATTCGTCTGTTCTGTGGAGTAATTTTCTATTCCGTTGCTGGTATGAAATTTTAGTGAAGTTGAAGTAATTTTGAATTAGTGACCTTTCTTACAAAGTTGCTTTATGGTTTACAAGTAATACTGATGCAAAGAGGATATGGTAACCTTCTTAAATTAAGTAGCACGCACTTTGTTTACCTGCTTCAGTCTATTGTGGGGTAACTACGGGGCTGACCCGGTATCATGAGCACAGGGTTTGTGCTTTCGGAGCAACTGCAATTGTGCTGTTCTCTTGTACCAAGGATCAGTGAAAGTGTTTTATCTTTTTTATGTAGTTTGTATGGACTGGATTTTATAACTGTAAGCAAACAGAAACAGAGTGTTGTATTTTGATCTGAAATTTGTCTATGGTAAAGTAATTTTGTTTTATGTATTGGAAGTTCATTTAAAACTTGAAATCTTTTCTAGAAGGGTACCGAACAAATGAATCGTCCTTAAGCTGTTTAATTAACCTAATAAAACAACTTGATGGGGAAGGTGTTGTCCTTGGTTCTCATTTCTACAGTGGTTCCTGGTAAATTAGTGTTGTTGACAGCTTGGCCTGACTTCTAAATGGAATTTGGTCTTTTTTATGCCACAACTTAAATGGTTTGGGTGTCAGCTCCCTGGCTTCTGGCTCCTGGTGTAAGATGGGCTCCTGGACCACAGTCCGCAGTCACTGCCTTGGCGTCTTCCGTCCCTATCAGAATAAGTCCCCAGTCTGTCTCCCCCGCAAGAAACAGTTTCAAATTTCCTTTCTTAAGAAGAGAGAAAGAAATTAGACTTCAGAGAAATAGGGGATCTTGATATCAAGAGTCTAGTTCTATGTTGGAGAATTCTCTATAGTTTCTTCTTGCTGTCAGGCCCAGAGACAACAAAAATACAAACACCAGGAGTCCTAAAAAATGTCAAAGGCAGATCTCCACCACAGACAAGGGGCAAAGAGCTTAGAGACTCTCCTAGTAATGTCAAAGTTACGTACGTCCAGTCTGCCAGAGTCACTCGTGAAATCGCACGGAAGGAAGAAGTGGAGTGTTCCTATTCAGTTGTCCAGCACAGTGTCGGGTAGGTTTGGAAGTTTGGCGTTGTTATTTTTTTTGTTTGCTTTCTTTTTGCTTTTGACTGTAACAGTCTAAAACTTAACTTTATTATGTATTTTTTCCCTCATTTTTTTTGGTATGTGTATTTTTTATTGAAGTATAGTCAGTTTACAATGTTTTATCAACTTCTGGTGTACAGTATCATGCTTCAGTCATACATGAACACGCATATATTCCTTTTCATTTTCTTTTTCACCATAAGTTACTGCAAGATATTGAATACAGTTCCCTGTGCTATACAGTATGAACTTGTTGTTTATCTATTTTATATATATTAGTTAGTATCTGCAAATCTAGAACTCCTAATTTATCCCTTCCCACCCCCTTCCCTCCCTGGTAACCGTAAGTTTGTTTTCTATGTCTGTGAGTCTGTTTTTGTTTTGTAAATAAGTTCATTTGTCTTTTCTGTTGAGATTTCACATATGAGTGATATCATACGGTATTTTTCCTTCTCTTTCTGGCTTCACTTAGAATGACAATCTCCACGTCCATCCATGTTGCTGCAAATGGCATTTTATTTTTTATGGCTGAGTAGTATTCCATTGTGTAAATATACCACAAATTCTTTATCCAGTCATCTGTCAATGGACATTTAGGTTGTTTCCATGTTTGGAAACATTATTGTAAATAGTAATTGTAAACAAAATTGTAAATAGCTGCTATGAACATTGGGGTGCAGGTGTCTTTTTGAATTAAGGTTCCCTCTGGATATATGCCCAGGAGTTTGTTTTAATTTTATTCCCCCTTCTACAATAGTGAGAAAGTGATATTTTCAGTGGTCTGCAAGCCTTTTTATCTTTGAAGGGTGGTAAGGATGCTGTGGGACCCTTTCTTTAAACAAACACTTGGCCAGAAACCAGTGCCTGAGTTGGCTGGATGCAGAGAGGCATAGTCGGAGCCTGAAACTCAGCCCTGTGATGCCCAGACCTGCCAGCAGCTCCAAGGGGTCCTGGCTGTGCCCACTCACCCTGGGAAACCCTGGCAATTTCTGCCCTCCCAATGCCTCCTTTCTTATCTTAGATGAGACTTGAATCACTGGACTTCGTTGTCTAGAGGCCAAGGGCAGTAATTCCTTGTTAAGTAAAACCCTGGACCACATCATCACCAGGTCCCTTTTACATCTGACGTACCTGAGACAGCTGTCTGCTCCAGGCCTGCCCTGCGAGGGAACCAGTTCTAGAGGAATGTACTCCAGATTGCTGTTCTGAGTAGGGAAGGGGCACCTTGCTAGGTCTGATGCAGGTGGAGGGGTGGGGACAGGAGGGGTTGACCAGGTCACACCCCTGATACTATTTCCAACTTCAGAGAGTAATAAGCATCTTGTTGACTGACTGTGCAACAGGTGACAGGGGCTTTAAGCATCTCACTCATTACCTCACTTCATCCTCACGACAGCCCACTTTACAGCAGAGAAAACTGAGGCCCAAAGAAGTTGTCACTTGGCAAGACCAACAGCCCAGTGGTGGGAAGGCAGTGCTGGACTCAAGGCCAGGCAGTCCTGTGGCATGTCTCTCTGGAAAGGGGACAGATCTTGAAAGCTGCTCGTTTGTTTGCTCAGTGGCCAAGGGTGGAAAATCAAACAGTTTTGTGGCCAAAGGGGTCCGTCAGGGAAGACTTCCTGGCTGGGAGCCGAAGTAGGAGGTCCAGTGCTGCTGCCCCCACCATATTTTCAGCTGGATCGAAGCGGATGAGAGTTAAGATCTTTTTTGTAAAAACCACGTCCAACTTTGAGTGAGGGGTGTGCGTCTGTGTGGGTGGGTGTTGTTTTGTTTTCAAAGAAACCTGTAGCTTTCTGGAGAACTTGAGGGAGTTCATGTTAACTGCCCCTTGGGCTCTGGAGCAGCTTCTGGAGTTTGGGTGTGCGTAGGGTCTGCCCCTCGTTGTCCCCACTGAACTTTTTCCTAAGGGCTGGGTCAGCGCCTTCTGTTTGTACCCAAGGATCTTTCTCTACCTGCCACGCATTCCCTGCAAGTAAAGTCACGCCGGGGGCTGCAGAGACACCAGGACGGCCAAGGGCAGGGAGTTTGAATCCTAGGATGATCTTGGGAACCCATTTCCTCGGCTGGGTCAGTGGAGGTGGGGCTGCATGGTGTCTCAGCTCCACTTTCAAAGTGAAGGATGAACACTTCACACACTCTAGGGAGACTATCATGAAACAACAGCCACGGGAAACAGCAAGCATTGCCGAGAAGGTGGAGAAATTGGAATCCTCGTGCACTGCTGGTGGGAATGGAAAATGGCGCAGCTGCTGTAGGGAACCATTGGTGGTTCCTCAACAAGCTAGTTATCATGTGACCCAGCAATTCCACACCCAGGCGTTCACACCCAAGAGAAATGAAAGCAGCGACTCAAACGATTGTTCACAGCAGCACTGTTCGCATTAGCCAATAGGCGGAGACACTCCCGGTGTCCACCAAGAGGTGAATGGATAAACAACATGTGGTCTGTTCATCCAGTGGAATCCTCTTCAGCCATAAAAAGGAACAAAACACTGATACCTGCTCCACCATGAATCAGCCTTGAAAACGTGCCAAGTGAAAGAAGCCAGCCACAAAAGGCCACATATTATATGATTCCATTTATACAAAATGTCCAGAAAAGAAAAATTCCTAGAGACAGAAAGTAGATAAGCGGTCACCAGGGCCTGTGGGGAGGGGGAGGGGGGAGCGACTGCTAATGGGCACTGGGTTTCCTATCAGGTGAAGAAAGCATTTTGCAAAGATAGAAATGTTGCTTGCACACCACTGTGAAGGCACTAAATGCCACTAAATTGCACGCTTTCCAATGGTTTGTGTTGTGAAGTTTACCTCAATTAAAAAAACAAAACTGAGGGATAGAATATAGGGAGCAAATAAGAAAAAAGATCAACACTAGATGCCATGACGTTGGGAAGACTGAGGAAATGGGACATCCACTTTCCCACCCGAAGTGGTGTGTACTGGAGAAGGCTTGGACAAGTGAGATTCAGAGGGGCGTGTCTGGCGTGTGCGGGGTCGGCCTCCTGTGTGTGTGTCTGCTGGTGTTTGGGGTGATCCTCAGACCTCTTCACCTCTTCCTCATCATCAGGAAATTGAAAGAAGGCTTCCGAACAGCTTTTCTAAATTACATTCAACAGGAGCCAGTCTGCCAGTTAAACACCAGACTGCAGGGTTCAAAGCCAGTCTCCACCAGCAACCTTTCCTTTGGGTAATTCCTTACCCCTGTGTCTCTGGGGACGATGGCAGGACCTGCAGCCACAGGGTGGTGGTGAGAACCGAAGGGCTACTGGGGGGTACCAAGCCCCTTGACCGGCGCACAGTCAGACCGCGCGCTGGTTACTGGGCTCTTGTCTCTGTGCTCCGTCAGTGCTGCTGCTTATAAACCCGGCTGAAAGGGAGCCTCACGTGGGCACTGCCTCGGGGCCCAGCCTGGCCTGCTGTGTCTCCAGCAGCAGAAACGGCCTCCCCTCCGTCCCAGAGCATGGGGGGCCACCAGATCCCTTGCCCTGGAGCCCCGGAACCGTAGCCTCTTCTGGATTGTTTGTAGGGAAAGGCCACATGCTCCCCCAGGCTGGAGGCGGGGTGCTTGGAGAAGTCCCAGTCTGGGAGTCTTACCGTAAGGGTGGATGTATTTTTATCCAGCAGGATATACTTATCAGCTATGGCCAGGAAAGGGGAAACTGACTAACAGTTCTAGCCGGGCCAGGTTCTCCATTACTGCAACTGCTGTTTCCCCAGTGCGGCTGTGGGACGTGGGGGAGGGCTATCACCTGCCTGGGTGTTGGCTCCCCTCACCTGCCTTCCCTCCCATCCTTTCAGCTGCCCAGAGACTTTAGAGGGGGCATTATCCATCGCACACCTGTCAGCCCAGTGGGTCCTTTGCCGCCAGTTATCCTCACAACGTTCCTAAGACAGCATCGTGAGCCTCACTTGACAGAGAAGAACGTCACAAGCCATTTGAGCCACCTGGTCCAAGTCACGTGGCTGGTCTAAGACAGAGCTGGGATTTGGACCCAGCTCCGTCTGACATGAGGGCCTGGCTTCTTTCTACAACCATCCTTTCACCTTTGAGCCATCTCTTTTTGTCATTAGACGCAAGCTGGGGGGACTGGTACTAACAAAGGCCCCCCTCGGCTGGGTCCGTACAGCACCTGGCCTGGGGACATGCCCAGAAGAGCCAGCTGTGCTGAAACCCTGAGATACCTTGACTCCTGTGTTCAGTGGAGCAGTGCTCCCCCCGCCCCCAGATACATCCATGTCCTAATCCCCCAACTGGTGATTCTGTGACCTGACCTGGCAAAAGGGGCTTTGCAGATGTGATTGAGTTAAGGACTTGAGCTAGGGCGATTCTTCTGGACTATCCAGGTGGGCCCCGTGTCATCACAAGGTTCCTATAATAAGGAGGCAGGAGGGCCCAAGAGAAGAGGAGACAGAAGGAGCAGAGGCTGGAGTGACGCAGGGCCCCAGGCCAAGGAGTCTGGGCAGCCTCCAGAAGTTGGAAAAAGGAAGGAAACAGATGCTCCCCGAGAGCCTCTAGAAGGCAGTCCTGCGAAAGCTTGATCGCAGCCCAGTGAGACCAGCGTTGGACTTCTGACCTCCAGAACTGGAAGATAATAAATGTGTGTTGTTTTAGGCCACTCAGCTTGTGGTGATTTGTTAACAGCAGTTGTAGGAAACTTGTACAGCCCCACCCTCCAGAAGTTTGACCTTGATTAGGGGGCCCAGGAATAGGACCCAGATGACTCTCGTGTTCTGCCAGAGCTGAGACCCACCCATCTTCCAGACGTCTTGGACATGATGCCTCTGCTTCCAGAGTTGGCCAGAGCTTGTTGGTCCTACTGGTCCAGGTCTGAGCCCCTTAAACTCTCTACCCTGCAGAGGCAATGGCAGAAGTCTCTGGGTCACCCGAGCTGCTGGAGGCCTCTCTTTACCCAGGCTTCCTTCCTACAGACTAGAGTCTTGACAGACAGACCCTCTTGTCTTCACCAGTGATCTTTGCCTATCTCTCTCAATTTCAGTGAAAACCCATCCCCTAAATCCTAGCCCCCTCCCTTCATGATCCGCTTGCTCAGTCTTAAAAACCCACCATGTTCCTCCCCAGCTTAAACACCCTTTGCTGCTGTCGCACTACCTTGAAAATGAAACCTGACCTTCACCCTGGGCTGCTATGCAGAGATGCGGGCCAGGTGTTGCCAGAACTTATGATTTTTCCAAAGAAGCTGGAAAATCCAAAGTTTAATGCAAAATGCTCTGGTTTCTGTACTTAAAGTGAATTTGATTTTTTTTTTTAAGTGTAACACTGTTGAAACCAAGCAGGTGTGTCCATGGGCCTGATTTCAGACTTTCGCCCTATTTCATCACCTGCTTTATATCTTTCCTAGCCTGGGGTAGATTGAAAAACATGGCTATAGCATTTTGCAGCTATTTCTACCAAAAGAAAAGAATGAGGGAGTTCACTTTCCCGTCTCCCAAATCTGGTCTTGAAACTTGATTTGTTCATATAAAGTGCCAGAGGTGACATTACACTCATTCCAAAGCCTGGGCCCCCAGTGGCCTTGCATCTCTGCTGTTGCCTTCTTGAAACTCTCTGGCTACAGTGGAAGGAAGCACTCAGGTAGATTATGGGACAATGAGAGACCACATGGAGAGAGAGTAGACGTGGTGAGGCCAACTGAAACCCTCCAGCTCCGCCCCACCCCTGATGACAGCTGAGGCTCCAAACCAACTCAGGCAAGACCAGCAAGAGAACCGCCCAGCTGCGCCCAGCCCAAATTATAGAATTGGGAGGAAACAAATGATGGTTGTTTTAAGCCATATGTCTAGGAGTGTTTGCTACAGCAACAGATACCTGATAGATGGCCCTTATGGCGATCTTTCATCATCATTGTTTATTTACTTTTTTGTCTCTTCCTTGCTCACCCACCTCCCCACACACACCTGGGAATGCCGGCTCCATCAGCCCTGGGCCTTGTCTGTCTAGTTCCCTGTCGGGTCCCCAGTGCTTCATATAATGCCCAGGAGGTGCTCGACAAATATTTACCCAAAGAGTCAATAAATGAATGTTTAAGTCAATAAACATTTGTGATACCAGCCCCTTGGTGTCACAAGACACCAAGCTGGAGATAAGAGTGACCTGTCCTTTCACGAGGGAACTCATGGCTTCTTAGACTTGTGGCTCAGCTTCCGTCATGTAATTTTCACTTGATAATTTAGGAGGTCCTTTAAATCCCTGGCTGGTATTTGAGCCACATCCCGTTCTAGCAGACAGAGTAGAAAAGGTATCCACCTTGAGTAGATTTGGGAGTGGATTCTGGAGCATTTAACCCCTCCAAGCCACAGCTGTCTTTAAATGGGGATAGAGGCTGGGATCTACTTGGAAGGCTGCTGAGAGGCTTACCCAAGATGCAGGTCATGTCTGAGTGCATATTGCTCTGCACCTGGAGGAACTCAGAAAGTATTGGTCCCTGAGGTCTTCGGTGGGGAACGCTGTCTTACAGTGGAGGAGCATTTTCTGACTTGGGTCCCATGCTTGGGGTCTGCAGCTGGGGCCAGAAGAGCAAGGATGAGGATGCTTGGCTCCAGAGCTATAAACAGAACCCATGGTGGTCCCTGATGTGTCTGCTCTGTCCAGTCAGGTCCCCATTAGGAACATTTTAGAGAGCAGGGGATGGGTCTGACTCCATTGCCCACTAAGCTTTCTCTTTCTGCTCTCTGCCAGCCTCTGACCCCACCCCAGACACCGGCCTTGAAGCCCTGCAGCCATCCCCAACTCAGCATTGCCAGGCCCCTCATCAGGTGACCCAGCCGCAGCCTACCCTCCAGAAGGTGCTCTGGCCACCTCCTGGGCCACCCTTGTCACAGCAACCAGTGTGACTATTGTATTAGTCTTAACACAGCCAACTCTGTGTCTTCAGTCATTTGGATTCTCACTGAAACCTCTAGGGTATTTTCAGACAAGGAAATGAAGACCCCGAGAGTTGAAGTCATTTGTAAAATGGTATCAATGTGTATCAACATCCTTCGTGGGAGAGGGATTTGGGTGACTTGGAAGGGATGGGCTGGGACCAGAGCCACAGGCCGGAGCTCAGAGGCCCCGCCTGCCCCCACAGCCTCACTCGACCTGAATTTCTCCTCCTGGCACATCCCGGGGAAGCCAGAGGCCAGCAGCACGTGACTTAGGGAGAAACGGGGCGGGAGCCTCCTCAGGAATTCTGGGGACTCAGCTCAGTCCAGGCGGAACTTGCACAGCCCTTGGCAGAGGCAGAGCTGGGATGACTTCATGTTTGGATTAGGGACTTTCAGGATGGGACAAAGCTTGTCTTTATTTCAGGGATGATGACCTCCCTCTGAGTGGGTGACCTCCCTCCTGACTGATGGGAGATGAGATCCAAACTTGTTGGCATCTTGACGTTGAAGGAGTGCTGGGGACCCGAAGGGCGTTTGAGCTGTCCTCTGGCGTTTCCTGACACCTGCTGCGTGCCTCCCACTGTCCTGGGTGCCCAGGACACCAGCCCTGCCATGGAGACTGTGGCCTGGTGCATCTCACCTTTGCTTGAGCATTGAAATCACCTGGGGAGCTCTGACAAACACCTACACATGGCCTCCACCTGAGACCAATTAAATCAAAACCGCTGGGGAGGGACCGACGCATTGGCATTTTTCTAAAACTCCCCAGTTGCTTCGCAACCAGGGCTGGGAGCAACTCCATTGGTGACTAAAAGGCGGTATTTGTTGAGCATTTATCTTGTACCAGGCTCTAAGAATTTTATATATGTAAATATTAAGTCATTTACTCTTCAGATGACCCTTTGGAGGTAGGTCCTACTATCATGATCCCTACTTGCAGAGGGGGAAACTGAGGCACAGAGTGGCGTAGTTATTTACCTAGTAGCAGGTCTAGGACTGAATCTCAGGCAGGCTGATTTGATCTCTGAGCCTGGGCACTTGAACACTGCGCATTGCTGCCAGACGAGATAGGACTGGTCTTGTGCAAACATGGAGGAGAAAAAGATCTGGAAGTCAAAGTGGGCCAAATACAAATGCCACTTTGGTGGGGAAAGCATGATGTTTTTGGAGTGGAAAAGGTCTGAATTCAAATCCTAGGCCTATCATGCCCCAGCTGCACGACACTGGGTCAGAAGTTACTTAAGGTTTCTTTCCCTCCTCTCCTCATGGGTGAATGAGCTGGTAAGAGAGCAAATGCAAACACCTGCCACAGGGCTTGAAAACGAGATGAAGGATTTTCAGAGGGCTAATTCTGCATCTGCCCTACCCAGGTCTATCTCAGGTGTGTCTCCAGAAAGAAAACTGAAGGGGCCCCTTAGGAACTGCTGGGATTTTCACGAAGCACCGGCAGCCTGGGACTCAAACCCCACAAAGCTGGGATGGATTCGTTTTGAAAGAAAATTGTTAGAAGAGGCCATTCTTCCCCAGCCAAGAAATGACCTTTCTTTACTCAGCGTTCCTGATCACACAGATGCACTTGGCCAAAGCCCTCTTCACTTCCACACAGGGAGATGTAATGGGTTCCCAGGATGCCCGGAATCCCGGATGTCCCACCCCCAGCTCCGAAGGCCTGGTTTGCATGTGTCAGGCTGGATCACTGTCTCAGTTGCTTCCCGAATAAAGGACCGAGAGGACAGGGCTGCTTCCGGGGCCGCGGGAGGTAAGTGGCTCCCCGCGCAAGCTCGCCAGCCCAGTTATAATCTCCCACCAGCCCCAGGCAGAGGTGAGGGGGCCCCACGGGCGAGACACCACCTGTGCTCTGGCGCAGCGGGAGGGGCCGGCAAGGCAAAGGCGGGAGAGTACTGGCCAGTGTCTTGGGCATGGGACTTAATCTTTGGGGGCATCAGTTTTCTCGTCTGGAAAATGGGCTTGATAATAGAAATGAGGATTAAATTAGGTACTGATGCATGGGGCATATCATTGCCCCTCACTGAGGGATAGCTATTAGCAACAGAAGTTCTAGCCAGTCAAATAATATCCAACCACATAGCCAATAAATACGTAGGAGTAATGGTTCCAGCCATTTAAATAAGTTTAATACTATGATTTTCATGAGCTACTGTGAACCCAATATCCGATAAATAATATCAGGTGTACAATAAGTAGTGTCTTCTATCCAATAAATAATATACAAATCCAACAAGTAATACTGAATAAGATATCCGTAAATAAGTAAGAATAGTAGGCATACACCCAAACAATATCCAGTATAAGTAGGGATAATAATTATATCCATCAAAATAAGGTTAATACTGTTGTCATGGACTATTGTGACTCCTTAGCCGATAAATAATATCCAGTGCAGTAAGTAGCAATAGCAGGTACACCATTACAGTTATTTTAATCCTGTGATTATCGTGGCCAGTGTGAATCCTAAATAAGAGATGCAGTAAAAGACGGCCTGTGGGGAGGGATGGGGTCGGGTGTTGACAGGGCAGATCTATTGATGGGGACACAAAAACTGAATTGAAAAACAGGTTCCTCTGCCCTGTGTCTTCTTTCTCCTCGGCTTGGGACCGGCCATTTTCCCGCTGTGACTGCCTCCCCTTCCAGACATGAGGAGAAAGAACATCCTCCTCTCACTTCGGCCAGGTCCTCCCTGCACAAACACCCTAATATTTAATTCCGGAGGCGGGTCCCGGCATCACGCGGCGGACTGTGGGAAATGTCCAGCAGAGGGCGCCCCGAACCCACAGGGCTGCCGGCTCCTGCGCTCGAGGTCGCGGGGGAGGGGTGGGAGGAGGACGTTCTGCGTTTTGGCCTCCTGCCCAACCCAGCCAGGTCTTCTGCAGAAGGACCTGGACTCTGGACAGGGCTAAGTGACTCTCGCTGATGATGGTGGGGAAGCAGGAAGGGAGGGACGTCCTGCACCCGTGCTGGCCCCAATCAGGGCTGTCCATGCCCTTGGGACGTGGGAGGAGGGTCTGTCCCACCCACTGCGGGTAGGCGGGGAAGGCTGTGTCCACTCAGACAAGAGGCTCTTGGCTGCACCCACCCTGTTCAGCTGCCACCAAGAACACTCTTTCACCCTTTTCTCAGCGAGGCAACTCTGCAGGGCAGCCTTCCCAGCATGGGCAGGTTTGAGTTAGGGGCTGCCAGCTGGACAGAAGAACCTAACTTCTTCCTTCCTGAACGAGGTTAGGCAGACCCTGGCTGGTCCATGCAGACACTCATTCTTCCTTTGTGCAAATCAATCATGAGGCCTGGCAATGCTGCCTCTGAAGGAGCTCTAGAATCTCTGAGAGGACGTGGTCACCAAAGTTGGGGTCCCCCCGAGGTGACCCCAGCAAGTTGGCTTAAGCTCTCTGTGTTTCCATTTCCATGTATGTAAAAATGGCGAACATACTCGTGATGGACCTGCTGAAGACTTGCTGGGAGGGCGGCGTGAGCAGTGCCTGTACAGGGCGTGGGCTTCAGAAGGGTTACACACGGCCATTTGTTCATTGAGGCCACTGTCATCTCCCTCCTGGACAAGCCAGGCCACCTCTCTCCGCCAACACTCCCCAGACTCCTTGGGCTGCCTTCATCTCCCCCCCTGCATGGCCCCTGTCATTTCCTGTCCCCAGACAATCTGTGCCCCTGTCTTCTCCCCTGAGTGACCGCCCAAGCTCCTAACTGGCCTCCCCACCTAGTCTTGAACCCTTCCATCCATCATTCAGGCTTTAGCCAAACTGACTTTTCTACAGTGCAAATCTGATCACATTGTTCCTGTTCAGTATTCTCTGAAGGCTTCCCATTAAAAGTAGGGTTAAGGTTCAACTCCTTAATATGATTTACGAGGCCTTTGGTCATCTGGCCAGTGCCTGTTGCTCCAGCCTCATCCCTGGAAGGTCCCCAGGACCATGGGGGTCCCAGGAAGTTTGGAAATTTGACACTCATCTGCATAGTTTTTTAATATTTGCACATTTACCCAGTATTTTTTGTGACTGTAAAGGGTATCCCTCTCTCTTGGTGAACCCAAGGACTTTAGAACATGTATTCTTTGCAGTTGACCTGCCAGTTGATCTGGAAGTGTCTCTCATTTGACATTCCCTGCCCTCAGATGGATCGTTCACCCTCCTTAAAGGCTGACTGTATGTCAGGTGGATTCAGTTTCAAACATCTCATTTGCCATAAAGAGCCTCCACCTTTCCTACCCAAATCGGGGCAGCTGTGTGCATTGGGCTGCTCTCAGAACTGCTGTCCTTACCCAGGATGCACTGACAAGAACACAGATAGGTCAGCACCAGGCAAAGGCACTTTTAAATCTCTACCTGAGGACACTGTTTGGAGTGGGTGGTGCGAGGTTCTGATCCCTGACCCTGATTCATTCCCGAGGTATGCATGCTTCCCGGTGGGTGGGTGAGTGCCCAGGGCTGGCTGGTCCCTCACTCAGCCCTGGCTCACTCCATCACAAAACCAGTCTCCTGACTCGGAAGCTCGCAAGCATTCAGAGCCAATGCTGCTTTTATAAAACTAATATTTTGTAATGTGCCTTCTTTCCTGAAGTTGAATTCATAGGTATGTAACTCACCTATATATGTGATTTCCAAAAACGTCAATGTAATATCCAAATTATAATATAAAGGAGGATTAAAAGGAAGGTAATTTGTCATAAAATCATATGTGGGGACAGTGGACCCCCTCAGAGAAATAAAGAAGGAATCAGAAGCTTGTCCTGTACCAGGGTCCCCAGGAAGGCGACAATCACAAGTGCACACAGTCACAAGTGTGCCCTGTGGGTGAGGCCATTGGTGACATGATTTTCCGAAATGGTGACCAACTCTTGGTTGACATCCAAATGAAACAAAGAAGAGCCTCCCCTCCATTGACACAGTGGTTGCACTCCTGGAAAGTTCAGTGACCATTAAAACGGGGCAGGAAAGGAAAATTTGCATTCATATGTAAAAGATGAAGTTAGATTCTAGACGCAGATAATTTCAAGCAGGGTTTTCGCCCACTAATGGCCAGTGAAACGTCAGACTGTCATGTGGGACGTGGGCCCATCTTTGTCATGGGGACTGGCTGCTACCCTGCAGGACATCTGGCCTTCCTGCCCACTGCTGCTGCTGAGTGCCAGTGGCTCCCACACACACGTTGTGGGGACAGATGTCCCATCGTGGTAGGGACAGATCTGCCCCTGGGTGCACCATGGGCTAGTGGGTCAGGCCACCCCAACCCCCAGGTCTTGGCTTATGCTGTTCCTTCCTCTCCTCACCCAGGGAGCATCCGCTCTTCCTGCAGCGCTGTCATTCCTCCTGTGGAAATGCCCTTCCCTGATCCCAGGGCCCCACCCACTAAATTTTGAGAGCCTTGGTAATTCATCCATCTCCCACCAGGAAGCCAGGAGACTTTGCCCTTCCCCATTATTCCCTAGGTCAGCTTCAATGCCTGGTAGGTGCTCAATAAATGTTTGTGACAACTTGAATCCTAGTAGTGGGTCTTGTACTGTGCTGACTTGCTCTGCACAGCAGCCCAGGGAGTATTCTTATTCCTATGTCAAATGAGGAAAGAGGCTCAGAGAGGTCAGGTGACATGCCCGAGGTCACACAGGGAACTAGGAAATGAGTCTGGAAGGTCAGATCCTCTGGAGAGGCATCTTCCACTCTTCCTTACTGCCCTGCTCACCCTCCCACCCCTTTTCCCATGGCTTGCCAGCAAAGACTCGACCACCAGGCCCCCACCAGCCTCGTTCATGACCCTGCCCTTCTGGAGTGCAGCCTCAGACTCTGGCCTGACCCACACACCTGCCCCCTGCTCCTGAGCCCAGTCATGCTGTCACCTCCCAGCCTTCCCTCCACCACCTCCAGCTCACTCATCCTTCAGGGCCCATCTCCAGGGCTGCTTCCCCGCCCCATCCCAGCCCCTAGCACGTCTCTTCCTGCTCCTGCTCTGCAGGCTGCACTTTGGAGCACCTTTTAATCATACCCTGCGATGGCTAAGAAGGCTGCTGCTGCTGACTGGCTAGGCAGGGCTCCGTGTCCCCCCCCAGGCCCGAGCTGGCCCTGCATCCCCTGCCCAGGTCAGAGTCAGCATGGAGGGCCGTCGGCGGAGCCACAGATCACGAAGCAGATGACCCGACCTCAGCATCTTCCTTGCTGGGTCCCCTCGTAGCTGCAGTGACAGGCGGCAGAGGATTTAGCCTCCCCGGGTCTCAAGTTTCCTCACCTGTGACATCTGTGAGCTGACAGTTTGGGAGCCAATGATCTTCGGGTTCTCTTGCGCCTTTCATATTTCAGGATTCATTCAACAAATATTTTTCAAGGACTTACTCTGTGCCTGGAGAGTGAGATGTGTTCCAGAACAAAATTAAAGGTCCTTTCTTACCTAAGTCAAACCCTCCCTCACCCTTATCCTCCATCCCCACCTTCTCCTGCTCACCTCTTAACAGCGCCTGACTTACCTTTCATTTCCTGGGCTCGTCTCTGTAATGGCTCTGCCAGCAGCGCCTGGAGTAGGGCTTGGCACAATCTGTCAATAACTTGTAGAATGAATGAACAAATGAACGACTTAGGGAGTCAAATGATCTGCATGACATCCAGGACCATTACTGACCCTGGAGGAGGTCACGAGAACAACCACAATGCAAACAATCTTTGGAAGTGGGTTACAATCCACAGGACGCCCCTGTTACTGCTTGGAGCTTCCCTGTACCTGCAAGAGGTTGTAGACGGGCCAGGTGGGTGCTGCTGGAGACGTTCTGGCTTCCCTGGTTCTCCCCAGGTGATGTGCGTGTTCCCCTGCCACCACCAACCCACCCGCCTGGCCACAGCGAGCCACTCCCTGGATGTGCCATATCTTTTCTTCTTTTCATACTCTGTGCCTTTGCTCATGGGGTTCCCTTTGCCTGGGAAGGCCCTTCCCCAGCCCCTCTGTCCCTGCTAGGCACATCCCTGTTCTTCCTTCCAAACCTTAACTCTGACCTCCCTGAAGCATCCTGGACCCCTGCCCATTCTGGCACAGGGGCTGTATGAATTACCAGGTGGGCACCTGCTCCCTGCCGCCCAGGCGGGGTGCTCCTGGAGGGCTCCTGTGCCTGTCACCTACAGGCTCAGCCCTCAGAGTTTGCCGCTTTTCTCACTTCCTGGGAGGCTGAAAGCAATTCAAGGTCAAGGCCAGTGCCAGGTGCTCATGGCAGGCATGGACGACACAGGCCCCTGGCAGGCAGGCAGGCTGGCCGCCACCAGTGCCTGGTGAATGACCCGCCATGTGAAGTTGGGCATGTCATTGTCCAAATCCCCTGTGCTGCTTGAAAGTTCTTGGGAATTTGATGTATCAACTTTTTACACTGAACACGGTTTTTTTTTTTTTTTTTTGATCATTCCACATCAAAGCTCTAAAATGAGGTGTCCAGCTCTTTGGAGGGGATTTCCTGTCCTCCCCACCTCCTGCCCCATGATTTTTTAATTTTTAAAATTTTAAATTGAGGTATAACTTACATACCATAAAATCAACAAATCTGGTCTACAGCTCCATGACTTTTTACACATGCTTACTCTGAGAAACTGCCTTTGAAATCAGGATGTAGAACTTGACCCCAGCCCTCCCGGCTGGCTCCCAGTCATAACCCTCCAAAGGATTCTCTATTCTTACCTCTAACACTATAGGTCATTTTTGCCTGCTCTTAAACTTCAGGGAAATGAAATCACACTGGGTATGTCTTTGTGTCTGGCTTCTTTCACAATCACACCGTCTGTGAGACTCATCCATGTTAATGGATGAATGTAAGTAGTTCATTGTATTAATACACAATGGATTTTTTCCACTCCTCTTGATAGATACTCAGGTTGTTCGTAATTTGGGGCAATCATGAATAACACTGCTATGAATGTTCTTGTATACCTTGTATACATCTCATTTATTTTATATAGATAATGCAATCATGCTACCCCCGCCCCTAAAATCTAAAAGATAACAAATCACCACAGGTTAAGGGGCTTAAAACAACAGGAATTTATTCTGTTACAGATCTGGAAGCCAGAAGTCTGAAATCAAGGTGTCGGCAGGGCCACGCTCCTTACGAAGGCTCTGGGGGAAGATCCTTCCTTTTCTCTTCCAGCTCCTGGTGGCCCCAGGTGGTCCTTGGCTTGTGGCCACATCAGTCCCATCTGTGCCTCTGTCTTCATGTGGCCTCTGCTCTTCCCTGTGTCTCTCCTCTGTGTGTCTCTTATAAGGGCACTTCTCATTGGGTTTAGGGCCCACGCAGGTAATCCGGGATGACCTCATCTGGAGATCTTGAAATTATATCTGCAGAGACTTTTTCCAAATACAGTCACAGTCACAGGTTCCAGGGATGAGGGCGTGGACATATCTTTGGGGGGTTGCACCATTTCACCCACTACAGGTACCAAATGCACGGAGGGGAGGGAAGTGCCCTCCCACCGTTGTTGTCCCGAGACCCATAGCCTGCCCCCCAGAGTTCCTTTCTGAGACAGTCTCTGCATAGGAATATAGGTATTTATATGTGTGTGTGTGTCATTTTTACACAAATAGTAGCATTCTCTATACACTTCCGCAACTTAGCCTTTCTTACTTACTTAATGCATCTGAATGACTATCCCATAGCTACAGCTGCCTCATTCCTTTTAACATTGTATGGATACACCAATCTTTATTCAACTGTTCCCCTCTTGATGGATATTCAGGTTGCTTCCAATCCTTTGCTATTTCCACAAGTGCCACAAAACCCATCTTGGCAAGTGGTGTCTTAGTCCACATCCATGAGCCTCTCTGTGCAGAAAATCCTGTTTTCCCTTTCTTGCTTTTTAAAAGACAGCATAAGAGGATTAAGAACTATATTTTTAAAAAATCTTCCCTCATCCCCACCACACCCACCACTCTGCATATTCCTTTCCAGCCTGGTTCTCAATCAGAAGTGTCTTGCAAAGTTGGAGGCACAAGACACATTTTTATTCTGTTCCATGGGGTACAATGAACATTACAAGAGCTTTCCATGTTGCTGCACAGTCACCAAAGTTACATTTTTGTGGCTGTGTGACAGGGTCCCTGGGCAAATAGGTCATGATTTATGAAGCCATTGCTGTCTGCAGACACTTCAGGGATTTTTCCTCTTCCAGATAATGCTGCAGAGAACATTTTTCTCTCCAACAGATTTTTAATAATAAAAAAAGGATAATTTCCTTAGAATAGATTTCCAAGCATAGTTTTATTCAGTCAAAGGCTAGGAACGTTTTCACGGCACGACCTGCAAGTTGCCAAATTGCTTTTCCGAGGGTTCAGGCCTCTAGATGCTGATATGGGTGGCAGCGGGGCCCGCCTATCGACCAGCCCTGTCCCAGCATTGAGGCTTAGCTCCTCTTGTCCGAAGGGACATGTGTGGGGGCCCCTCAAATTTATTTGATCCAGGTGCTCTTGACTTCTCTGTCTCTCCTACCTGTGCCACTGGGGATTCTTTGAACCCTGGTTTGGCGACTTGGCCTTGGTCAGACCACTTCACCTTTCTGATCTGGTTTCCTCACCTGGAAAATGTCAGATGACCAACTGTCTCTGGCTTTCTGGGATGCGGGACTTTCAGAGCTGAAGTCAGACATGTCCTGGGCAAACTGGGACAAGTTGGTCAGTCCAGTGAAGGTCATATCACGCCAGAGCCCCGCAGAGACTTGCCGTGAGTGACCAGCTGATTGGATGAAAGGGCAGCCCCAGTGCCCAGAACTGAGCAGCACACATTAAATGGGCACTGGCTGAATTCACGGATGGTTCAGGTCCTGTGTACACATAAGCTCTCCTTTTCTTGGGCCCCCATTTTCCTAGCACTGGGTGTCATTCAGAAAACTGAAAATAGAATAAAGTGGTGTAGAATAGAAAAAAGAAATCGTAGTTTCTTTGACAGTCTGCTGCCCCCTTGCTGAGGCACTCACAAATCATCTGTGTTTGAGACATTCACTGGGGAGCCCCCAGCCTCCACTACGTGGCCTTAGTGTCCCCGACCTTCTTCTGCCTGGTCCCCATCCCCAGACCCCTGGCCTCTCTGAAGGTCGCTTACTCCTTGTCATTTTGGGGGCCAGTTGGTAGGAACTCCCAGACCCACCTCAGCTCCCAGAACCCCACCCCAACCCTCAGAGCCCCCGAAGTGTGCAGGTATTGGAGGAGGTGGCAGCGGGGGGAGTGAGGATTCCGGCCACTCCTGAGGTTGACCGTTTTCCATAAATTTGTTTACTCTTTGAATTTCCTCCTGAGCCTTTGTGGGTTTATGGCTTTGGGATTTGCATACCTTTTTCACTGGAAACTGAGTTCCTGTTGTCTTGCCAGCAGCTTTTTTCTTGGTATATTTTTATTCTTTTCTTTCCTATTACCACTATGTGAAAGATGGATCCGAATTTTTCTGTTTTTTTATGACAAAAAAATAGAGAAAATTGCTATGCCGTGTTGTTCTCTTTGAAGTCTGGGCGTGTTTGCACGTGTGCAAACATGCACACAGATACGGGTGAAATCGGCTTTCTGAAACTCACCTTGTGTGGTTTTGTGATGTCTGCTGGGGAGAAGGGGATGGTGTACGCCCAGAGAAGGGTATGAATCAGGGAGCATTTACCCAGACTCTTGGATGCAATTTTGTGTGGGCCCCACCCCTGCCCCTCACCTAGTGGGCACTCAAGAGTCGTTGAATACATTAATCTTACTTATTCCTTTCAGTCCTTTTAAAGGAACATTCTATATATAGCTGAAGCTCCCAACCTCAGGGGGCCCTTTTGTACCTAGGTTTCCTCTTCCCTGTTCAGGGATACATCACCGCTCTCTGGTGTTTCCCTGTCCACGCTGGTTTTCATATTGTTTTTATTCCTTTGTTTGCAAAAGCTAGATCAAGCGTTTTTACGTTTCCAATTTTTAGGGGTGGGGAACAGGAATTAGGTTTATTTATCTATTTATTTATTTATTTATTTATTTATTTATTTATTTATTTATTTATTTATTTATTTTTAAATGGAGGTGCTGGGGACTGAACCCAGGACCTCATGCGTGCTATGCACGCACTCTACCCCTGAGCTATACCCTTCCCTCTGTGTTTCCAGACTTTATGTAAATGGTGTTATGCTGTCCGCGTCTCTGCAGCTTGCTTGTGTTGGTCACTTTCATTGTCATGTGGTGCTTCATTGGGTAGATGCACCACAGTTAATGAGCCATTCATTGGCTGGTGACTGTATTGGTTTCCCAGGGCTTCTGTCATACAATGTCACAGACTGGCTGGCTTAAACAACAGAAACCTATTCTCTCACGGTTCTAGGGGCTGGAAGTCCAAAGTCAAGGAGTCGGCAAGGTGGGTTCCTTCTGAGGGCTGGGAGGGAGACAGTTCCATGCCTGTCTCCCAGCTTTTGGTGGCCTCAGGCATCCCTGAGCTTGTAAATAGCATTCTCCATGAGTCTCCCCACCATTTCCTCTCGGTGCGTTTCTGCCTCTGGGTCCACATTTTCTTCTTTTTATAAGGACACCAGTCCTCTGGATTAGGGCCCATTTGTATGACCTCATTTTCGCTTAATTACATCTTTAAAGAACTATCTCCAGACACAGTCACATTCTGAGGTACTGGTGGAGGGGGGTGAGGGCTTCAACTTAAGAATTTGGGTGTGGGGGACACAATTCAGCCCATAACACCAGTGAGGCCATTGCTCTCCATCCTGGTTGCACCAACACACATTTGCCTGCAGCACGTAAGCCTTCCTGCTTCTCTGTGTCCCCACTGCTGCCCGTGTTGTCAGACTTGTTCATCTGCTGCCAATCTGCTGAAGATGCTTGTCACTGTCATTTAATTCCTACCTCTCCCCTACCCCCATTTTTAGTGAGATTGAGCATCTTTTCATGTTATGTGTCTGCTTTGGTGAATTCCCTGTTGGTGCATTTTTCAGTCGGCATGAAGAGCATGTTTCAAATTGATCTGTAGGAATTCTTTGTAAGTTCTGGATACTAACCTGCATTGCGAGGCTTTCCAGCTGGTCTCCAGTTCGCCTTTGCACTTTTTTATGGTATCCTTTGATGTACAGAGATTGAGAATCTCCGCTTAGTCAAATGCTTCAAGCAACAGGGTTTATGTTGTTTGAGAAATCCTCCCCTACACCAGCGTCACGGAAACACTGTCTTATATTTTCTACTAAATAATTTCAAGCTTTGTTCCTTACATTTTGGCGTCAGTCCACCTGGGCTTTATTTGCGTGTGCGAAATATGGAAAGAATCTAATTTTGTTTTCTCAGATGGATTGCTGGTGGCTGTACTCACCCCATTTTGTTCGCTGGTCTCCCTGTTGGGCCGAGGCCCCAACCTCCTGTCCCCTGACATCAACATACTCAAGGATTTTCCTCCAAAAGTGCTCAGCCCTCGATGTGTCAGCCTTCTCCGTGGACGATCCCAGCTGGAGCCGGCAGCTGTGGCTGTGTCCTTCTGGAAGGGGCTGCTGGGATGGGTACAGTATTAGTTTCCTGTGGCTGCCATAACAAATTACCACAAACTCGGCTCCCGAAAATAACAGAAACTTATTCTCTTACACTTCAGGAGGCCAGAAGTCCGAAGTCAGGTATCCTTGGGGTTAATTCCTTCTGGGAGTTCCAAGAGAGAATCTGGTCCATGCCTCTCTCCCGGCTTCTTGCGGCCTTTGGCAGTTCTCTGCATTGGTTGGCTTGTAGATGTGTCATTCCAGTCTCTGCCTGCATCTCTTGCGGCTTCTCCTCTATGTCTCTGTGTCTGTCCCCTTCTCTTCTCTCCTAAGGATCATCAGTGGATTTAAGGCCCACTCTCATCCAGGGTGATCCCATCCTGAGATCCTTAATTACATTTGCCAAACCCTTTTTCACAAGTAAGGTCACAGTCACAGGTTGCAGGTGGACATATCTTTTGGGAGGGGGGCCACCATGCAACCCAGTGTGGCTACTATCTGAAGTGGGGAGGAGAGTTTCTCCTCACAGGGACTGGGAAGGGGTAGTCCTTCAACAGTTGCTCTCCTGTCCACCAGCCTCTTCCTTCTGACCCCCTCATCTGGTGAACGGCATCCAATCTGCCAGTTTTCTTTTACTGCCTCCCCCACTACCAAATCTAGTGATGAGTTATGCCAATCCTGGAAATGTATCTTCAGGAATTGATTGAACAGCATGAAAAAAAAGATCTTGTTGTTGCTTTGTTAATCATATTGAAAAGTTGGACATAATCCCCAGGAGAGGAGGTAATTACTTAATGACTTCATAACATTTGTTCATCATGCAGACTTACCTAGAGACTTGGAAGTGGATGGGGAGAGGTGAGCGCAGAGAATCAGAAGGTGTGGTTGCTGCCTCCATGGTGAGGGGGACCAGTCCACATAGGATGATCTGAGAGTCCCATAGTGTAAATGAGGAAGTGGGCGCCCAGGGAAATCTCAGGTGTGATCCAGGGGCCTGTAGCTGATCTGAGTCCCTGAACTGAATCACGAGGGCTAAGTTTACTCTGGAGGGCCAGGCTGAGCCAGGAGGGAGGTTTCAGGAGGAGGGCAGCCTGCATAAAGTCAGCAGCAACTGCTGTCCCTCTCTGGGACCCACCACTGGCCACCAAAATTCCCCAAACCTGGCAACACAGAAAGGTGGATGATTAGGTAAAAAAAAATATAGCGTAAGAATTGATTCAGAAGAATGCCCCCAAAAAGAGAACTTCCAAATGATCCAGCAGTCCTGCCTCTGGGCGTTTACCCAGAAGAACAAATAGGGATTCAAAGAAGTGTGTGTCCACCCATGTGCATAGCAGTACTGTTCCCAATTGTCAAAAGGTGGAAACAACCCAAATGTTCATTATCCACAAATAAATGGATCAACCACATGTGGTCCACCCATACAGTGGAATGTTATTCGGCCTTAAACAGGAAGGACATTCTGACACATTATACCATGGGCGTACCTTGAGGACGTTATGCTGAGTGAACTAAGCCAAGCACGAAGGACAAATGCCCTATGAGTCCACTTATACAAGGGACACAGAGTAGTCAGAGCGTTCACAGAGACAGTAAGTGGAATGTGGTTGCGGGGGGGGGGTGCAGGGGAGTTAGTGTTTAATAGGGACGGAAGTTTAGTTTAGGAAGTTGCAAAGTTCTGGAGGTGGATAATGGGGAAGGTTGTGTAGCGATGGGAATGTCCTTAACGCCACAGAGCCATACACTTAGCAGTGGTTAAGATGGTCTATGTATGTCATGTGTATTGTACTGGAATTTTTTTTACAAAAAGGGTACCTAGGAAAGTAGCTGATTGGTTTTGTGCGTTCTTTTGTCCATTTGGTGAATCTTTTCTTTCTCTGGTTCAGGCGGAGGGAAGCAGGTGAGGCTGCTGCCTTCTTGGAGGCTCCAGGGAACAGGGGCAGGCAGACCTTCACTGAGTCATATCAACTACAGGCATGCATTTCCCATCAGCAATTAGGTCTGTGACCTTGGACAAGCTGCTTCTCCTTTCCGAGTTTGTTTCCTTCTCCGTCAAAACAGCGACAATGACCTAATAATGATGCTGGGGGACTCGTGAGCAACCTCTAAATCGTCCAGGCGACCGTGCTTAGTTTAGAAGGACTTCCGTATGGGTTAGTTCCTTTTCCGGGTTTACATCAGAAATAGATGCTTTGGTTGGGGAGGGTATAGCTCAAGCGGTAGAGCGCATGCTTAGTATACATGAGGTCCTGGGTTCAATCCCCAGTACCCCCTCTAGAAACAAATAATAAACCTAGTTCCCTCCCCCACAAAAAAAAATTAAGAAAAAGAAATAGATGCTTAAGGACAATAGTAACATGATTTGTGTTGTACAGGAATGGAGTCAGGCATTAAATATATATATTTAAGTCAGGTGCAATCCTTTTATATGCATAGACGGTCTAGAAGGATATTCACCAAGGTGTGAAGAGTGGGTGATAGGATGTCAGGTAGGAATTTTTTTTTAACTCTTTATTAAGGGATTTCTGTCTGGGTGATCTCGGGCAAATAACCTGACATCTCTAAACCTCAGTTGAGTTTCCTCAACTACAAAGTGATAGAGTGGAGTTTTTTTTTTTTTAAACTCTTTATTGTGGGAATTTTCAAGCCTTCACAAAAGAAGAACTAGTATAATGAACCTCCATCACCCAGCGTCAGCAGTTAACAATAAATAGCCAGTTTTGTTTTAATCTCTTCTTCCCCGCCCCTCCTCCTGTTGGTTATTTTAAAGCAAATCCCAAACAAAGAGACTCTTTTAAAAAAAAATCACCACAATACCATTATCGCCTAAAAATTTTTTAAACTATCTCTTGGAGGTGGGGGGTATAGTTCAAGTGGTAAGGCACATGCTTAGCATGCACAAGGTCCTGGGTTCAATCCCTAGCACCTCCATTGAAAAACTAACTAAATAAACCTAATTACCTGTCCCCTGCAAAAAAAATTTAAAAATTAAAAAACAAAAAAATTTCATAAATCATCTAACATCTAATCAATGTATAATCATCTTCGATTGGCCCATAAATGTCTTTGAATTTGTCTTGCTTGAATTGGGATCCGCAGACCCAATTCACGTTATATATCCATTTCCCCAGGGCTTTGTTAGGATAATTTCCAAACATCCAGGGAAGGGGGAAGGACTTGTACAGTGAACACCTGCATCACTTTCTAGATTTAACCACTGACATGTCACTGACCCACCAACCCACCCGTCTCTTTACAGTCGAGAGAACTTTGCAGTCTCTTTTAATCCAACCACCATCCTTGCTCTCATGTTCGTTCTTTGCCATTTACTTGTGAAGAAACTGTGTCTTTTGTCCTACAGAATTTCCCATCTGAGGATGAAATGAGCTAAAATGTGCATAGTGCTGAGAATATAGTAGATACCTAAATAGGATTCATTATTCTTTGTTTTGTTATTTATCTGAATCTTCTGATTTTTCCAGGTGAAAATGTATCATTTTTGTTTTTTTTAAAAAAGTTTTAAAAGAGTCCCTGGGCTGCTAGGGATTATTCAAAGCTACACTGGTTTGTAGCCACCAGGGAGTCTGTCTTCCATTTGTTTGTGGGGCCAACCCCATCCACCAGCCCTCAGGAAGGACCACCAGTGTCGGGCAGTTGAAGATGGCAGAGTGAGGGAGTGTGGAGGTAGGAAACAGAGCCAGAGGGGCTCAGAGGAAATGCCTCAGGTGGACTCTGGGGGCCAGGAACCAGGATTGGCCCCTTCCCCACCCCCCGGGGCTGCGGGTGGTGACACCAGGAGGGAGGCCCAGAGGAAAGGCAATAAGGTGTAAACAGCTGCAGAAACCCCAGGAGAGGGCAGAAGCAACATCACACATGATTAAGATGGAGAGGAGGCATATAGCCTGGTTTCGAGGGGCTGGGGCAGATGGGAAAGAGGAAGAAGAGCCCCCCAGGGATTTGACATCACAGACAACTCCAACAACAAGCAGACAGATGACAAGTTCACAGGAACCAGCATCCTCCATCAGCCACTGGAGAAGAAAAGCAGAAGACTGGTGGGAGGGAGCTCTGGGCCTCGTCTTGCCACCTATCACCTGTGTGGTCTTGGGTAAGGCTCCTTCCCTTCTCTGAACCTCACTTTCCCCGACCTGCAAAATAGGAGGGGTGGACCAGAAGCCCCCTAGGGGTTTCTTTAAGCTCTGGCATCTCACTGACTACTCACTAGGGATGAAGGAGGGGGTCTCTCGGCTGCCAGGATTTGGATGCGTTGGTGACCCCCTTCGCATTTTTCCTTTCAAAGAGGCAAACACCAAGTCCAGGCTCAAAATTATGAGTCACCAAGACAAAGTACCAAATGAACACTGACTGCAGTGTACACCATTCTGGACTCCACTTCTCACCCTGCCACTTCCTGGCCCAAGATCTTAGGTAGCATTCCATGATGGATTGATGATGTCTGTCATGGCCAAAGAAATGGGCAGAGCTGGCTTTTTCCACCCTAAACCCAGATCCTGGGCTCCCAAAATGCAACTCATCCTCAGGAGAGATTTGACTAATTCACCTCAGAGGAAAATCTGCTTCAGTTTTTTAGCCAAACCAAATAGAAAAGTGAATAAATATAGAAATAAACCACTTGCCTAAACCCCTGGCCCAGGACCCAGCCACCTGTCAACCACTACCATTGTGAAACCACAAGGCCAGAGGTCATGCCAGCCGGCTTGGATGCGTGGGTCACTGTCATCTATGCTGAATGGAAGTCATTAGCCCTTTGTGAGCTGTTCAGGTTTAACGCCTCTAAAATTGCCTGATGAAACTGGAGCATGGTGGAGAAGCTCAGACAATGGGCCACCGTCTGAATGAAGGCTCCTGAAGTGCCACACCCAGAGTTGAGTCATGCCCCACCCAGGATGCCCGAGTGGATAGTCCTGAATCACGCTGCTCCCTCTGAACTGCTTCCTGTGGACGCTCCGTGTGAACTTGAGGATGGCGGGGCAGATGTGTGTCCATGCCTGTTCCGGGGGAAACGGGGCAAGCGACACCCACCCTCTGGGGCTGAAAGGGAGTGAGGCAATGTGGTGAGAACTGGCTGAGGCAGAGTGGCACTGCCGTGGCTTAAATTGTGCCCCTCAAAAAAGGGGACGTTGAAGTCCTAGCCTCCAGTACCTCTAAATAAGGACCATGACCTTATTTGGAAATGGAGTTGTTGCACATGTAGTAAGTTAATCTGAGGTCACAGTGGAGTGGGGTGGGGGGCCTCATCCAGTCTGACTGTGTCCTCATGAAAAGAGGAGGTTTGGACCTGGCCGCACACAGGGAGAACTCCTGGAACATGAAGGCAGAGGCTGGGGTGATACTTCTGTCTCCAAGCCAAGGAACACCAGACATGGCCCGCAAATCACCAGAAGCTGGAGGACAGGCACAGAACAGATCCTTTCCTCAGCCCTCCGAAGGCAACGACCCTGCTGACACCTCGGTTTAGAACTCCTATCCTCCAGAGCTGTGAGAGAGTACATTTCCGCTGTCAAAGCCACCCAGTTTATGGTGCTGTCTTACAGGGGCCCCAGGAAGTGAACTCAGATGCTGACAGACCAGGATCTTGGCGTGGCAGCCTCCTCTCTGGGAGACCTTAGGCAAATTCCTTTCCTGCTTTGAGCCGGAGGCCCAGAATCTGAGCCTCAGGGGGCCTGTTGGGATGAAGTCCTGAAGCACCTGCCCTCCTCGCCTGAGTATTTGGAGATGCTGGGAGACTGGGAGACGGCGACCACTTAGCCCTGGGGACTGGGCTGCGGTGGCCACTCTGGGCCAAGTGCCAGACACAGAGCAGAGGCCACCAGTGTTCCATGAGGCGCCGGGACAGAACCCCTGCAAGATCAGGACGAAGGACAGAGGGGAGAGAGGAGGCTCTGTGCAGACCTAGCTGGGTGTTCAGCGTTGGCTGTGTTCTCACGTGTTATGTTCTGTCCACAGACTTCCCTTCCTTGAGATATTGTGGGGACAATGTTTTAACTGATCTCTTTGGCTGTCTTTGGAAGCGCTTTGAACACTGTAAAGAGGGGGAACACATCTTCTTGTAACAACCGCCCCACTGAGTGCCAGTTGTGCAGATGAAGAAGCCGCAAGTCCTGTCCCCAGGGGGGGTCCCAGGCCAGGGGAGGGTCAGAATGTCCCAGGGGCTGCAGGGAGGGGCCACGACAATGCTGTCACACCTGCACCCCCACCTCCCGTTCAAAATGGAATAGTGAGCATGGCCAGCAAAGTCTCAGCATTTTCCACTTGTCAAGCGCTCTTGTGAAGTGTCAGATATCACATTCTTCCCCTTCCTCACCGTTTTTTCTCATTTTGAGAGACTTGGGCTAACAGAGGACTTATAAAAAGCGTGACTGGGGCTAAAATGGGCCACATGGGATGGTGGCTAAGAGAGCAAGTCTGGTACTAGATTGACCAGGTTCAAGTGTGATCTCGGGCAAGTTAATTAACCTCCTTGCACATCAGTTTCCTCATCCATACAATGAACACGATAAACCTTGCAGTTTTGTAAGGATTAATTTAAAGGAGTCAACGTAAGCAAAGTGCTTACACCAGTGGCTGGACATTTGTGGGTATATGCTATCATCGGTAGTAAAATAAAGAAATGCACAAGGTTGGGGAACACTGTGAAAGAAGTGGTTGCTATTTGTGATAAGACATTTCTTCGGGGAGAGGGAGCCTGTCCACTTCACAGCGACCCCTGCCGGACCATCCTTCTGGCCTCCAGGGAATGGTCACCAACAGCCATATTTGTACAAGTTGGCTCAGACACTGGCTGGCATGGGCATCTGGCCCTAGCTGAGCAACCAAGTCCTTCCCTTAGAAGTGGACCAAAGAGCTCCTAGTTTGTTGATCCTGGCTGGTCTCGCGAATGGCCACCTTCTGAAAGCCAAGGTGGGAGGAGGAAAGGCACAGAGAGAAGCAGGTACTCGGAGCAGAGAGAAAGCCCCTGGGTCCCTGGTTTCTGGGTTTTCCTGAGACCTGGCTACCTTCATGCCCTTGGGGTTCTGTGAGACCTCCTCGATTCCTTATAACCCATTTGCGCTCTTTTTGAAGCTACTCTGATTAGTTTCTGTTGCAACCAGCGTCTTGGCTAACACCTGGATGCTGCAGCCCGCCTTCTCCTCTTGCCTCTGCATCTGCCAAGGTCGGCTCCCTGGAGCTACAAGAAAAGGTCCACTCCTTTGCTTTCAGCCCAAGCAGACTGCCGTCAGTTTCAGTTTCGTGCTGTGGTTGAAGAAAGAACAGACCGAGAGTTGAGAAACCATTTTCTCCCTATCATGTGTCGGGTGCTGACTTCTTCCTAAGCCTTGTTCTGAGCACTTTACATGCATCATCTCAGTAGCTCAATTGTGAGTATCACGATCGGATCTCGGTTTCACAGATGAAGAATCCGAGGTTCTGAGAGGTTAAAAGGTTTGGTTGGTATAACCCAGTAAGACGGACAGCTGGGATCCAGATCCGAAGTGTGTGCTTTCAGCCTCCTCACCATCCTCCCTGGAGCCCCTAGATGGCATCCTCCCGTCCTCCTGCTGTGGGATCTTGGACAAACCCTTGATCATGCCTCAGCTGATGGAAGGGGGGTGTGGGTAAGTTTTGGAAGAGCAGCACGTACTCCACACATGTAACACCTTCCCCCCCATCCCATACTTCCTTTCCTTGCTTCTTAGCAACTGACTCAGAGCGGATGGAGGGGAAAGAAGTGAGGTCACATTTAAATTGGTCAATTTGAGCAGCTCACCACAAAGGCTGATGTGGGAGAGAGATGCAATTAATCTGAAAAACACAGTGGTTTTTATTTTTAAAAATATGATCCATGGCCTTCAGTCCTCTGTGTGGCTGTGCCAGACGTCCATTTCCACGAGTCAGCAACAGCCCGGCATTTGGGCTCTTCATAAAGTCCCCATGAATTTTTAAAAAAATGAATGGCATTCATTTCCCTTTTAAAAAGTAAAGCCAATCATACATGTTCATCGGAAACAATCTGGGCTTGGGAGGTGGGAAGAGAGGTGTGAAGAAGAAAACAATATTTATCCCTGAGTGTTCTATCCATGTCATGGATGTATTCGTCAGCCACGAGAGGAATAGACCACAGTACAAGCACCAACATGGATGGATGTCAGAAATTGTTGTGCTGAGTCAAAGAGGTCAGACTCGAAGGACATATCTTTTGACTCTATTTATATGAAGTTCAAGAAGGGGTAAAAATATCTATAGTGACACAAGGCAGATTGGGGGTTGCCTGGGGCCGGAAGTGGGTGGCTGCGATCAACTTCAAAGGAACACAAGAGACTTCTAGGGTTGTGGGAATGTTCTATATCACTATCTTGATTGGGGTGGTGGTTACCTGGGTGTAGACATTTGTCAACACTTATCTACCTGTTCTTTTAAAATGGATGCATTTTATTTCATGTAAATTATACGTCAATAACATTGATTTCAAGAGGGAAAGGAATGACTTGTAATCCCACCACTCCACAGATAACTTGCTATTAATGTTTTGGGGTGGTGTGTGTGTGTGTGACTGTGACTCAATCAGTCAACTGATTGTATCTAAGATTGTATGTAAGAAAGGTTAGTTTCAGAAAAACTCTCAATCCTCTGTAATACTTTTAAAAAAAATTAACCTCAGACTTAATTATTTGGCGAATGTAAAAGGCAGAGAGGATGATACTTCATGTTCCTTCAATGCCCAACTTTGCCCGTCCAGCTCCCCCAAACCAGAGAAGTGGGGGGCGTGATACAGTAATCGCTGGGCTGCTAAGGAGGAAATGTGCTCCCACACCCCCATCCCTCCCTCCCCACTGATGAGCCTAGAAAATGGGGTGACTTCACATCAGCTCAGAAGAAGGAGGGGGATGTTCACCGACTTCAGGACGAAAGCATGACTCCTCCTTACACCAGGAGAATAAGCGTATTTTCTTATTTGATCAGTACATCAAATGCCATGAGTACAGAATGTGTGTTCCGTTATGCTGGTGTCTCATGCCTGTTAAAAATGAGGTTGGGGAATGCTCTCCTGGATGATGTAATTTTGAGACAGTTTTCAGATGGGGCTTCCGGAGAGTTCCCCCAAAGCAACACTGCCATGGGCAGCTGTGAAATTAAGAACAAACAATTCCGTTGCCTGCTTTTGGTGTTTGGCATATTATTATAGACATGGCTTCATGCCATTAAATGGCTCTGAAAACACGACTTATACAACAGGTTGTACCTTATTTCATCTTGTGGGTCCCTTTGTTCCTTGACGGTCTGATAAAGCCAGCTGTGAGTTTCCTCCAGCGCCTGGGAAGTGGTGTCTGAAGAGGAATGTGCCGTTGCGTGAGTGTGGACAATATAATCTCCCCCAGAGTGTGAACCACAGGCTATCTGGGAAACAGCCTATACTGGCTGAGAGGGTGGGAAAACACCTTCCTTTAAATGAGGGGTTCTCAACCAGGACTGCTTTTGCCTCCCAGGTGACATGTGGCAGTGCCTGGAGACATTTTGGTTGTCACAAATCAGGGACACTCCTGGCATTGGTGGGTTAAGGCCAAGGATGCTGCTAAACACCCTACTGTGCCCAGGACAGCTGTCTGCCACCAAAATTATCCAGCCCTCAATGTTAGTTGCGCCAACATTGAAACCCCCGCAGAGATGCTGTATTGAGTGTGCGCACTCCAGTTGCTGGGCAGATGGGACAGGTTTGGATAAGTGGTTTAGATGTGGACCAGTGATCAGGGCCATGTAACACGGGTTCTAAAAGGACAGTGGCAACATGGACGTGCTCCCACTCATTCCAAGTGCCTGCTCTATGCCAGGCTGAGCTTGACGCTGATTATCTCTTTTCTGTGACTCTAGAAAAAGGTACTGTCACAACCCCACTTTATCATGTTAACCAAAGCTACACACAGCTGGTAATGGAAAAGGCAAGGAGTTTTTCTTCTTGGCATACTTTTTGGGCGGGCTCTTTGGGAGAGAAGGGGTGTCTGGTTCTCCCCACTTGATTATGAGCTCCATGAGGGCAGCACCCTGTGTGAACTGGATCTGTAGCCCCCCGCCAAGTCCTTGGCACTCAGTAGGTGCTAACAGACAGGATTTTAATGGCATCTGATAAAAGGATGCAGGAAGAAAGGAGAACCATGTGGCCTAATGGTTAGAACGTTGACCTTGGGGTTTGGTTTCCAACCATTCAACAGATAACCATCATGTACCTGCCCTGGGCCCAGAGCTAAAGAAACAGGCAGGGGCATCCTGGAGCTGACCTATACTGGCTCATGAGAGCTGATTGATAATTTTTTCAGGAATGTTGCAAGTTGGTTGTCAAACAGCCATGAAACAAGATTAAATTAATATGAAGTTACGATTAAATAAATCATATTTTTAAAAAGGTAATAAAACTCATCACTTCCTAATTATTTTACTACGTTTCACTAGTATCTCTGTTCTGGAGGTTATTTATGTCTCTTTCAGGGGTCGCCAAACTTCTTCTGTAAAATGGCCAGATAGTACATATTTTAGGCTTTGCAAGCCTTGAGCTGAGCCTGGCCCCTCAGTCACTGTTTGCTGCCCCCTAGAATATTACACCTGCAGGGTGGAAATAGTCTGTCATGGGGTGTGTCTCTTTCTGGCTTTGTGTTCAGCGATGCATATTGGTAACCTGAAAACAGCCTTGGTAAGACTATTTCCATCAGGGAAATCGTCAAATGATATAAATGAGGGCTTCCCCCCCCCAGTAAGCTGATGGTTAAACATTTACCAGCACACCCCTGGACACAGTGATGGGCAGAACTGGAGTGGACCCTCCCCCCATAGAGGGTACAGTCTGTCGAGTTTGTGCACCATTTCATGGTGGGGTGGGGCAAGGAGGGAGCTGGGCAGACCGGAGAGGATCTCCACTGGAGACCAGTTGGAGGAAGACACCCACTATGGGCATGTCTGTGAGAAGGATAGGGCTGCTAGAGGCGGGTGCTTAGGTGGCCCTCTTCTAGGGCTGGCCATCAGCTCTGATCTCTTCTCCCCAGCAGGGACTTTACCACTTCCTTAAATCCCTTTGTGGGCTTTGAGCCAGGGCAGCAAGTCTCTTTCCCCTCTGAGCTAGCTCAGGGGGCCACTTCAGGGAACTTGGGGTTGGGATGTGAGCTCACAAGGGCAGCGTCCTGCCTGCTCACTGCAGACCCCCCAGCTGCGAGCACTGCGCTGGACATGGAGTAGCTTCTCCACCTAGGGTGAGCCTGTAGTAGGTTACTGACCCAAGTGGGAAAGGTAGTTACAGCGAGCAGGTGAGAGCAGGATGTTGTCCTTTGGTCTGGCTCAAACAAGGAGGGACTGCCAGCAAAGAATGTAGAAATGGCAAATCTGTCTGGTGACCTCTGTGAGCAGGAGCCTGAGGAGGGTGAAAAGGGTTTGTGAACTTCAGGGCCCTTCCCACTGCTCTATGAACCTCTCAGGTTTGATGCCAGGAGGGTGAACTCCAAGGGGCCTGGACTGTTTCTGCAGAGTTGGGATTCCTGTGGCGTCAAGGGTGATTTGAGTACCTGATCCACCCACGGAAACTCGATGGGCTTGTGTCTCCTACAGAGGTTGTGAGGGCTGAAGGGAAGGGGCTTCTGATGGACTCTAACAGCTGGACTTACTCATTTTTAGGCCAGGAACCTGGGACAGTGGGAGGCGAGGGGCTCTACACATCCCCGACTGAGTATCAGTGCATATCCCATCTCACCGCAGCCCCCATGTCCTGACCCAGTCCTACTGCTGACACCCAGTCCTAAGCAGCAGGGGACAGGTGAGTCTGATGATCAATCCTTGCATATTTCTTGAGTCCCAGCTGTGTGCAGGCATTGAGCTAGCTCTGCTGTCAACCAGGAACTCCTGGTTTCTGTTCTCAAGGAACTTCCTGCAGTTTCTTGGGGGCTCCACGTCACTAAATTCAAACTAAAACCAAGAAATATTATTTAAAGATGACACTGATCAAATTCAACACTTTCTTTCTGAGTACCTGCTCAGGAAAATAATACAAAGGAGGAGTAGGAAATACATGAATTTCCAGGTCAAACAGAATTTCAGGTTCAAACCTTGGCTGGGTCCCCATAGTTGTCTGACCCTTTCTGAGCCTCAACTTCCTCACCCTTGAGACGGGGAATCTTAATAATTCTTGATAATAATTCTCGCCTTCTGGATCTGTTAGTTGGAAAAAAGAACAAATATATAAAGCCCCCAGCATAGTACCTGGCACTTGGGTGCTGGTCATTTTATCCCATTCCTGTTTTTGTTTTTGGTTTTTTTATTGTATGTAAATATTTTTATTGAAGTACAATCAGTTTACAATGTTGTGTCAATTTCTGGTGTACAGCATAATTCTTCAGTCATACATGAACACGCATATATTCATTTTCATATTCTTTTTCACCATGTTACTGCATGATATTGAATATAGTTCCCTGTGCTATACAGTATGAACCTGTTTATCTATTATATATATGTATCTGCAAATCTCGAATTCTCAGTTTATCCCTTCCCACCCCCCTCATCCCCAGTTTTTCAATGTCTGTGAGTCTCACATTCCTGTTTAATGCTTACATATCAAGCACCATACCAAGCAGTGTTGAGGATGTCTGGATGAAATCAGGGGTCCTCTACACCCCAGTAAATCTCATTCTGCTGAAGTTTTGCCCCCTGAATGGGGAGAAGAGGGTCCACAGATGTCCCTCAAGTGGAAAGCAGCTATTTTGTCTGCCAGTGAGCTGCCCTACTCCAAGATTTTGTGCTGGTCCCATCACCTTCCTCCTGGGTACCCTCGCCAGTCTCCTCACCAGCTACCCTGCTTCCAGGCTGCTGCTCTGTAAATCTTGTCCATGTTGTGCTGTGGCCAGTGACCTTATGAAGGTGACATCTCCAAGTCATTCTCCTGCATGCCCTGTGTGGTGGCTTCCTTCCGTTCTCTGGGGGGAGGCTGGTCCCTGGGCCTGCATTTCAAGGCACTGCAAGCTCAGCCCCTGCTCGCTTCTGGGGCCTCTGCCCTGCATCCCCCGGGGGCTCTCTGCATGCCTTGGCAAATGTGAGGTTTCCTGCACAGGCTGAGAATCTTTCCACCTCTCTGTCTTTTTCAGTGCCATCCTCCCTTCCAGGAGCACCTTTCCCCATCTCTACCTGATTCCTAAAGACCTCACAGAGTTAGGCCATGTCCTCAGCACCACAGCCTGGCTGGGTTAGGCACCCCCTCTCTGTTCCTGTAGCCCCAAGCACAGTGTGGTCACTGCCTTTACATTGTCTTAGACTCTGAGCTCCATACCCTGGCCCAGTCCTGACTAGCTAAGTGAGCCTAGCAGCCTCTCTGGATCTGCACCTACAAGATGGGATGAAGATAGCACCTGTGTCACGGAGTTGCTCTGAGAAGGAAGAGTTGCATGCATGTGTGTGTGCACAACTCTCAGCACGTAGGAAGTGCTTAGGACACTGGGAATTACTCCTGCAACCAGCAAACAGCAGGAGTGCAATAAAGGTTTGAACAACTGATCTAACCCCCTTAATGGCATGGCTTGGGGGTCTTGGTCACAACCCCCCACCAATATCCACAGCTGTGTCATGAGGTGGGGGCTCCAGCTTGACTCTTCTTTGCTTGATGACTTTCTCAAGGCCATTGAACTTTAGGACTCAAAGAACAGAATTTGCCAGTCAAGGAATGCCCCATTTTTCTCCCCTAACTTTGCCTCTCCAGGGCTCATGAGGAGAGAACAGTCTGCCCACCTCCTGGGCAGTCTGGAGGTGACAGGCTGGTGGTGACTCTTATCTGGTAAGGGACACATGCTGGGCCCTGCATTCCACCCCCAGCCCTGGCCAAGCTCAGGCAAGAGTTTTTTGGGGAGCCTCATCTTGTCTGTTCTTGGGAGAGAGGGAGAGAGGACAGTCCCACTGTAGGGTTGCTGTGGACAAATTTCGGCATTCATGATGCAATTCAACGCATGCTCACACACTCATGTATTCACTACAGAGGCACCTTCACTTAACAAAAAGCCACGAATCTAGGGGTTTTAACTGCACAAGTGTTTGGATGTGTGAAAGCCCAGCCCAGGGACTGAGCACTTGCTGAGTGGCTTTAGGTGCCACTCCCGACGGCAGAAAGGGACTATTTTTGTTTCACAGTTGGAGTTCCCCAGTAACACTGTGGTTCATTCCCCAAAGGTGCTTCCAATGTGTTTCTCTTATAACCCTGTGCAGGGCCTGGGGATGCAGAAATGAATGACCACGTCCTGGTCTGAGGGGAGAGAGAGGTAAGAAAGCTGGAGCTGCTGGGGTGCAGGCAGAGGAGGGGAGGCCCCCCCTTAACTCTGGGCAGGGCTTTTGTTGTCTAGGTTCCTATTAGGAACTAATCGGACTCCAGGGGCAGAAGAAAGGGGGTGGGGTGGGGGGAACCTGTCCCTTTCTCTCAGGCGGCTTCAGGATCCCAAGGGCCAAGTGACAGACCTAAAGGCCTGAAGAGTCCGACAGGCTGAGCTAGGGCAGTGTGGCTCATTATCTGGAAAATTGACGGGACATTTTCAATTCGAGGAACCATCTCTGTCTTGTGGCGCCATATCGCCAGCCAGGTGGGCAGCCAGAGCTTTGGGTGGGGGTGGTTGTTTCACAGGTCAAGCGGTCCTGCCCCCACCCCTCCGGCCAGGCCCAGCCCAGCCCGGCCCCGGTCCCTCGGGTTTGCACCTGGCCGCACCTTTGCCAATCGCGTGGACAGGTTTCGAGGCGCTGACATTTCGGATCCCAGACGGCCACGGAGGAGAAGGTGGAGTGCGGCGGCGGCCGAGCGTCCCGAGATCCGTCTGTCCCGCGGGTCGCGCCGCTCAGCACGGGCCTGGGCACTGGCGGGGGCGCGGCTGGGCGTGACGTCACTCGCCCCGCCCCCGCGCCCCCCGCCCACTCCCCAGGTTCCGGGCTGGGCGGGCCGGGGCCAGGCGGGACTCGCCCGCCCCAGCCCCCCCCTCCCCGGGGGCCGCCCCCTCTAGTCGGGCCGCGCCTCGGCCCCTCGCGTCCCCGCCCGGCGGCGGACTCCGCCTGCGAAAGGCCGAAGCCGCGGCGGCTGCCGCCGTTGCCTCTATTGACGTCAGAGGGGCGGGCACATGACCCCGCGGGGACCAATCGCGCGGGCGCCGAGCGGCTTCTGCAATCTCTCAACTGAGCCGGCCCCCGCGGCCCCCGCCGCACACTCGCCCGCGGACGGCCGCCCAGACACACGTACTGTACACACGAGCGGGCGGCGGGGCCGAGACACGCCCGCCCGCGCGGCCCCCGCTCGCCGCCGCCGCTGCCGGGCCCCTGGCCCCCCCACCCCACCCCGGCGCTGCCCCGCGTCCCCGCCCGCCCGCCCCTCAGCCGAGCCGGTCCGGCAGCCGCGAGCATGCACCCGACGAGCTAGGAGGAAGCCGGAGCCCCGCAGGAAGGACCGAGCGCCGGCCGCCCGCTCGCCCGTCCGCTCGCCCGCCCGGGCCCCTCCCCTGCGGGGCGCCCCCAGCCCCACACCCCCCCACCTTCCTGGGGGGTGGGGGGGTGCGGGCCGCCGAGCGGGGGCCCCGCCGCCCCGGCAGCCCGGGACTGCCCCTCTCCCCGCCCCCGGCCCCCTCCCCGGCCCGGCCGGCCATGGATCTGACCAGCAGCTCGGGCGGCGGCGACCCCCGGCAGATCGAGGAAACCAAGCCGCTGCTGGGGGGCGACGTGCCGGCCCCCGAGGGCACGAAGATGGGCGCCGTGCCCTGCCGCCGGGCCCTTCTGCTTTGCAACGGGATGAGGTACAAACTGCTGCAGGAGGGCGACATCCAGGTCTGTGTCATCCGGCACCCGCGGACCTTTCTCAGCAAGATCCTCACCTCGAAATTCCTGAGGCGCTGGGAGCCGCACCACCTAACGCTGGCCGACAACAGCCTGGCGTCCGCCACGGTGAGTCGCTCTGCCCGGCGGCGCGCCTGCACCCCCGCGCCTCCCCTCGGGGCCCGGGAGGCGCCCCCTCCCACCGGCTGTCCCCTGCCTGCCGCGGCACCTGGAGCCCGGGGGCCGGGGGGCGGGGACAGCCGGGCGCCCCCCGCCTGGCCTGGGCTTCGGGCTGGATGTGGCATCCGAAGCTCTGCTCAGTCGGCGGGCTCAGGGAGACCCTTAGAATTCTGGAGAGGCTCTGGCCCACCCCAGGCTGAGCATTTGGGGACCTCCAGGCCCAGCGCTTGTGTTAACTACGGATGGGACTGTGGGATAGATCCGGGTCTGGGCCCTGGTGGTGGTGGGGCTTCCCTGACTGAAAGCCCATCTGGATCTGCCCTGGAGGGGAAAACAAAACAACAGGAAAAAAGAAAGAAAGAAAACCCAACAACCTCAAAACCCCAAAACCCAAAGAATTTCCAGAAGCCAGTTCCTTTCCTTGCTCAACCCGTCTTTTTCCTGCCCAGGCTGGCTGGCAAAACTGGTTGCTTCCCTTTCTGAAAAAATTTCATTCGCACATTGGGAGGGTGGAAGTGGAGAGGGAGGGGGCTGGGGGTCCTGGGCTATCTCCTCGCCACCGAGGGCGGTCAGGTTCTAGTGCGGAAGCTGGCCTGTGGGGCTGTGGTCTTGCATTGTCTGTGAAGTGCTGTATACGTGTGTTTTCTTGCTGGAGGTTTTAGTTTGTTATTGCTATTGTTTTAAAAGATATGGCTGGGACTGGGTCAGCTGGATGAGAGGGAGAGAAGTCATTGATCTGTTCCTGAAATCAAATCTGCAAGGTGGAGAAAGACAGCTGTGCTGGGGTCGTGGTGGGGGAGGGTGGCAGGCTGGAGTCTGAACAGGATGCTTTGTGTTTTGAAACAAGGACAGTTTAAAGCACCAGCTCTGCTTGGGCCTGAGCCTTGCTGAGGGTGTCCCATCCTCTGTGGAGAGGTGGCAGGTTTTCCTCAGAATGCACACTCCCCCCTGGGGCGACCGTGATCCTGTTTACTAAGCCTGGGGTGGAGAGAGGGTTGGTGGAGGGGAGGCTGAATCCAATGCCTGCCCACACCTGTGCCAAAACCCAGCCAGGAAACAGGGTGTCGCTTACATGACATGTCACAAACGTGTAGCGTGTGCAGACATTTCCCCGGCATCCATGTTCCCTTGGCAGTGTGTCACAGGCTGTGACACATGCTCCAAGGAATGGGGAGGGGGGAAAAGTTAGCAGAAGAAACCGAACTCCTCGAAACAGCTCCCCCCACTCTAGAGAGCATTGAAGCACACGAGGACTTTTATTCTGAATTTTGGGTCCGACATGCTCAGAACACCTATTTTCTCTTTCCTGTAGGCACGTTGGTGCAATCTGCAAAGACTGCTTTCTTGGGGAGGATCGCTGGTTGCCCCGAAGGGGTCCAGTCCCAGTTTCAGGCTCGCGCATGTTCTTAAACCCTTCCCGAGCCACAGGCCTCCGCATCTGGCTTTTCATTTGATGGAGGGAGAGCTCAGAAAATTCGCCAGCACGCAGTGTTTCAGATTCGGGGAGGAACTAGTGTCCTCAGTAGACCAGGAACCTCCAAATCTGGCTTCAGAATTTTCCCCTGGCTTGGAATGGGGGTGGAGGGGGCTTTATTTTTCTTTCTGCCACCCCTCAAAATGAAGGGGAGTTATGGAGTGGGGAGAAAAATGGTTGAGAGGCACAGTGACCCTCCGTGGGAAGGACAGGCTGAGCTCCTGTGCTGCTTGGGGAGAAGCCAGGCTTCTGCGCTGTGCTGCTGCTGCCTACAGTTGGGGGAAGCCAGCTTTGGAGGTGCCAGGTGCCCCTCCCCCTCCCCCTCCCCCAATTTACCTCTGATTGCTCAAGAGGTGTATGTAAGAAAAGAGGAAGAAAGACTGAAGCCATGTGCTGGTTGTTTAAGCAGCCAGGGGCCCTGGCACCACTTTCCCTGGACAAGGTGGGTGGCACTGTCATAGCTGGGGCTTCTCTGGAGCAGAGCTGTGTTTTTCTGGACTGGGGATCTCAGGCCATCCGTGGAAGAAGACTTGTCTCAGCAGAGCCTTGCTCTGGCATTGGGAAGTGTGGAAGGAGGAACTATGAGCAGGTGTCCAACGGGCTGGCACAGTCCCCCTTCCTCCGCCTGTTGTCAGCAAGCCGCGAGAGCAGGGCGGGGGTCCTTAAACCTTGCATGGTGGGCTCTAGTGGGGTGCGTGGCTCTCTGTGCCAGGGCCTGTGGGCTTGGAGGGGGGCTACTGAGGCAGGCCTGGTTGCAGCGGTGGCCTTCAGGGTAGAGGTGGCGTTGGCACTGCCATGGGGACTTTGTCCCATCATAAGACATCTGGTTGTTGATGTCCAGGCACAGGGGAAGCAGAGCAGCCCCTGAGGGGTTTCCCTGAGGCTTGGGCATTATGTAATCTGTCTGCATTTTATAGTTCAGCCCAAGCACTTGATTGAGAAATATTAGCCCAAATAAAACAAAGGTGAATTTGAGTGCAGTTCCCTACAGCACAAATCCCTGGGTGGCCCAGCCTAGGGCTGTCGATGTATCAGGTGCTCCCTATTGGTCATCGCCTTCCATAAAATGCACATCATCCTTTTATGAAACCGTCTACACAGCCCGTCTCAGAACCGTCTGGTAATTATCTGGTTAATTGTGTGGGCTTCAGGAACAAGACTCAGAGTGATTGATCTGGATTCAAACCAATAAACAAACCAAATACACTCTTTGCCCAAACTGCCTTCTGAGTCTGCCTGCACTGACCCAAATAACTGGATGGTGGTCGGAGACAGAGACCAGGCTTCTAGGACCCCAGCTGTATCAGGCCAGGGTGGAGGTATCCGGGGGCTTTCAGTCCCACCTGGCAGGTGGCTCCAGCCAGGTACACCCCTCAGGTGGTCAGACCTCTCTTGATTCCCTGCTGGGGAAATGGGCTCAGCCTGGGGCCCCAGGGGGCCAGCAGCCTCACCCCTTGGCCTTGCTATAAACTTTGCCTTCTGTGGGGTCAGGTTGGAGCTTGCCCCTGCGCCTATCTGCTGGGCCAGTTACTGATTAAATCCTTGCAGAGTCAACAGTGTGCCTGACATGGCTGGTGACAGCGCCGGGCCTGATGCCCTCTGTGCTGGAGACTTTGGATCCGGAAGGCTCATAAACAAAGAAGGAAACACAAAGGCAACAGTGACCTGGTGTCCATGAGGGATGATTGGGAGCTGTCTGCCCCTCCCTGGGGTACACATGACCACACCTTGTAGGGGGAAGGGCTGGACCTGGTGCCTCAATCCCTTTTCACATCCATACTTCCCAGTCCCCGGGCATCCCTGGGCTTGTCATGGCTGTGGAATGGTGTCGGTTGTAGCCGAAGGCCAGAGTCCTGCAGAAGCCGAGAAGATTCGGGTCCTCGAGACCAGAATCCATTTTGCTCTTCTCGTGTCTGGGCTGAATCTGATCACCTGCTAGGCATTGTTGTCCGCTGGAAGAGGGCTTTGTCCGTGTGCTTTGTCTTCTCTGCATCAAAGAAATACAGATCAGCTGCTAACCTTTTATTTTACTTTATTTTTTTGTAACATGTGGCACGTGGCATCTCAGAATGGCGGGTTCAGTCTGAAAAGTCTTTTATTCATTGACCAAACAGGGTTCGGTAGCTTTCTTTATTCTCAAGCCTCAATTCATCAATGACTTGTTTAAATTTTCACCACTCTGCTGCTCCGATTGGGCCTTTTGTCGTGAAAAGGAAAAGAGGAGTCACCCTAGTTCTCATCGGTTTCTTTGGTGTTTTCTTGGCAGTAACCTTCTGGACTTGGACTTATGCTTACTAAGCACCTACTGGGTGTCAAGTGGTCAGTTCATCCCGATGGTGGTTTCTACTTGGGAATTAAAATCCACGTCCTCCTGCGTGGTCAGAAGTCCCATGGGAACTTGCCTGTGGGCACGTGCACTTGCGTGTTTCTCCACTTTGTCAGTCCCTCCTCCTTGGGCCCATCCTTCCCGCCTTTGATTTATGTGATTTTTTTTTTTTGTGGCAGTAAGTAAACACAAAGAATTTTTTTTTTCTTCTAGTGCCATTTGTCATAAGATTTTGGAGTATATCAGATTTGTTTCCCAGGTAACTTGTCTGATTGGAGGTGGCGGAAGGGAGGGGCAGAGACAGAAGAGGAGGAAAAAAAATCTAAATTCTCTGTGAACAGGGCACGTGGTCTGCCTTCCCCAGGATGTAATAAATAAGTGCATTTTGAGGAGGGAGTAGTTTTGATGCTGCCATTCTGCTGGTGCAATCCGAGATGCCTTTTGCGGCCACAGGCACAGTTGTGCCAGTCCAGGTAGAAGGGTTCTGCTGCCCGTGGATTGGCTTTGCTGCTCAGCCAGCATGGGCTCCTCAGTGCCAGCTAGGGTGCCCACTGACTCACCTGGCAGTGGGAGGGGGCATGTTTGGGGCACCACGTCCAGCGAAGCTTAGGGGGAGCCTGGTGGCCACATCGTCCTAAAAACCAAAGTATCTCAGGTTGCCTCACTGCCCAACTCAGCTTGGCCCCTGTGGATGGCACCTCCTTGGTGTTTTGGTGGAATGGACGTTTGAGATGGTCAGGTTATGTCTTTGAATAAAGATTTAGATGGGATTAAGCAAGGCAGCCTAGTATTTTAGGGTGTCTCCACCATGGGGCAGCACCAACTCCAGGTTTGCTGCACCATGCTTCTTGGATTCTCAGGTTACAGCTTCCTGGCTGTGTGACTTGAAACATTACTTTCTCTCACTGGGCCCTGCTTTTTCTCCATTTGGAGGTCATCCCATCTCATTTCAGGGTTACTATAAAGATTGGAGATAGCCCAGGTTAGCACCTAATAGGATGGCCAGCACACAGTAGGGGTGTGACAAGGGGCCGTTATTCCACTTTGTGTTTTCCTAATTGCTCTGAGAGAGCTTTATGAAGTTCTGCACAAATGGAAGGGATTATTGCTATTTAAAAACGGCAGTCTCCTGAGGAAAGTCTCCTGAGATGAGCGGCGCATTTGGGAAAGTTAGGGGTATTTAGCGTGTCTGGTATGTATGAAGGCAATGAAATTGTTGAAAGCAGTTTAAGAAAAATTTCTCAGGGGGCACAGTCTAGTTTCTTTAAAAAAAATACCGAACTCTCCCTCTCTCTTTTTTTTTTTGATAATTGAAATAGTAATGTGCACATGAAGTAAATTCAGATGGTACAACGAGGCATATAAGGGAAAATGCAGCTTCTCTCTTATTGCGTGTCCCTGCAGCTCCTCCTCGCAGGCCAGTCCTACTGGCCATTCTTTTTGCATCCTTGCTGACCGTTCCAGGCATTTACGCGTAGTTATGTGCCATTCTTGTGAAAGGAGCTCATTCTAGATCTGTGCATACACAGTGCTTTTCCCTGCTGCATGGTGTTTCATTGTAGAATCGACTGTAATAATGTAGATAGATCATCCCCTACCACTGGGTGTTTAGGTTAGTTAGTCCCAGGCTTTTGCTGTTTCAGACAAGACACTTTCCAATTTAATTGAACAGAGTTGTTTCTGTTTTGATGATTTGAATGTTTTTTGCCTACTTCTTTGGTGAATGTTAAAATATGTAGTCCTATAGTGCTTTGTGAGGGCTAGCTGACCCTCCCTCAGGTGGGGAAGGGCAGTGCTGCCTGGGGTCATTGCTGTCTGGAGTCACGGTGGGGTCTGTCTCACTGTCACTGGCTAGGGAGGACCTGGCCACCTGGCCCTCCAGGAGCTGAACACAGATGAGCAGGGGGCTCTGACCAGTCACTCTGACCTCTGCCCCGAGGACAAGGGTCTGTGTGGCCAGGCTGGCTGTTTCCTGCTCCACCTGAGAGGATCGTTTTTGTCCCCAGACTTCCTGCTTCCCCAGGATGGAAGCCAGGCTGCCGTGGTAGAGAAATGAAGGAAGTGATAGTGTCTCTTCCCTGCTCCTGGCTCTGGTGACAAGGCACCCAGTGCGTTCAGTGGGGCACCCAGGGGGCCATACGAGTTTGAAAGGAAGCTTCATTGATACCAGCAGAGCCTACCAAAGGGTGATGTGGGGTGTGTGTGTGTGTGTGTGTGTGTGTATGTGTATGGGGGAGTTTTTCGTCTCTATTGAGACAAAGGTGACCACAGAGAACATATTTCTGGTTCTGAAATGGATTGTTGTGCTGAATGTTCAGCAGCCATTCCTTTACACCTGCCACATGCAAAGCATTTGTACCAGTGTCTGGGCTGTCAGTGAGGTGGATGGAGAACAGCCAGACCCAGTAGAGGGTCAGACAGGCAGGCTTGAATCCTGCCTCTGCCCCTTCCTAGCTGGTGGGTGACCTTGGGCAAGTCACCTCATCTCTGTCCTTATATGAGAAATTCTCGTTACGGGGACTCCCTTTAGTATGATGTCAGAGTTATGTGAAGTCAGGCATGGCAGTTCATTCACCTGATAAATATCACTGTTCTAGGGACTTTGAGGAAAACCAGTCCTTGCCCTCCTGGAGTCTGTGTTGGTGGCGTTGGTGACAGACAATGAACCACTGAGCAAGTAAATATAAAATCTGTCTGGTGGTGACGGGCCCTGGAGAAAGCAAAGCAGCAGGTGGGTGGGATGTGCAGGGCTTGGGGATTGGGAGCCTTGCTGCTTTGCACATGGTGCTCAGGGAAGGAGGTGGTATCTGGTGGGAGAGCATTTCTGGCAGGGAGGATGGCAAGTGCAAAGGCCCTGAGGTTGGATCAGACTTAGCGATCACCCAGTAAAGTGCCTGGCACTTAGTAAGTGCTCTACAATTGTCATCCTTTCCGCCTTCCAGGAGCTGTTGTCATCTATTAAAAAAATATTTACGAGCACTCAGTGTGTGCTAGGCATACAGGCAGCTCCCTTCGTTTCTAGTACTGCTGGGGTGTGTGTGTGTTTTATTTGGAAGGAGAGCTCTCCTCCTTCTCTCTCCTACTTGCCCACCTACCTGACCCCAACTCTATCTGTAAGTTATTTAGATTATTGCTGGGGTAGGGAAAGGTATGAGGGCACTGGGATCTGGATTTGTTTTTCTAAGTAAAATTGGAAAAGCAAGAAAAGAAAAGAAAAAGAAAAATCAGTTACTAATTCCTTGCGATGTAGAATAGCTCCCTCCCATAGGGAAGAGTAGCTTTGGAGCAGTGCTTTAAGAGACTCTTAAATTACAAAACCCAGCAAAACTTTGGAAGAAAACCCAGCTCCCTTCGTCCATGCTGTGTTATGAAGGTCCTAGGATCTCTATTCACTGAATTTGCCTCTGGCTTTTTTCCAACGGGGAAGCGGTGAGGACAACAGGACAAGTCTCTGTTGCCCAGAGACCCTTTCCATGACTCAGCAGCAGGGCTGGGATTCACACCCAGGACTTCTGCCTCCCAGCACCCACCAGTGCCTGCCCTTGTCATTGGCTCTCTGGCTTTCCAGCTGCCGTCAGGAATGATATGATCGGAAAGGTGTATAAACAGATTAGGCTGAGTAAACTCACTTCGGAGGAAAGCAGAAGAGCTGGATTCTCCAGTCCCCAGGTGGGTGGACGGGCAGGACTCAGCAGGGCAGGGTATTGGAGGCTTCCCTGGGGCTGGGGTCATTAGAAGAGAGGAGATAGCCCTGGAACTGGTAGGAGTTTCCTGGTGTCCTGGGCTGATCCCAACCTCTTAGAGGCTCCCAGAAGCTGCAAATAGCCCAGACTGCCTCCTGGCCTCACTGCCTCCTCTTTTGGCTCACCATCCAGCCCAGGTGAATATGATGGCTGCCCTGGACGGGAGAGCTGTCTCTGTGGATGGAGCTGGGCCATGGTCAGAGTGGGCTGCCTGCTACAACAGCCAGTCCCAAACCTGGGTGGCTTCATGCAGCACCCTTACTTCTCAATCACATCACAGTCTGATGGGGGTTTCTGCCCCTCCAGGGCCTCATGGAGTGGGGGTGGGGAGAGGGAGTGAGCACTAGGTGGAGCTGTCTGTAGTTCTGGCCGCTTCATTGGCTACAGCTCAGTCACATGGCTACCTCCCCCTGCCACACCCCTACCCCCACCACCAGTGCAGGGGAGGCTGGGGAGAGGGTTAGCTGTGTTCAGGAGACAGCAGACGATGGAAGGATGGTGACTCCCACCCCAGGACTGCTGGGACACCACAGTGGTCTGGAGGTCTCCAAGGTAGCAGCAGGGGAGCTGCTTCCCTGGAAAGGAAATTCATACGGCATGGTCTGCTCTTTCTAGCTCCTAGGTTTGAGCCTGGTGGCAGGTCAGGAAAGTTTGCAGTCTTCTCCTCTCTGGTGGGGAAATAAATAGGATAAGTGAACCTATTGCGAGGAGTGGAGTGATGCGCTCATGATTACAGCCACTCTTCCCGTCTGCCTGCTGAGTGCCAAGCACTGTGCTCATTTAATTACTTTCCCGAACAATCCTGTGGGGAAGGTATCACTATTCCCATCTTACAGATGCTGCAGCGGAGACTCAGACAAGGAGATCTGGGAAGAGGTGGAGTTGAGAGACAAAGGCAGGTGTGTCTCCACGCTTGAGAGTGTCAGTGAAAAATACATGCATCTGTTGGATATACATAACATGATCTCAGCCTCTTGCAGAAACATCTTAGTTGAGAATCAGTGGGCTTATCAGTTTAGTGTTTGCCAGTGTTTGGCAGACATCCTTTTGTGAATTTGTCAAGCAAGTTCAGGGAACTGGTGTTGTAAAGTGAGTGCCAAGTATTTGTAAAGGGTAAGGTACTAAGTTTCTGAACTGAGGACCAGATACCGTGTGTGCAAAGGGAGTTTCCCAGGTGTTGCGTTTACAAAGGGAGTACTCCCAGGTACTGCACTTAGGAAGTGAGTGCCCCAAGCACTGGCTTACAAGGTGTGTGTTCCCAGGAGTTATGCTTACAAAGTCATACTCTTTGTTCCCCAAAGGATCACAGTTAAATTGGGGTACACCGCAAATTAGGATACACTATAGGAGCACATATCCTCAGAGAGATTTGTCTGTGTCCTGCTGTTTGGAGGGAGGAGGCTACCATGGGGCCAGGTGGTTTCAGGAAGGACCTCGTAGGAGAGACACATCTAGATGGAAAGAAGTAGGAGTGGGACTGACAGAGAAGGGGATGGGGGCCAGGGGTGGGAGCGGGCAGGGGGAGAAGGGCCAGAGCAGCGGTTGTGGTCCTGCCTGGGGCTGGGGGTGGGAATCATGAGAGCATGTAGGAGATAAAGATGAAGGCGGGATCGTTGCCCAGAGTGAGGGCGGTGCGAGGTTCTCCCAGCACGTTTGAGCCAGGAGGGCCCTGATCATGATGCAGAGGGGCAGGGAACCGGCGATCATCTGGGAACCTGGGATGCCCTGAATGAAGCTTTAGGAGTGCAGGGATCTGAGTCACCAGGCCAGTGACCACTGCAGCCGCCGCTCAGGAGAGTTCGTTTGCCAGGAGCTGGGCTGGGCGGTTACATCAGTGATCCCCAGTACACCTCGAGGAGATGCTTTAAGTCTCTCCATTTTACAGATGGGCCTCTCAGCAGACATTCTTTGGCCGAATGAGTGGAGGCCGCTTCCGCCAGAGGCCTCTGGTGCTTTTCGACTCCCAGGCCTGAGACCTCCACTGTGACTTTGGCTCCTCGGGCTCCCCTTCTGAAACCTTCCTTCTTAGAAGCTTGGTGGGAAGGCCCAGACGGCCCTGGGGCTCTTGGGAAGGCGGAGGCAGTAGCATTCAGCTGGTGGCCACAGTGGGTTCTCGGGCCAGAGGCCCTGGAACAGTGGGGGCAGGGCCACCTCTTTGGAAAGGGGAACAGTGACTGGCTGACATCTGTCTGTTGCTCTGGTTGGTTTGTGTTTCACGACCCTGTGACTGAAGCTTGCTTTGGGGTTGGGAAAATGAAAACGCTTTTAGTCTGGAGGCTGCTGGGCTGGAGGGTCCCAGCCCGTGGGGTCAGACAGACCAGGACGAGGCGGAGGTGCCTGCGGGACAGGAGTGATCATCTCCTCCACCATCCAGTCCCTTGGGTGCATCTGTGCACTCAGTTCTCACACCAGCCCCCGAGGCTCCCACTTACAGGTGGGGAAACTAAGGCCCTGAGAGTTTCAATTCTGCCACCGGAACCCAGGCGACCTGGCTTCAGAGCCAAAGGCCTTCTCCTCGAAGCACGACACCTCCTTGCTGGGTTCCAGCACAGGAACTTGGGCAGCGAGGACTGGGCACCAGTGAGGCCGTGAGTGCTGCATCCGACGCTTACACAGCACTGACTGTTCTGAGCCCTGACGTAGGTGAGCTCTTTTCTTTTAAATTTTTTCTTATGGCAGTATAGTTGATTTACAATATTGTATCAGTTTCAGACATACAACATAGTGATCCAGTATTTTTAGTTTATACTTCGTTAAAAGTTATTACAAGACAGTGACTGTAATTTCCTGTGCTGCACAATATGCCCCTGTTGCTTATTTATTTTATATATAGTAGTTTGTATCTCTTAATCCCACACCCCTATCTTGCTCTCCCTCCGCTCTCCCCACTGGTATTCATCAGTTTTCTTTATCTGTGAGTCTATTTCTGTTTTGCTATGTACATTTATTTCTGTTATTTTTTAGATTCCACATATAAGTGACATCATACAGTATCTGTCTTTCTCTGACTTATTTCACTAAGCATAGTATTCTCTAGGTTCATTCACGTTGCTGCAGATGGCAGAATTTCATTCTTTATGGCTAGTAATATTCCATTGTATACATGTAACATGTGTTCTTTATCCATTCGTCTATTAACAGGCACTTTTGGGTTGTTTCCATATCTTGACAATTGTAAATAATGCTGCTATGAGCATTGGGGTGCATGTATCTTTTTGAACTAGTGTCTGCTTTTTTTTCCAGCTGTGTACCCAGGAGTGAAACTTCTGGATCAAATGTAAGTGAGCTTATTTAAACCTCACAGTGCACCTCTGAGGTGTGCTGTCCTTGTTCCCATTTTACAGATGAGCAAACTGAGGCACAGAGAGATGAGGTCTCAGCTGAACCAGCTAGTAATTGTGGAGCTGGGATTTGCATCCAGGCCATCTTGCTCCAGAGTATAACTGTGTGTGGCCTGTGAGCAGGGCTCGCGAGCAGAGGGTTAGAAAGGCCCAGAGCAGCCAGGGTTGAGTGGAGGGCCTTGCAGAAGCGGGAAGGTGGGGACAGAACTGAGTGTCTTACTCTGGGTGGTTTGGCTGCCTTCCTGCAGACATATCTCGAGCTGTGGTGAAGATTTGCTTCTCACCTGTCCTTTGTTGATGTTGGGATAGTGAACTCAGCCTCTCCGAGCCTCAGTGTCCTCGCCTGAGATGGCCTGTCCCTGAGAGTGGGCTGTGATGACTTGATGGTGGTGAGCATGGGGTCTGGAGCCCACTGCAGAGCTGAGCTGGGTTCCCCCACCCCTGGGGCTCTGGCTCGGCCCCTGGCCCTCTGCCTCAGGGAAGACCGCTGGCCCCCCAGGACTCCCCTGATCCCCAGTTGGAGTGAGGGCTTGCTCCCTGCAGCCAGTACTCCCCTGGCTGGTTGGCAGTTGCCTCTTTGCTTGGCTGTCTTCTCTACCAGGTATTCGCCTCCACACTTGTAAAATAAAATAATCACACAGGGATGATGATGATCTTATAAAATAAAGAAGGAAAAAAATGTTCCCGTAATCCCACCACTGGGAAATCACCCAGATGAACACTTTGGAGTATAAGCACATATGTCTTCTTCCTGAATGAGTAACGTGACACACAGGATCATCTGCACAGTGGGTAGGGATGAGGTCTTATTCATAAGCATTAAGCCATCCTTATACATGACCTCAAAGTGTGCCCACTTTGGCCCTACTAACCTTGGGGCCCAGATCATACTCAGTGGTGGGGACCATCCTGGGCATTGGGGATATTGATCAGCATCCCTGGTCTCGGCCCGCTAGATGTCGGTACACCACTCCCCACAGTTGTAACAGGCCCAGATGCCTGAAGACCTTGCCACGAGTCCGCTGAGGGGCACATCGCTGGTTGAGAACCCCTGTGGTGACTGGGTTAATATCCCACCTATCAGGGGGTCCCGTTTGTTGAGTAGATCCTGGCTGCAGGTGGGCCAAGGGCAGAGCTGGGAGCACCTGCTCCTCCCTGCAGTCACCTTGCTTCTTTGGAACCTGGCACAGAAGTGGTAACCAAGAGCTGTGTAGGGCTGCAGGAGCCTAGATCCCTGCGTCTGTGTGGCACGGGGCCGAGAGCCAGCAGGGCCCCTGGGAGGAAATCCCGCTGGTGGGGCATTAGCGAGCTCCCCACACCTTTGATCCCTCCTGTCGGCCCCTTGCTCTCCCTGCCTTCTCCTGATGACTCAGGACTTCAGAGATCTGGGTTGTTGGAACAGGAATTGCATCATACCAACAAAAAAATAAGAAAGAAAGAAAGAGAAAATTAGCATTAGAAAGTTTTAATGTGAGGAAAATGACTTTGAAACCCGCTTCTCGAGTCCTGTCTGAATTAAAAGTGTTTGTTGGGGCAGGTGTGCACAGAGGATCGGGAGTGGGCTGGGCCTGTGACCTGGCTGTGTGGATTTTCTGAAAAGGCCTTCATCTGCTTGAGTCAAGCCCCACCCATGGTTGTGCTTTGGGTCCCTCTGTTTTGGAGCTAAGCAAACCATGCTACCAGGAAAGATTTAAAGAGGAAGCTTCTAGAGCGTGTGTGGGTCCTGCCAGCAGGTGCAGTGAAGGGATGAGAGTCTTAGGCCAGAGGCTATTGCAAAGAGCAACAGTCTGCGGCTCTTACAATGCCCCAGTGGGAAGCGCCCCCTGGACCAAGACCGCTGAGCTCTGGCTGAATCTCAGCCCCCAGCCATCACAGTTGAGTGGTCTTGTGTCGGGCACATCCTGCTCAGCATTCATGGAAGCCTCAATGGAGGGGTGTGGGCTGCGGATTGTGGGGCAGCAAACACCCTGCCTCAACTCAGGAATCTGAGGTGGAGGTGAGGACACCCAGGACCCGGCCTGCCTAGGTCAGTCATTCCCCACTGGGGACAGGCATCATTTCTGGGCAGAGTGGTTACATGTGCTGCCCAGTGATTTTGGATTCAGACTCCACATTAGGCTATGTAAGTGATGGTGTGGTCCAGCTCTTAGTTTTTTCATCTGTACACTGGGGATAATTGTAGCCACCTCACGTGTTTGTCCTAAGAATAGAGGAGGCATTCCGTATGTGAAAAGTGCGTAGTAATGTCCAGCTCGGCATCAGGGCTCAGTAAGTGCTCACTGCATCATCACCACCAGATTGGTCACGGCTGCCACTCTGCCCTCCGGCGTTCCTGCTTCTGCTTGACTGTGAGCTTCCTGAAGGCAGGTCTTTCATCAGCAATACTTGATGTCAATACAGGCATCTGGCTCAATACACTTGCCTGATGTGTAGGGGCCCCAGGCATCGCCTGCTGTGAAGGAACAAAAAAGCATCTCAAGTTTTTCTTGGAAACCCTGGCCCTGTCTGGTGACCTCAGAGTTGTCCAGAGAACCTCCAGGGTGTACACGTGACCTTGGGCACCTGGACCTGGAATGGACCTCAGTCCTGGACTCAACCCCCACCAGTGTGTCCCTGACTCGGGCAAGACAGAAACCAGCAGTTGGGAGGATTAAGATATTATTGGTGGTTTTCACCTCAGCTTTCAGCAGGAGTGCTTGGAAAATAAGATTTTGATCTTGGAAAATATGATTTAAAAACAGAATTGAAAGTCGCTTTTATTTTCTCAACCATATTGCCCCTGACACGCATAGGGCCTGAATGGTGGCGTCCCATCTGAGTGTGCCAGTGGGGAGACCGCCCTGGCCCTTCCACCATGCACACCTGTGTATATATGATCACCACCCCCACCACCGACTGGGCTGTCCACCTTTGATCATGCAACTTGGGTCTGCGATGGCAGAGTGCCCTGTTTAGACAGAGCCCGGGAAGGCCCTCTTCATTTGAGGTTGCTCATTGTGTTGTCTTAGCCTCCATCACACTATTAGCCATGACCCTGTTGCCAGGGGAGGGGGCTTCGTCTTCAGATCCCTGCCAAGAACCAAGCCTGTTGATGGGTGGCTTTGTGGAGCTTGTATCTGGTTGTTACATCCCGATGTTCCCATCCCAAAGTGGGAAGAGGGTCCTCTCCTTGTTGGATGAGGATTAGGAATTTAGGGAGCCTTCTAAGAGGAGGGGGCTGGCCCCCTGACCATCCCAGGATTAACACTCCATTCTTGTCTGCCTCTCTGTGCCCAGGACCTGGCTGTGTGGCCTTCATCCACGGGCTTCTGTGCCCTCTGGCCTCCAGGTGGATGTGGCCCATCAGTGGGGCCCCTGGAGGGAGATGGAGGCCCTGGGCTCCTCCCATCAGAGTTGCCATGGGCAGGCAGTGTCCCTTGGTCACCTCTCCATCCTGTCACCCCCCAATCCAGGCTTCTATAATTGCCTCTTTTCCTTGTCCCTTCAGGCCCCAGGGCAGGAGCACATGGGGTAGGAATGAAGCACCCAGCCATCCTGGCTTGCCTGGGACTTTCCTGGGTGTTTGTACTCAAGTCCTGGGTCCCAGGAAACTCCCCAGTCCCAGGCAGATCAGGACAGTTGATCACTCTAGGTAGAAAACCATCTCCCGTGCTTTTCCTGTATTCTGCCACACCTTGATATGTTGCCCTTTTGTTACAATTTCTTCAAATGACACCATTTTGTGTCTACCATCTGTTGTTCCCAGGGCCCCGGCTGATTCACCAGGAGTTTCAGGAGGTTGGAGTTGTTTTCAGAGCCTCTTCCCTTTTAGGGCTCATAGTAACCAAATGGGCTATCATGCTAAACATGGGGAAAAAGAAATTAATCTCTTGCATTTGGACTTTTTTTCTGAAAATAGGCCCCCCTTGAAGACAAATGGTGATGATGATGATGATGATGATGATGATGATGATAGTAATGGCTCTTTGCTGCCTTACTGTGAGCTTGGTATTGTTAAGAATTTTGCTGCACTGTTGTGTTTAATCATTATGACAGTCCTTTGAGGATTTTCCAGGATGAGAAAGAAAACTGAGGCTTAGTGAGGTGAAGTAATGCACCCAGAGCTCAGGATGGGCAAGAGGTAGGAAACCTGGTGGCACTCCCTGCAGGGTTCCTGTCCTACTGATGAGGTGTTTCACAGCCCAGGCCAAGCCAGACAAGCCGCACACGTTTGCTGCTTCTGGCTTGGAAGTGTGTCTTATTGGGTGTGCAGGCACCAGATCTGATGTTTTCCACTTCCTCTCATGTGGCAGGGTTGTGTGCATGGAGCATGCAGGACTGGCTGCATGGCCAGTTTTGGCTTTGCTGAATTTAAGTTATGGCCGGTGTTGGAAAATGTTAGTCTGCTCTTTCCTTTTCCATCCCCCTCTTTTAAATTTTTATAATTAAAATCAGAGGCAGCCAGAGTTGGAAGAGAAGCTGCGGGTCATCTAGTTCTGGGATGGCAAATATATGACACACGTGGAGCCACTCCTCATTGCTTTGCCCCTGGTAGACATTGCTAATCAATCTTAGCGTAATCAATCCTTCCCTTTGAGCCTGGAGACAGGCACTACTAATCAATTGTTGTTGGCATGCAACATGTCTCCCACTGTATCGATGAGGAACCCAAGGCCCAGAGAAGTTAAATGACCCTTAGGGGATCCATTGGGGTTGTGAAACCTGCTCCACACAGGGGGCTGTCTGTTGAGAGATGACTTTGGGTTAAAAGTCTGCTGTCTAAACAAAGTGTGATATGGGGGAAGGATGTGGGGTTTGCATAGCAGTGCATGGATCTGGGTTTAAATCCCAGTTCTGCTTCTCATTGTAACTTTAGGCAGGTCACATGGCTTCTTTGAGCCTGGTCACAGAAACTGGACATTGTAATCCCTACATCCCAGGGTTGTGAGTAATAAATGACATGGAATGTTAACCCAGCACCCAGCAGATACTGATTGAGGGCCTACTGTGCGCTGGAACTGCTCTGGTCCTGAACCGTAGACAAGGCCTCACCTTCAGTGACCTTGTGTTTAAGATGAGGCTCCATTCAAGTAATGCTTGTTTTTTTCCTCTTTGCTTCTCGGAGGCCTGTGAAATTGTCCTGTTATTACCATTTTTTAACAACTCTTCTGTCACAGCCACTTAAATTTGGCCTGTTTATGCTTCACATGACTTACTTTGGGAAGTGATTTATTTTTTCTTTCATTCTGGTCTCACTTCCACACTTGTATCGGAGTGGGTTGTGTCAGGGAGACTGAAGGGATATGCCAGGACTCTGGGTCTCAGACTGTTTTGAGTGACACACTTCTTTGAGAATTTGATGAAAGCTGTGGATCCTTCTATAGGCAAAATGGTAAGATGGCAGACTCATAAAATTTAACATCTATAATAATACAGGCATTTTTGAAGATTGATTCATGGACCCCTCAGGTTGTAAACCAGTCCAGGGGACCTGTGACACTTCACTAGCAGGAAATGGAACTTTGCCCAGAAATAAATATGTAAATGACAAAAAAAAAAAAGCTTCATTCTGAAAGGTCAAGGTTTTTATTCAGAGTACCTCTCCCTTGCACTGGGCAAGTGGATTTGTCCACGTAGCATTTTCTTCTATGCTGGTTGATCTGTGTTTAGTCTTCTTGGTTATGGTAAAATATTTTTTCTTTTATCCCAGTCTGGAGTTTCAAGGTTGGTACTTCTTGCCCCTAAAATGTTTATTTTAAGGCTTAGAACAGTTCTTCACTCTTTGATAAGGCAGAGAGCATCACTGCAGACACACTGTGGCCAAGAGCACAGGGTGATTCCACCAGCATTGCAGATGGTGGCCCAGTACTCAGCCTGCCCAGCGCACAGAACAACCTTGGGCCACCTCACCTCTCTGACCTGTGAAGCTGGAGACAGAATGACTACCCACCACTGGGTGGTCAAGGATTACAGAATAGTAAGCATGGCAGCATAGGCCCGGAAAATGTCCAAATAGGCCGCAGTGGATTCTTTATTCACTTGCTTTGAATTTGACTCAGAAGTATGGATTCTTTGTGCTGTGAATGGTTGGTGTCTTTACTGAGTCTGTATTATGGAGGTTGCCTGGCAAATTCAGCCCAAGTGAGCCAGGTTCCTTTGTGAGGCACAGGACGCGTACGATTCTAATGTGCTTCTTCCTCCTGGATACAAAAGACTTCAGGCAGGCTGACCAGCATGGTTAAAAGAAAGCCAGGGTTTTCCTTGGTTGGTAACTTACACAAGGGCTCCAGTAATGAGTTCCCACATTGCCTTCAACTCTTCTGATGCCTTCTGGGCACTGCCTTTAGCCACGCCCTGGTGTGAGACATGACTTAGGTGACTGGAGAGAGAGTTCCAGGGGACCATCTCAAATTTAGACATGGAATTTTGCTGGGGGAATTGCTTTGCCAGTGAATGTTGCATTTGCTTGTTCTTAAGCCAAAGAAAAGAGAAAAGAGGTGAACCTTCCCTTTTGTTTGCTTCGTTACTCCCACCACATTTGGCAGTTGGGCGGGATGCAGTTGTATTTTATTATTCTGTTTTTTTATGACTCTCAAATTCATTTTTAAAAGTGTTCAGTGCTCATAGAAGCCTCCTCCATCCCTGAAGATTTTGTAGGGAGATCTGAGCTGACTGTCCAACTGGGCGAAATAATGAAATCGACCATTTCTTGAGCACCTACTATGTGCCAGGTTCTTACACATCTCATCTCATCCTTGCAGCAGTTCCCCGGGTGGGTAGTGTCCCCATGTTACAGGACTGGGGACAGCCCCTGGCCTCTGTGGTCACACAGTTGTAGGTTGTGCAGCTATGATTCACACCCAAGTCAGGCTGACCTGAACCCATGTTCTGGCCCCTAAGTCCCATGCCCCTCTTGTGACCCCCGGGGACTTCCTGGGTGTTCTTTATGTCCCCACCTTTGTAAGACTCCCCTTGAGGAAAGATGAGTACCGTCGCTTGGACAACAAGGGAAGGCCTGGAGAATTCTGTTTCTCCAGCTCAGCAGCCTCCCTGCCGAGCTCAAGTGTGGCCAGGATTGTGCCTGCCCTCCCAGTCACCGGCCAGGGTGGCCTTCTCCTGGTGGCCAGCTCTGGGATGGAGTTAGGGCTCTGTCTGCCTCACCTGTGTCACCTTCTACAGCAGCCCTGGCCAATACTTGGAGGACGAAGATGGCCAAGGAGGTAGCTTTCTCATCACCCTCCCTGTTTCACAGAGAAAACCAGGGCTGTGAGGCGTGGTGGCTCGGGCCTGGCCACTCAGGTAGTGAGAGTGCTGGCCAGGCTAGAGGGTGTTTGCTGCTCGTTTACATGGAAGAGGTGCGTCTCAGGGGTTCAGGGGTTGGCGTCCCGACCTGGAGGTGTACGCCTGCCAGTACCCTTCCTGGAATCAGCTCTGTGTCCCTGCACGGAGGAACAGATCTCTGGTCATTGAATCCACATCTGGTCTGGTAGGGCCTTTTGAGATGCTTCCATTTTACAGTTGGGAAACCAGGCCCAGGGAGAGGGACTGCCATGGCCAGCATTCCTTCCCCAGCACAGCTTCTGATTTTCTCACTCTATCTACTGTACATTACCTCAGGCTCATTTAGGCATCTGAGATCTGAGTGGTGTGTGTGTGTATGATAAAATATACGTAACATTGATCACTTTAACTATTTGTAGGTGTACAATTCGGCAGCATGAATACATTCATAATGTCGTGTTACCATCACCACTACCGGTACCCAAAACTTTGCATCATCCCCAGCATAAACTGTGTACCTATGAAACAATAACTCCCCTTCCCCACTCCACGCAGCCCCTGGCAACCTCTGTTCTACTTTCTGTCTCTGTGGATTTGCCTGTTCTAGGTACCTCGTGTAAGTTGGCTCATACAGTATTTGTCCTCTTGTGTCTGGCTTATGTCACTTAGCATAATGCTTTCCATGCATAAGGTCCACCATGTTGTAGCATATATCAAAATTTCATTCCTTTTTGTGGCTGAATAGTATTCCATTTTATGGGTAGGCCATATTTTGTTTATCTGTTCATCTGTTGATGGACACTTGGGCTATTTCCATGAACTTTTTAACTCTGATTGATGGTACTGTGAACATGGGGGGCAAATATCTGTTAGGGTTCTTGATTTCAGTTCTTTTGCCTGTATTCCTAGGAGTGGACATTTATTTTTTACAAACATTCTCTCCTTCTCTTCCATTTCAGAGGGAACTTGGGTTTATTATAGAATAGTTAGCCAATACCAGCAAACAAAAGAAAAAAAATAAAATTTACCCAGAATGCTAACACCCAGAAATGATAATTAATGTTTTTGTAGGATGGTCATTTGCTTGTGTGTGTTTTGGTCCACACAGGATTCTGTATGTGCACAGTCTCTGGTGGTGTGTGATGGGTCTTCATTGAAAAACAGGAAAACCTCTGTATAAGGCACTGGACAGAGGGAGGAGGTAACGCTCAGTCTTTGTGACCCAGCTGTAACGTGCACTACCTTTTGGAAGCATCCCTCAGGAGTGCAGGATGCATGTCCCTGCCTGTGACTGCCATGTCCTGCTTTTCCTATCTTCTTTCCTATTTTCTGTCCTCTCGCTGGACTGTCTGAGTCTGGGTAGGACTGCCCAGCACAGCGCCTGGTGGTGCTTCATGCTCAAAAAAGAAGTGGCTGAATAGATGAATGAGTGAAATTAACCAGCCTGTTGACTTGCAATTCATCAAGGTAGATGAGTAGCGTGGGACCCTCTCAGGCAGGACGCTTTCGCTTGCGGCCCGCACCAGGCTTGGGGCATAGTGAGTTGTCTCTCTTTTGAGTCCTTGCTGTTCCCCTGCTGTGGAGATTCTCCCTGTAACGCTGGGTTTGCACAGCCCCATTTGTTCCCCACAGGAGGGCTGCGCACGTCCCCTTGCTACACAGATGTTTGCTGAGGGTCTCCTGGGTGTCAGGTGCCTGGCTAGGGGCTGGACTGTGGGGTGACCAAAACAGGGTCCCTGCAACGACCTTACATTTCAGAGTGGGGAACACCATTGCACAAAAGAACAGGATCATTTCAGACGGTTTTAAGTGTGATGAAGAAAAGCACATCTTTTAATTTTTTCCCTCTTCTTTTCATTTCTCTTTTTCTCTAAAAAAAATAATCCAATGGGCTGTTTCTTGTTTGCCTGGAGGCCGGGGATGTGTGTGCAGTTACTGGGTTCAAACCCCAGCTCCACAACTTGCTAGCAGTGATCTTGGTAGTGACCTTAAGCTTTGCGAGCCTCAGTTTTCTTGTCTGCATATGGAAGATAGTGGTATGTCTGCTTCCCTGGGTTGTGATGAGGCCCCATGATGATGCTGCCTGTGATGTGCTTGGCCCATTGTGTGTTCCCAGCAACACTTGTTGCTGCTCCTGTTACGAACCTGTGATCCTGGAGCAATGAAGCTGCCAGCTCTGTGGCTTTAAAATGACAAAACCAGCCCATCCAATCAATTGGTTCACTGCAGAGGGGCCAGTAGGGCGTTGAGCATGGGGGTCTTGACACAGCATCACTTCTCTGAATGCTTTGGCTGAACCAAATTTGTCCAGCACGTCCTCCTCCCTGGGAACAGGAATAAAGGGCCCAGCCATGAAAGAGGTCCTGTTCCCTCACCAAGTTAGGGGAAGCCAAAGGCAAGATCTGCAGCCAGTGCCAGGAGTTCTGTGGCAGGGCCAGGCTGTTTCCTTTTTCCTGTGCCTCGGTTGGGGCCAGGGTCCTCTGGTCAGATGTTTGTGATGACCAGAACATACAGGAAAATAAACAGACAGAAACCCCCCTGACTGCCCTTTGTAGCGTGCCCATCCTCACACAGCAGGGACAGGGATCTCCATGGGCACAAAGAGGTTTAACTTGAAAAAGTTTCAGGTTGTCAGGCAAAGGGCTTGGTGAGGTCGCAGGTGCCAGAGTGGGCGTTGGGCCTGGACCTGGTTTGCCCCTTGTCATGGGTCCCAGGGAAGTCCTTCAGCATCTCTGAGTGTCTGGCCTCAGGTCCTATCTGTACAAGAAGTGCACGGCCACCCCGGCCTCGTCAGGGAGGTTGGGGATGGAGCCAGGTGTATATGGGGCTGCTCCCCACCGTCTCTCCTCCCCCAACAAATGCTTGCCATGAGAAGGTGGGAGAATTTGAAAGCTATCCCCTCAGAAATGCCCTTTATACCTCAGGTTCCGGTCTTAAAAGAACGGGAATTGAGTGCTTTACTTTTCCAGGCCCCCCACTTTTGCTCCTTTTCTAATCCAAGGGCTCTTGGGGGCCTGGGTCCCAGTCCTCAAGGCACAGCTGGGGCGACTCGCTGGCTCTGTGGAGTCTGAGGTGACAGGGAGGGCTTACGGGGCTGGAAGTATAGGGAGGCGGGTGCAGGGGAGAAGGGCACAGTTCCTCCTACTCCCTGGGTTGGCTCTGCTCCCACCTCTGAAGTAGACTGCAGTGTGCCCATTCCCTCCCCCGCCCACCTTGCTTTCACACTCTTAGGTGATGGGTGTTTGTCAAGCTCAGAACGGTTGGCTTCGAACCCCAGCCCTGCACCTCCTTTTCTTACGGGATGGAGCCTTCCGCACAAGGTAGGGCAGAGAAGTGAGAAAACTTACCCCGTGTCTGCGCACCCTTCACCTGCCGCACATGCTTGGGCTTCTCACCCACCTGGTAGGCATCCGTGCCTGCAGGATGAACTTACAGAGCACCTACTGGGAACCAGGAGTGGTGCCAAGGGTGGGGAACACAGAGAACTAGAGAAGAGAGAGCTGGGAACAGTTGGCTCTAATGCCCTGTGTGATGTGGTAAGGGAGCACAAGGGGAGCACTAGGGTCCCCCGAAGAGAAGGCTGCCGGTCAGAGAAGGGATGGCTCTGGCCAGGTGGAGACTGCAGGGAACAGCACTCCAGTCTGAGAGTGGCCTTGCAGAGCCCAGAGTTGTGGCAGGGCCAGTGCAACCCGGGGTGGGAGGTGCTCCTTGTGCCAGGAGTGTGCTGAGTGGGGCAGGCAGGGCGAGCTGTCCTGTGGGCTGGGCTGAGGACTTTGAATTTGAACATGGAAGCCTAGTCCCTGGAATGCGTCTGAACGTCTTGTTCCTTCCTGTTCAGCCTTGAAGGGACCTTGTTCTTTGGCCTGACTTGGTCATCCTTAGCCCTGAGAACTTAGGAAAGGCCGAGCTGGTGACGAGGGTGGGGCTCAGTTCATTGCCAACGAGGAAATGGTCTCCTCTCCCTCAACCTTAGGTGTTGGTGGCAAGACTCAAAGGGGCCAGACTTTGAGGTCATTCTGGGCCAGAAACATCTAGACTGAAGAACTGGAGAGAACTGTCTGGGACTTGAAAGGCTGGGATCAGTCTTCCATGGCTAAAGGAACCCCTGGGCTAGTGATCAGAGCAGCAAGTTGGGAGTTCCACCCTGGGCTCTGCTGCTTGGCAGCTGTGTGACCTTGAGCAGGTGGCTTAACCTCTCTGAGCTTTTGTTTTGCATTGGTAACCCAGTCCCCTGGGCTTCTGAGAGGATTTGGTGAGAATAGTGCATGTCCAGTGTTAGTGCTGTGCCTAGCACGGAGACAGTGCCCGAGAAAAAGAGATCTTGTTTTTACTACGATGACCACTGCTGTTACTGAGAATACAGAGGAGGGGGCTTGAGTCTTGAGCCCAGAGGGGAGGGGCCTGAGACAGCGCATCTCATGGTGACTTGAAGCTTTGTATCCACCCTCTTCCAGTCTCTGGCTGTGTGTGACATTGAGCAAGTTATTGAGATCAAATTGAGCACATTATATTTACATTCTTACCCCTTAGTTGTCCCACCTGGAAAATGGGATAATAATCCTGTACTCCCAGGCTGTGAGGGGGTGGGAGGTGAAAGAGCCACCAGAATGAGGTTCAGTCTGAATCAAGCTTCCTGAAAGTCTTTGGGGGGTGGGGGAGGGTTGGGATGGGGGTGGGGAGAACTTTCTTTGGCTCCCCCTGTCTCGTGAATCCCCAGCAGAACCTGCACCTTGACCTTGTCCATCCGGAGGCTCAGGCCCCAGTGGGAGCGGTGGCCTCGCCTGACACTTCACCCAGAGCTGTGTGTTATCTTTTGCAGAAGTCATGAGTGAGAGGAAGGACAAACCACTTCCTCTATAGCCTTCAGATTTATCAGGCACCACTTTTGACAAGTTTCATTTTGAAGAAAATTTTTAAAAAATGCAAAAAGATGTTGAGAAGCATCGGGTAAATAAAGCTGCCTCCAGCCTCTGCTCCCTGCTCCTCCACAATTGGACCAGGTGCCCAGGGGCCTCCGGGTTGCTGTGAGGGGGCTGGGTGGGTTCGGGTGTGAGGGGCAGCCCAAGTTCGGAGCTTTCTTTGCAATCGCACACTGCTGGCGGAGAGGCCAGGGTCCCAGGCCTCTGCCTGGTGTTTCCTGTCCTGTTGTAGCATCTGCACACAGAGGCCAGGTCACAGAGTTGATGTCTCAGAAGCTTGACGTCAAAGCAGCTTTCTTTCCCTCTTGGAGAAAGTGCTAAAGATGAGCCGGGCCTGAGCGGCAGTGACCAATGGCCCCAGGTGTTTCCCCCTCAGCCCTCCTGCCTATTAGGACCCCACACAAAGGTAGGCTCTTGGGTTAGACCAGGGGAGCCATAGGGAACTGTGATTTTGTTAGTCAAAAGTGATTGAATAGATCAACAACAAGGTCCTACTGTGTAGCACAGGGAACTGTTCTCAATAGCTTGTAATAACCTATAATGAGAAAGAACATAAATATTTACGTATAACTGAATCACTGTGCTGTACACCAGAAACTGACCTGGTGTCGTAAATCAAACATCTTTCAATTAAAAAAAACGAGCATTGGTTTCACAAAGTTTAGACTTTGTGAGTAAACACAGTTCCTGACTTCCTCGTGTCATTTCTTGGTTGTGGCCCTGTGAATCCTAAGATCAGTATAAAAGGAAGCCTTTTCTCTAGGAGGGAAGGGGAAGGTACTGACTGATAATCATATATGTACGCACACACACATTTACATACACAGGACACGTGGGCGTCCACACAATTGGACACATGCACACAGCACTGTGTACACACACGTACACATCTACATATATGTACATCTTCAAAGGCTGTCTGGGGTTTCACTCCTTGTATTCCTTACTAAGTGTCTGTGTGCCTCGGGGCAAGTTGTGTAACCTGTGCCTTAGTGTCCTCATCTCTAGCTAAGATCAGTAGTAATATTTATGATGTGGTCAGGATGCAGTGAAATAATTCATAAAACAAGCCTGGACAAGGCCCAGGACCTGCAAGGTGCTCAGTTGCGATGAGCTGTTCTTGTGTTCAGTGTTATTTCTGGCGTCTTGTCTCCTTGGCCAGCCCTCTTGGGTGTTCCCAGAGCCCCCAGTTTGCCCCAGGGTGGAGGATTCGGCCCATCCGGCCTGTGGTTCTCCTGGTTACGGGGAGATAGTGAACTCCACCGCCCACTCTGCCCTGTGAACGACAGCCCTGTGCCGAGCACTGTTCTAGGGTGTCTGACATAGCCTCTGTTCTTAGGAAACTTAGAGTTCACGGACATGGGGCTGAGAGCAAACAAAGAAATCAGCAATCACCAGGGTCCCTTCAGAGGTGGCAGGTGCTAGGGGACAGGGGGACAGGCAGAGAGGGTTGAGGTAGAGGCATGCTTTAGACAGCACAGTCAAGGAGGGCATCTCTGAGGAGGCGGCACTGATGGTGGAGCCCACCTTGGGTGGGTCTGGGGAGGACAGTTTCAGGGGTGGGTACAGCAAGTGCAAAGGCCCTGAGGTGGAAGGAGGGGCAGGTAGGGGCTGATCACGATTGCCATGGTGGCCTCAGCAAGGAGCTTGGATTTTATTCCCAGTGCCTTGGGAGGCGGGGCAGGACTGGATTTGTTGTTGGCCTTTTACAAACGTTGGTGAGAGAGGGGTCAAGGTCAGATGGTGCGTCCTGTTCTGCTCCTGCTCCTTTGGGCTTCCCGCAGGTTCAGCCACACAGCAGTGGCCCAGCGGGTGCCCAGGGCCTTTTGAACTGCTCATCCTGATGGTCCTCACACCATTCCCCTTGCGTCCGAGGACCAGGCTTGCATCCGGTCTCCTCCCACGTCCTGATCATCCTGATCGTCCTGATCCAGTATAGTGGGCATGAGCGTGGGAGCCTTAACCCCCGGCAGCTCTGCCTCGGGGCCCTGCCCCCACGTCCTTCTCTGAGGTCAGCTCTGCTCCTTGTTTGTCCCAGGGGCAGGCGTTTGGTTACATTCCTCCTGAGTGAATGACACAGGGCAGGGGTATGTCTGCGAGGCTGCTCTGTAATTTTCATGTCTGGGACGGGCCCAGAGCCGAGCTGCTCTCCTCTTTGACGGCGCGGCTGTCGCCCGAGTCAACAGCAGTGCGTTTCCCAGTTGGTCTTTGTTGGTTTTCTTTTTTTCTTTCTTCTTCTTCTTTTTTCAATAGGTCTTTTTTTCCCCCTTTCCTATGAAGTAAAACTGGTGACTTGGATGTGGTGGGTAGGAATTAGTAGTTCTGTCCTTTTGGTGTGGGAGTCGGGTGGGGGTTGATCTAAACATTTATTTCCCATTAAGAGGTTCATGGGCTGGAAGCCGGTGCTGGAAGTGGGGTGATCTTAAGCCCAGCTGGCGGTTTGTGATGCCTGCGGGACCTGCCTCCTTGGAGGGGAGCAGGACGCACGCTGAGCAGGGGTTAGGAGCCGAGTTCTGTGGGCCAGGTCCAGTCTGCCAATCTGTTTTGTTTGGCCCACACAGTGTTTTTTTGGGGAAAAAAAAAACTTCAGTAAGTTGTCCATATTTAAAAATCGGGAGAGTTCCCCTAAAAAAATCCGGATTTCCATTTTCTAATAATAAAACAAAAGCAGACACTTCTGCGTTGCTTACTACATGCCTGATGCTGTTCTAAACATGTGTCTCTTTGCTCCTCTGACCCTGTGGACACTGCTGTGCTGCAGGTGTCTTTGTCATTAGCTCCATTGTACAGCTGGGGAGACTGAGGCAGGCAGTGAACCAGGCTGCTCCTGGCTGTGCCCGCATTCCTGCGTGACGGCCGTGGGCTGGAGCTGGTGGTGGCTGCCCCCTTTGAGCTGGGCACATGCTCTCCACCCACCCCAGCCTCTCCCCACCCACTGTACTCAAGTTCATTACCTGCCCAGGTCTGGGCCTGAGGGCGTCGAACTTTGTACCCTCTTGAGCTTGGAGCTGTCGAGGTGGGTAACCGGGGAAAGGCTGCTGATCTTTGCACTGAGTCACTTATCACTGATTTATTTCTCCTCCCCTGAGCTCGCACTCGCAGGGCCTGCCTGGGCTGGGTAGACCCTCACCTCTGCTGCTCTGAGTTGGGATTTGTGCAGACTCCCAGGTTTCAGCCCAGACCTCCAGTGGAAGGTGCCACAGGAGGACCTCCAAGGTGAACTAAATCAGATCACAGGGACAGGGGACCCTAGTCTTCTGCCCTGTGTCAGCCATGCTTCTTGGAGAGGGAGCCTGGTGGGTGGCAGACAATCTGTGGTCCACCTACCGGAGGAGCTGCCTAGGGGCCATGCTGGAGGCACCCTCCTTGTGGGCTCCCCCTCTCCCCTCCGGCCTTTCCTGCCACTGCCTGCCTCAGTGCTGGGGAGCAAGCCCAGGACGGCATCTGTCCTGAGGCCCCGCCAGCCTGGCTACCCTGTGTCCCGCTGTTGGGGGAGAGAGAGGTGGACGGCCACTGTTTGTCTTTGTCAAAACTGCTGGTGGGCGGAACGTGGTTCTGGGGTGGCCAGGCTTGAGGGTGACTCATTCTGGAAGCTTTGAGACGTCATTTCACCTAAGGAGGCTTCAGCAATGTGGAGGTGAAGTGGCCCTTTTCACAGAGGGCCTGTGGCTTCGTGGATGGAGCTGCTGTGGTCAGCATGGCTGGCCTTCCCTGTGCAGAGAGGAGCCTGTGTCGCGATGAGAAGCCACTGTGTTTGGAGGCCTTAACCCTTCCCTCCCTCTTTCCCACCTCCTCTCTCTCTCTGGGTACGTTTTAAAAAACCCTCTTTATTGGGGTGTAATTGACATACAATAAACCGTACATTCTCCTTTCCTTTGATAGTGCTCACCAGTTTCAGCCATCCAAAGCAGTGTGTAAAGTAATATGTCAATATAACCACCCAGTGTAAGGAATAAGCCCTTCCAGCTGCAACTCCTGATGCTCCCTCCCATGTGTGCCCCTCTCTGATTTCAGCCCTTGTCTTTCTCATAGCCTCAGCTCCTTGTAAACATCCCCCTTTGCAGGGGTGAAGAGTTTCTCCCACTTCCCCCGTCCTCTCCTTCTTCTCATCCTCTTCCCACCCCTCCCTTCCTCATGTCCTCACTTGCCAGGAGCAGCCCAGTTCAGCCCATTGGGCCTCCTGAAAATCTTCAGGAGGCAGTGAAGAGTGATGGAAAGAACCCTAGGATGGAGGGTTGGGTCCTTGGGTTTAGCCCCGACATGCTGGGCGTCTTTGGACTTCATCTGTAATAGGGCTGTTTTCCATCTTGTGGGGCTGAGATAATTCATGCAGAGTGAGCTGACCACCCGGGGCATATAGTAGGTGCTTGATAAATGGTGGCTCATTGTATTATCATCCACTGGTAAGACCAGTCCATCCACTAATTTGGCATAAACACATCAACCTTGGAAATGTTGGCCCTGAATTCTTAATGGACAGATATTAGGGCATGGTATGGGCTGTATGTTGAAATCACCAGGGCCTAGTGACTGGGCTCCTTTCCCACTGACGATGGCAGGGTGCTTTGTCTTGTGTGAAGTCAGCCAGACTCTTTCATCATCTGCAGTAAGACATGATTTATCCTGCATTTAGATTCAGGCTTCATAAAATAGTAAGGTACTCCAGCAGCTTAAACTCAACAGAAATTTGGTTTTTCGCTTGTATAAAAGTATAAAAGTATGGTTTATCATGTTAAGACTAGTATGGTTGGTCTGTGCTCTTCATGGATCCAAACCGCTTCTATTTTGCTGCTTTACTGTTCTTAGCACCTTGCCTCATGGTCCAGATAGCTGCTAAAGTTCCTGCCATCACGTCTACATTCCACTTAGCAGTAATAGCATGAAATGGGAGTGGGTGAGAGAGTGGAAAAGGACTTATGCTCTTTTGAGGAGACTTCTGCTTTCATTTTACTGACCAGACTGAGTCACACAGTAATTTCTAGCTGCAAAGGAGTCTAGCAGATGTTTTCAGGGAGACACACTATGAGCAGGGCACAGACATACCCTCATGTTTCTAGAATAGGCCTGCTTGGGGAACCTGCTCATAGCAGTGGAGGGAACTAAGTCTTCAAGCAGAAACCAGGATAAGGAATAAGTTTTCTTCATCAAGTGTGTCAAGTAGAACAAAGAACCATCTTATTCTTTATGGTGCCAGAGTTTGGAACCATGGTCCCTGAGAAATGTTGAGGACAGAGATTTTTGCCTCCCATATGTGGAGGAGTGTCACCAGAGGAGGAGGTGAGCTCTCAGAGAGGAAGTGTGCGGACAGAAGTTGAATGGACATGTGTGTTAGTCAGGGAGGCCACTGAGCATGTTCCAGATCTGGAAGGAAGGTTCCTCATCAAGGAATTGCTCTCTAGGCGATCTCATCTAGGAATGGCAAATGCATGGACTATGTGTGGCCACCTCCCTCCCGCCTCCCACCGATGGTGGTCATCACTGGTGCATCCTGGTGCCCTGCTGAACCCAGATCCCACCTGAGGACCCTCTCAGAGCCTCCCTGTTGAGTGAAACCCATCGGCCTCTCCTGCATGATCCAGGCTCTCATTCTGCAGGTGAGGACACTGAGGGCCAGGCAGGGAAGTGCCGTGCCCAGAGATGTGCAGTGCAGGCGACAGGGGCCCAGGGCTGTGAGATTCAGGTCCCTCTCAGCCACGCTTCTCCCCTCCTGTGGGTCCTTCACCTCCCAGAGAGGAAACCCAGAGCTGCAGAAATTGCCTCCTGGAGCCAGCGTGGCTGTATCTTGTTTACCGGGGTGCGGTGCAGCCCAGCCCTCCGGAGCCGGCTAAGAGGGCGGCACCTGCCCCCACGTCTGGGCTTTGCTGGACACCAGGACGCCCAGGGACTCGGGCGCGGGAAGTGAAAGTGAGCACCAGCCCTTTTAGTTCTGCTATTGACCCGGCAGAGTTTTTCCTGGGGGGAGGGGAGGGATCCTCTGTTTTCTTTACTTAATCTGGCCTTGCCCCATAGAGAAAACAAATGCACAGTCTCCATCCTGTTTGTAAAGAGGGCGTTTGGTTCCTCGAGTTTGCTGGCCTGGAAGAACTAAGAAGAGGTCATCCCCCACAGAAGTGAGGGGTGTGCTGGGGCCATGGTCCAGTGGGCCCAGGAACTCCATTAATTGTGGCAGCATTGTCTCGGATCGTCAGCATGTGACTTTTTTTTATTGTGGTAAAATATTTACACTTATAATTTTACCATTGTAACCATTTTTAAGCGTGCAGTCCTAAGTACATTCATTTGTGCAGCCATCAATGCCATCCATCTCGTGAGCTTTCTTCCCAAACTGAAACTCTGCACCCATTAAACACTAGCTCCTTGTTCTGCCCTCCCCCAGCCCTCTCACCCCCATCCCTGGCAGTCATCATTCTACTTTCTGTGTCTAATCTACATCTGACTGTTCTAGGTACCTCATAAAAGTGGAGTCATGCGGTATTTGTCCTTTTGTGTCTGGATTATGTTTTTTTTTTTCCGTATTGAGGTGAGACTCACATAACATAAAGTCAACCATTTTCAAGTAAACAATTAAATGGCATTTAGTACATTCACAATGTTGTGCAATCACCACTTCTATCTAGTTCCAAAATATTTCATCACCCCAAAAAGAAACCCTGTACCCATTAACAGTTACTCTCCCTCCCCCCAGCCCTTGGCAAACCAGTATGTGGTTTTGGACCTGTGAATTTGCCTGTACTAGGTGTGCACTGGGCACTCTGTGAATGTTGTATTGAATGAATGGAGGAAACTCCTTGCCAGTGGATAAAACAGCGATGAAAGCTTGAATTTCCTGAGCATTTACTCTGGGCCAGGTCCATATAACCATTCGTGTTTCTCTGCCCTGGTCATACTGTCAAAACGCCCAGGTGATCTTCATACCCTGGAGATGCTGAGTGCATTGGTCCAGGAAGGGGAAGAGGGAGGCTGGGCACGAGCCTTTTCCCAACAGCCCCTGGAGTGATTCCAATGTGAGAATGACTGATGTGCATTATTTCATTGTGCTGTAGCATTCCTTTGGGTCTGCATGTGATCTCCGTTTTACAGATAAGGAAATAGGTTCAGAGAGGTTAAACAACTTACCCAGGCTCACACAGCTTCAAATCTTGGTCTGAGTCCAGAGCCGTGACCTGACCCTTTCTGCTGCCTTTCCCTTGCCTTAGTTCTACTGTATGTGAGTTTGAAAGGGGGACCTACAGTATATGCAGATGTGTACTACGGGGTAAAATAACTAAAAACTCTCAGTGGCATTTATGGAGTGCTGACTATATGCCAGGCTTCATTTGCCTTCGTGTTTTACCCCGAGAGGAGCCCCATGCAGGGGGACCACCATAATGACATCTTATCCCACGAGCTGGCACTCCAGGGGACGTGATTTGCTCAGATACTACTGGGAAGAGACGGGGGGGCCCCATCAGCTGTCATGCAGCCATTGTGATGGGGGACCACCCAAAGCAGTAGGGAGAGGGAAGGTTGGCCAGTGTGATGACAGTCTGAGGCCCAGCTTGAAGCTGGACATGGCATTTTCATGGGAAAGGCCAGTGCTCCTTCTGCCCAGCTTGAAATGTTTTGGGGGCCACAGTGTTGACCCAGCAGAAGCCATACGACCTTCAGGGCCTGGCTTGGCTTCACTCAGGAGCATCATGTCACATGGTTTGTGTTTGCGATCTTTTGATGCTGTGGGCCACACTTGTTCATTCACTCATTCATTCATTCATTCATTCAACAAATAGTACTCAGACCTGAAAGCTATGCACTGTCAGGGACTCTAGGGGTATGTGGTGGACGAGCTGGCTGCAGTCTCTGTTCTCCACAGGCCAGACGCCTTACGCAGGATACGCATCGCAGTGGCAAATCCTCATTTGAGTGGGCCGGGCCCTGTCTCTGCATGCGTTCTCTTGTCCGGCCTCTTGGCCATTGTAGGAGATACACCCTTGGGGTGGCCCTGTGTAAGAGATGAGGAGAAGGGGGCACAGAGAGGTCGGGAAACATTTCTAAGGTTGCACAGCTTGTAGGAGGTGGAGGCTGAAGTTGAATGGGGCTGCCTGGCTTCACAGTTGAAGCTCCTAACCGCTGATGGATAATTGTGAAAGAGGAAGTCCCAGGAGCATCTGCGTGGGATCAGACCGCACGGGGCCAGGGCAGGCCCCCCTTGAACTGAGGGTGCAGGGGGTGCGTCAGTTTCCTACAGCGGCGGTAACAAATTACCACAAACTTGGTGGCTTAAAATGAAACACATTTACCTTTTTTCACTTACAGAGTTCGGAAGTCCAAAAATGGGTCTCAAGGGGCCAAAATCAAGGTGTTGTGTTCATTTTAGAAGCTTTAGGAAAGAATATGTTTCTTGCTGTTTCCAGTTTCTACAGGCTGCTGGAATTTTCTGGTTCATGGCGACATCACTCTGGCCTCTACTTCTATTGTCACATCTCCTCTGTCTCTGCCTCTCCTGCTTCCCTCTTGGAAGCACCTTTGTGATGATATTGGGGGCACCCAAGTAATGCAGGACAGTCTCCCCATCCCAAGATCCTTGGCCTCACCGCATCTGCAAAGCCCCATTTACCATGTAAAGTAACGTATTCACAGGCCCCAGGGATTAGGACAGGGACATCCTTGGGGGCCATTCTTGCTACTTCCATGGCAGGGAAGAGCGGGCCTAGCCTAGGCCCTGGAGGTCAGAGAAAGGATGGCGGCTGGAGAGGCTGCTGGGCGTCTGGGTGTCTGGAGTGAGGACTGGGAGCAGGAGGGCCTCAAGAACCATGGTACAGACTGCGCTTTGGACACCTGCTAAGTGGCTTCTGGAGAGAGCATCTTTGCTTCTGTCTCAGACTTTGAGGACCCCTGGGTCTCAAGAGGGCAAAGCCTGGTGCAGAGGCCCCTGCCTCACCCCCACGTAGGAGCTTCCCTCCCACAGCCTTCACGCAGGGAGACGCTGGGAGCATCAGCGTCCTGCAGGTGCCAGTGATCCCCGAGACAAGAGGGTGTGTGGCGCAATGGGGTCAGGCAGGCCCCATATGCTGCATCATTCACTTCTGTGGAAAGTGACCCACTTGGGCTTTGGAATCCCCAGAGCTGGGTGGATCCAGGCTCCACCACAGTCTAAGGTGAGCCCATTCTTCTGTGAAATGGTGTGAGATGGTACCTGTCTCACAGGGTCACTTGTCAGGAGGGACCAGGTGAGGCAAATCATCGTACATACTTGTGGGGAGCAGGCTCGTGTGCTCCTTCATTCAGCAGGTGGTCCTGGAGCACCCATGGTGTGCCAGGCACCATTAAAGGCACAGAAGAGAGCAGATAAGGTCCCGGCCCTCTCTGAGCCCCTGAGCCACTGTGGGAAGATGAAAAATAACAGAAAATAGAGAATCTTGTCAACTGCTGATAAATGCTGTGGAGAAAAATACAGCAGGGTAAGGAGGACAGGAATGCTGGTATGAGTAGGGAGGGTCACGGTGGCTGTGTGTGGTGACACTTTAAATAAGGCGGGCAAGGAAGAGTTGGATGAGAAGGTGACATTTGAGCAGAGATCTGAAGGAAGTAAGGGAGCAAGCCATGCAGTTATGTCAGTGTGTGCAAAGGCCTTGGGGTAGGAGCTGAGTATTTCCTAGTAATGCAGGGAGGTGAATGTGGTCGAGGTAGAGCGAATCAACTTGAGGAGGGTGGTAAGAGTTGAAGTTAGTGAGTCAGTGCAGTGCCAGATGGTGTAGGGCCTAGTGGGAACTTTGACTCTGAGGGAGAAGAGAGCTGTGCTAGAGCAGACATTGAAGAAGACAGCAGCTCTAAAAGGCCTAGATGCCTCCCTCCCTGCCTCCCTGCTGCTGCCCCTCTCCCTTCCTTCCTCCACTGCCCACTGTTTTGTGGGAACAGCAGGCCCATCAAGACCTTGCTGCACTGAGCCCAGGACCTAGCCTCACCTGCGGTGCAGTCTAGGGACTTCACTCGGCCGTCCCCTCCTGCAGCCTCACCACCGATCAGGTATGGCTTTTGCTATTTATACAACACGATGGTTTACAAACTCTGCTTCCAGAATTTCACAGTCTCTCCTGCAGTACATTATCTCTCTGGGCAAATAACGGTGATCTTTATCCAAATCAAAGAACAGAAATTAAGGTTGAAGAAAGAATTGCCTGCATTTCATATTTCCCACCCATTATGTTTTTCCTCACGTGTTTGACTTCCACAGGAATCTTGAGAAGGTAGCGTCTGGTTTAGCTCAATCCTATATTTAATCATTTTAACTAGACTGATTTAGTTAATATTGGTTGAATACCTACTACTTGCAGGGTTTTCTCCTAGACATGAGATTTGGTGGTGAACAAAACAGGCACCTTTTCTCTCCTCTTCTGTGTAGTTTACAGAAAGCAAGAAAACAAGTCACAATAATTTCACTCTTGTTCCAACTTCATCCTTCTCCACACATCGCCCCAGGTCAGCTGGGAGGCCCACCTGGTGGAAGCCATCCTTTCCCCATGGACCCTTGCAGTTCTGTCTTCCTTCTGGCAGTCGGTTTTGGTGAAATGCCCTGGCAGCACTGGCGTTGCACTTGCCAGCCTGGGGGAAAGTTCTGGGAGGTGCAGAAGCAGAAACTGCCCAGCAGTGCTCAGCAGGACCTGCCGGGGCCAGGGTTTGGGGGGAGGCATTGTCATGGCTGCCTGCCTCCCTGAGGGCCTGCAAGTCCACCTTGACTCTAGTGAAGACAGCTCACTTGCTTATAGAAACCTTCACAGTGAAAATCATCAACCTTCCCCTGGGTCCAGATGGGGCTTCAGGTGAGGCAGGGGTGAGCCTGTGGGTTTTGTACACAGACTGGTGAGTTAAGAACCATTGATAAGACTTTGGTGGACCATTAAAGTGATGGAAATTTTGGGCAGATCCAGTACTCGGAGGCTCTGGATAGGCTGAAGGTGCCGGGTGACCTCTGAAACAGGTGCAGAACTAAGCCTCCCTCCGCTCCTTAGCCGTCGGGCTGCCTTCTGTTGACTGTCGGCATCCTTATTCTTCTGTTCCCTCCTGGGAATGCCCTCTGCTCAGGTACACCCTCTTCCCTCTCCTCCTGCCTGCAGGAAGCCCCTGAAGACCTCCCTCTTCTGTCCGAGGCAGCAGCTTCCATCCTGGCCTTCCATTCCCAGACTCAGAACCCCTGGGAGTTTAGGAGACGGTGCTGATGCCCAGGCCCCACCCCCAGAGGTTGAGATTCATCCAGCGTGCAGTGGGGCCCAGGCTTCGGTCTTTATTGTGACATCATCTGTTTTAATAGCTGCAGAGTAGTCTGTTGCCTGTATATACCAGAATTGTTTCCTATGACAGACACTTGAATTGTTTCTAAATTTTCCTACTGTAGTACGTTCTTCATCCATCTTTTTTGTGAGATCACGTCTGTCAAGAAATATTGTAAATGACTTTGAAATGGGTGGAGAGAGATTCCTGGGTGTCTTGTCTCACTCACTCATCTGAGCTATTTTCTGACTTTCATTGTCTTCAAGCTATTTTACAACTCCATTGTAGACAGCTGGTAATAATGTAAATGATTCTTGTTCACAGAGATGCCAATTAATTGTGCCCACAGAGTGCAGTTGATTACTGCTGGACACCATCGTTTGTGAACACTCCTTAGGTGGTTTTAATGTGCATCCATATTGGGAATCTCTGGCTTAGAAGATTCCAGGTCATTTGCAACCGCAGTCTCTTGTCATCCTTCTGGACATGATGGATTATTTATTTAGCAGTCGGTTTAGACAGACAGTGGAAATAATAAGAGCTAACATTTGCTGAGGACTTAAAATACGCTGAACATTTTTGAGAGTTTTCAATATTGTTTAGTCACGTGGGTGCCATTTTACACAGATTAAGAAACGACCTGGTGAAATCATAGGAACCCCCATTCCCCCCCAGCGTGGGTGGGGAAGTAGAGGCAGGAGGAGTTGTCTGAGGTGGTATCACTGATGAACGACATTGCTGGGCCTGCTCAGGCCACCCTGTAGGGGCGGGAATCCTGGGGTCTGTGTGGACCTGGCCACTTCCTCCCCTGAGTCACCCCACTGCCCTGAGCCCGTGTCACGGGGCTTCTGACCCTGAGCTCCCAGATCTGCTGCCGAGAGGTGAGGTGCAGGGCATGGGCCTGGCTCTGTGCCTGGCAGGCCGAGGGGGGCTCAGCCAAGGCCATGCTCAAGGCTGTCACCCTGTGTTCTCTGCATGTTGGCTTGCACGCTGATCACCTGCCTGGTCAGAGTGAATGTGTGTGTCAGACTGCCTGAGTGGGTTCCAGGCCGAACCGAGGCTGTTGTATCGCTTAGTTTTTCTCAGGGATTTCAGCTTCCCCAGACTCAGACTGTGAGGTCTGGAGCTGACAGGCTTAAAATTTAAGGGCCAACTGCTCACTCTGCGAGGTCTTCCATCTGTTCTACCCACTAGTCCTCCGAACAGCCCTGGGGGTAGAGATTGTCATCTGACTTGACAGACGAGGAAACCGAGGCTCCATTGTTCACCTTTGGGTCCCTTTACTCATTCACCTCATCTGTGGGCCGACACTTGCTTGGCCCCAAAACACGGTGGCAAATTGGGAAATGGCACTTTGGGTTTTTCCCAGAGTTCATTCTCCTCCAGGAGAGGTGAAGTGATTCACCTAGCAGCCCAGAGAGGTCAGGAGAGGCACCTGAGGCCACACAGCAGGAAGGACTGGGGTGGGGTCATTTTGCCAGTGAGTGCACACTGGGACTCCAGCCACACCTGGAGGTCCACCATCCCTAGTTAGATGGTGTCCAGGTGTACTTAGCCCAAGGGGGTCCCTCACCTCATCCCCAGAGAGCCCCAGACTCCCCAGGACCTAATTTCTTAAGAGAACTTTATAGCTCTTAACTCCCTAAGCGAATCCAGATGTGCCTTGTGGCCGGCACTGCTGCAGATGTCCTGGCCAAAGCCAGCTTGGTTTGGAAGCCCAGCCCCGGCAGCCGCCAAGTCTGGAAATGAAGTAAATGAGCGAGTTGTTCTTGGCCTTTTTCCCCTCATCTCAACCCAACTCAAATCAAACTCGGGCTGTGACCTCAGGCATCGCACATTCCAGTCGTCCCCCGGCCTCCTGGGGTTCCCGGGCACAAGGCAGGAGATGACCATGTTGGGGGCGTTGAGCAGGACAAGGGAAATGTTCTGGAGGGAGCGTAGGACTCGGGTTGGGGGCAGCTGAAGCAGCGCCCGTTTCTCTGGACACCAGGAGAAGCAGAGGGGGATGCCTGCTGGGCCGGTGGGGCAGGGGTAGGGGGGTGGCCTCCAGCCTGTGGGGGGTCTGGGGAGGGTGGCCAGGCCCTGCTGGGAACAGGAGGCAAGGTTGGCTGAGCAGCCAGGCGTGGGGGTGACTTGGGGCACCCCTCCACAGCCCCAGCATCTGTGCCCAGGAGCCCCAACCCAACTTCCTGAGAGACAGCTGCATTCTGCCGGGGAGGGCTGCTCCTGCCAGGCGGTCATTGAGGGCTGCACCTGGATTCCTGAGGGCCTGGGGAACCCGGTTCAAACCTGGGTGGTCAGGGGTGAGCATGGCTCTGACTCCTCCACTCCCCAAGGCCCAGACCAAACCACACAGCCCTCCAGGGTGAATCACTTTGAAGTGATGGGGTTCCGTGTCCTGTGGCAGGCTGAGGGGGTGACTTGGCGGGAAGGGGCAGGCCAGGAAGGCTGGTCCCTCTTGGCTTCCGGGTAGCTCCTCCCCTCTGAAGCAAAGGAAGCCAGAGCCAGAGGGCCAGGGTCCAGGCTTGGGGGTCAGAGAGTCTCAGTTCAAATGTTACTTCCTAGCTGTGTGACCTTGGGCGAGTCATTTAACCTCTCTGAGCCTCGGCTTGCTTTATTTGCAAACTGGGGGCATCCTTGCAGCATCTTCAAAGGAGAAAATCTATCTGAAGAGATTTGCCTGGTGGCTCCAAAGTTACGGTACCAAACAGTAGGTTGTGGGGGGCTAAGCCATGCCCCATTGACATACAGTCTAGAGAAAAAAATGTGCTAGCTTTGCAAACTGCTGTTAGACGATCTCCCGATACCATTTGTCTTACCGAATTACTGTCTTCAGCTCCTCTTCTATATAAATTCTGGAGGGGCCACTGTTACGCACTCTTTATTTATCTGCCATTGTTGGCTAAATGACTTTTACATATTAAAGCTGAGAGGTTATTATTATTGTTGTTATTTACATGACCAAAGCACACTAGAGCTGGGAGACATTAACCATAGTGGTTAAAAAGAGTTCAGGTTCCAGAGCCAGTCTGCATGGGTTTTAAATTCTTTTTCCTCTACTCAGTAGCTGTGTGACCTCGGGCTACCTGCTGAGAGTCTCTGTGCTCCAGTTTCCCCACCTCTAAAGTAGAGCTAGTACTATCTACCTCACAGGGCTGTTGTGAGGATTAAATGAGGTAATATTGTCAAGTGCTTTGAGGGGAACTGGAGTGCAGCGGGCTGACTACGTCAACAGTTACTACGGTAGTCGTTGTTTGACAAGCTCGATTGTGTGTCTGGTTCTCCCCAGCAGCACAGTGGGGAAACGCCGGTCTCCTGGGACTGCTGTCAGGGTGACATGCCAGTCCCTTCCCTTTCCCCACTCGGTGGGCTCACTGGCTCTCTGGGGGTCATCAGCTTCCCTCGCTTGACCCCAGGCCCCAGCATGGCTCCTGGAACTTCCAAATAGCACCTCCAAACCCCACCCGGGAACTCACCCTGGGGCCCGACTCACTCTTGTCTTGTGACCCAGTGACATCTTGGCGGGACGGTGTCAGATGTCTGTTGTCATCATCCGACACTTGCTTTTGACTCCTGGGCGGTCACTGCAAGAGACAGACGGCCCCTCAGTTGTTCTTGCATGTTTCTTTCACGCTTCATTCTTTCAGTTTTTTCACCTGCTCTGTTCCCACTTTTGCTTTCATTCATTCTCTTCATTCATTCTTTTGTCATTCACTCATTTTTCAGCTTATGGAGTGTCTACTGTGTTCTGGTCTCACTCTCAGGTATGGGAGATGCAACCAAGAGCAAGGCCCATGCAGATGCTGCTGGGGCTCTCAGAGGCTGACTTGAGGGGTCAGGGAAGGCTTCCTGGAGGAGGTGGCATCTAAGTGGACACCCCGGGGGTGCAGCTGGAGTTAGCCAGGTGAGGAAGGGAGGTGGTGCTTGTTTCCTGTAGAGTGGACCTTACCTGCAGAGGCTTAGGGTCCCTGAGGCAGAGAATGGGCTTCCAGACCTCCAGGAGGGTGATGGCTTGCTTCTTCTCTGTAATGAGGTGCACTATTTGGATGCAGCAACCTAGGTGAGAGACCAGCAGTTGCAGGCTCATTTGTGGGTCCCTTGTTCCTAAAGTGCCACTGTACCCAGAGGTCTGGAAGCCCTTTGGGACAGCTTTATCACCAAACCAACCCACACAGCTGCCGTGCTCCCAGGACCCAGCCCCTGGGGTGGCCTTGGCTTTCACATCTGGATTTTGGAGCCCTTGTCCTCTGTGCAGTGGCACCGCCAAGCCTGGCTCAGGGTGGGGCGGGAGCAGAGCAGTGATGCGGGTGAAGTGCCCAGCACAGGGGAGGTTGCTGCAAATGCCAGTGCCTGAGGTCCTGGTCCTGGCTCTGTGGGTCCCCCTAGCAGGAGGAGTCAGAGTGGGGAGCAAGAGACCTGGGGAACTTCCCCAGCCATCCAGCGCTAGGAATTTGGCTTTGGCCTCCTCCAGCGGTTCTGGAATCCAGCGGATGTACTGAAATCTGCTGTTCCCGCTGCAGCAAGACAATTTGTCATGTTTCTGGCCAGCAGGATTCATGATACCTTCTCAGTGCCAGCCTTTGGTCTGCTGCCCGTTTGGTCTCTGGGGAGCAAGCAGGGAAACAGAGAGGGCACGGGGCCCTGAGCCATGTGTGGCGTGTGGTGTTCACTCATCTGCAGATGGGGGTTGGCAGCCTGGGGGTTAGTATGTGCTATGGCCCAGAGCGTCATCACGCGGTGGGACACAAGGCTAGAGACATCCAGGGATTGGAGCTCTGGTGTCTGAGAGCCCAGCGAGGACAGGCTGGGAGGCCTGGTGTGGGGCTTGGCGCTTCCCTCCTGCTGGCCCCAGTCTGAGTCCCATCTCTGCCAGCACGTGGATGTGTGATGCTGAGGAAGTCACTCCATTTCTTATTCCTAGCTTTCATCTTGGTAAAAACAGGGTCAGCAACTCCCTGCCCTGCGTCCCTTCCAGAGCTTTTGTGAGGCTCAAGTAAGATTATAGACAAGAAAGCCCTTTGTCTGCTCTGAAGCCCAGTACACGAGAATCCTGATTTTTCCTTTATTTAATTGGGAAAACAGTATCAAAGCAACATTAAAGAGAGTTTAAAAAGAAAAGAAAGATCCTTTACTTTCTGCCACCTTACCACAACCACAGATGTCCTGTCCTACGCAGACACACACCAGCTGAACACATTGGGATGTGTTTTCTGATAAATTCCGTTATTTTCAGGACTCGCACTGCTTGCTGTCCTGAACTCGGAACCGCAAAGATTCAGATTATTTGGCGTCCTTCCCTGTCTGAACTGAAGCTGAATCGATTTGGCCATCAAGAGTCACTTGTATTGGTTTTCTGATTATTCCCCTTGGTTTTTGTCCATATATGCGTGTATTTTTATGTTGTGACAGGGCGAACATGCCGAGTTCTCTTTTGTTTTTCCCTCTCGCGTCACCAGCAGAGATGACGTTTCTGAAGTCTTCACAATCATTATTTTTAGTGGTTACGTGATAGTCATTATACTGTGTTTTGTGAAATTGTCTCCCTTTGGGCGGATATTAAGGCAACTTCAGGCCTTTCTTCTCCACTGGCGTGTGCCACCGTGAATATCTGTTTGTTTGTAGCTTTTCTTCTTTCTTATGATGAATAATTATTTGGAAAAATTCCCAGGAGGGAGATTAGTTGGTCAAAGGAGTATGAACATGATGGCTTTTGATATCGATGAAGCTCTATTGCTTTCCAAGAGGCAAGCCTATTTGTAACGTCATTGGCAGCACGAATGTCCTCATTTTCAAACAGCCGAGTCCGCTCTGGGTGTCACTGGGTTTTTTTCTTTCTTTCTTTTTTTCTTAAATGAACTTCATGGGTTGAAAATGGTGTCGCGTTGAGTGTTGTCAGTCAGCAGTCAGCTTTGAGACACTTGTCCTCATGTCTCTAGCTCACACTGTGTCCCCCTCCCTTCTGCCCCTTGCCACTCGGCCGTCAGCACCGCTGTTAGCAATGATGGTGGTACTGCATCCCCTCCGACCAGGACCCCCTTCCCTCTCCTCCTGCGGAGCAAGGGGGGCTCCCACGGGAATCTTGGGAGGAGATCTGGGCACTGAGGCACCTGGGGAGGGTGCAGCACGGCCAGTGAGGGAAAGGAGGGCCTTGGAGAACACCGGGAGGGGGAGGCATAGACGAAGACAGGCAAAAATAGACCCCTGAGTAGCAGGAAGGGTGAGGATGCAGAGGCGCTGAGAGGGAGGCAGGACATGCAGGAGCACAGGGTGGATGGTGTTGCAGGGGGTGGGAAGAGGTGGGGCGAAGCCAGAAGGGGCTCCAGGGGAGGAGCTGGGGTCTTGGGGGATAAGAGAGACAGAGGCAGGGGTGGGGGGTGGGTAGAAAAATCCTTACTTTACATGAAGTTGTTGCTTTCTCTGTGGTGGGCGGTTTCTCAGCCTGGTGGGATGACGGTGAGCAAGGTAGGGGTGGAGGTGGCATCCGTGTTGTCAGTTTGAAACTTGAATGGGAAGTTAAGCCCCGTGACTTGGAGCTGGGAGCCAGGTTCCTACCCCAGCGCTGCCTCATCCTAGCCCTGTCACCCCCATTCAGCCTCTGGTGTTGGCACTGATGGGTGACAGCATCTGAAGCACCTGGCACACAGGGACACCTGCTTCAGAGTGACAAAGCCACCCCACCAGGTCCTCCCTGGGGGCCCCACCAGCATCAGAAGCCAGTCTGATGAAGTGTGAGTGCTTGAGCGTGGGGTCCGCGGGGCGGTAGTCGGGAGTGGATGCAGGAGCTGGGGCCCTGGGTGCACTGCTGGCTGCCGCCCTGCAGGCTGGGAGACCTGTGGGTACCTGTCTCTCTCTGACCTGTTGTGCGTTCTGTCAAATGCAGATGTGAGTGGCATTGCCCGCTTCTCAGGTCGTGAGGATCGAGTGGAGTTTGCTGCGTACATCATGGGAGCCGGCCTGGCATAGGGTACAAAGTCCCTGTGACCCGAGGCGCTGCCCTCCTTGCAGTGATGATGATGGTGGCAGCAGTACTGCAGACAGCGTGGTGTGAGCCCTGTCTGGGGGCCTCGCCTCTTGTAACCCCTCCAGCCACTGGCTAATTAGGTCAAATTAGTTCTGATTGTTCCCACATCACATACCAGGAAACTGAGGTCCAGTGAGTAGGTAATAAAACCAGTAAGAATGGCAACAACAGATTGTTTTTTGAGGGTTTAACTTAATGCACAAGGCACTCATGCTGTCTGTAAGAGTGGAGCTGACAGGTGAAGAAACTGAAGCCCAGATGCCCGGGCCCCGCAACACAGGTGACAGGACCAGGCTGAGCGTGGCCCCACCAGGCCCACAGGTGACTGGTTTGATTTTCAGGCCCAGCCTAAGAACTGGTACTTTTCAGGAAGTCTTGGTAAAGATGATTTATTTATTATGTTTATGTTATTATTAATTTTTTAAAAAATATGTGAGTGTGTGGAGCTCTGATTCTGCATGTGATCTGAGAGGTGGGAGCCAGTGTACCAGACTCAAAGGTAACAACCACGCCCACCTGAGTCAGGAGTGTTCCGGAAGCTGCCTCCAGGCACCATCCTTGCCCACTGAACCCGGCACCTAGGGAAGCAGGGGCAGGATTAGGTTGACATCAGGCTGTTGGAGCTGCCTCTTCCTGGGTCTCTAGCCCATAGCAGCACCGACTTTGTGCCCCCTCCCACCTCGGCCTTGCAAGCTCCAGGGTGCACCTGCTCACTACTGTGGCATCATTTCTCTCTCTGTCCCCAGCCCAGGGCACCCATAGCAGGTCCAGTTGTCCAGGGGTGTCTCCAGAAGTGTGCTGAGAACGGAGCAGGTGCAGGGGCAGCAGGTCTCCCGCACTGACCTTCATGGACACACAGGGTGGGAGAGGAGCCTGGGGCTGTGTCGGGGGCTGGACCTCCTTAGGAACTTTCCAGGGGAAGACCAGACAGCCCTCCTTTCACTTTGGGGAGGAAGTGAAGCAGGACACACTTCCCACAGGAAGCCGACATCAAAAGAGCCAGTTAGAGAGGAGCGCTGGCTGGTTCCTACCTGGGACTGGCGTTCAGGGCGGCCCCTCGTGCCAAATGCTGCTTACGTTTTCCTGCACGGTTCCTAGCAATCACGGTGTGACCCCAGGGCTGCCCTCCTTACCTTGCTCTGATGCCCAGGGCCACACGGTAAAAAGTGGTGAGCCAGGATTCGAACTCGTCAGTCCTGTTCCGCATCCTGGGCTCCTGTGACATCCTGATGCTGCCCAGGTACCTCTGGGTGCCTGATACACGTCTCCCCAAACAGCACAGAATTGATTTTCATCGTGAATATTCTTCATAAGAATAAATAATAATAACTGCCATTCGTCCAGGGCCTCTAGATGCCAGGCGCTTTCCTGCATTATCTTGTTCACCCCCTACGGAAGCCTGGGCCATGGGCACCATCAGCCATACTGACACCAGCCGTGCATCCTAGAGCTAGTGTCAGAGATGGAGGGGTGTGACATCCACCTGGTTCTGGTGACTTAAGTCACACCTGGGTACTCTGAGGCTTTGGGCAAGTTAGGTTCCGTCTCTGAACCTGTCACCTCTTCCGTACACGGGTGTAACTAATGCTCCCTGTGGCAGAGTTTTGAACTGTGCAAATTAGTAAGTGTGAAGTGCCTGGCACAGTGTCAGCTGTCATCGTTATCTTCATTTTTATTGCCATAACCCAGGTCTCCTGAGGAATGGACACTGACGGTCAGAGTGGAACTTCCTGGCCTGGGAGGTGGCGGAGGAGCCCCCATGGGTGTGCCTGGGAAGGTTGGGCAGGTTGGGCACAGCGGTAGTTGGGAGCCAAGCAGATGCAAAGGAGTGAGGCTCCGTGCGGGGGCTGGGCATGGGTGTGAAGAGTGGGAGAACAACAGACCGACCCAGCCTGGCTGCCGCTCCATTTCCCGCGAGGAGGGAAGTTACGGATTTCCGCCCTGGCGTCCAGGGAAGGATGGGACTGGCTGCTCGGCTGCTGGGGTGCGGTCCTTGTGGGGATGATGGTGGAGAAGCTTGCTGCGTTCTCCTCCCCTGCTGCCCTGCCTCTGCCCAGCTCCCAGGCTGTGTCCAGAGCCTTCCTCGCTGCTGCTGACCACGGGCTGATTAAAGTCACAGACCTCCTTATTGGACTGTGGGTAGGCATGTCCCCTGACCTGAGATATCCTGGGCCCTTCTTGCTTTGATTTTTGTGGGAGGAGTGGCTGAAACCCCAGAGTGCTGGCTGCTGCCGTTTGGAGGCCTTGACACAGAGCCCTCCCTGATGGAGGAGACGCAGCTCCAACCTGACATCCTTGAGACCTGTCACCTCCTGGAAGCCCTCCCTGATGCTCAGTGGCAGGCATACATCCTTGGAATGTTGGTTAACTCCATTCGATGGCTTCATTGTTGGCTGTTTTGTTTCCACATTATTCCCCCTCCTAGAGAGGAAGTTCTTAGTCCTCAATCTCCTTATCTCATAAATGCGGGCATTTGCAAGATAACTGCCTGTGATCCCTCCCTCCCTCCCACTCCCCTCAACTCCTGGAACTGCACCCCCCCATCCTTCCCAGCCCTGAGATTTGCAGGAACAGAAACAGACTGATGAAAAGGGGAGTTGAGATCAAAGGGAACAGGCACCAGGCACCTGGGGAACAGGAGAGCCAGTGACTGAAGGCGAGGGCCTCGAAGATGCTGCAAATCCAGGGTAGTAAGCTCTGCTATTCCTCAGTTGTCTCATCTGTAAAATGGGGATAACAGCTGGACCTACCTTAAAGGGTTGAGCTGAGCAGTGGTTGTTAACACCTGTAACACGTATAAACAGCCTACTCCATAGTAAGGACTGTGGTTATTATTATTAATTATTGCATTTAGTTCATTAAAAATAAATATTAAATCAATATTTGTTGTGTTTACTGCTGTGCTCAGGATATAGACATGAACAAAACAAACAACCTTCCTGCCTTTATGGGCCTTTCTGTTTGAGGGGATTGGACAGAAAACAGATAAACAAAATGTGTGTACAGGGATGATGACCAGAGCTGCGGAGAGGTGGGCAGGGCTTCTGCGAGAAAGGGTTTTGTGATGTTACAGTGGGTGAGTGAACCTTCGTGCACACGCTTTCAGTGATTTTGGTATCACAACTCTCCTTAAGCACCATCATGAAGAGAAAGTTCATAGTCATGCTGTCCAGACTGAGGTGGGGGTCATCTCCCACGGAGACCCCGGAACCCATTCAGGGACCCCAGGGAACACAGTTTGAAAACCAACACTCCATCTCTTGTGCCTCTTCCTAATTACAATGATCAACCTAAGAAGAACATCCTTTTAAACAGAATAGGGGGAGAAAGGGGGCAAAGGGCAGGTTTAAGAGGGAGAAACCAGCGCCAGTTGAAAGTTGCTGGGGACCACCCACACATGCCTGGCAGTGGGGCCACCTGCTCATCCCATAGTGGCAGGTAAGAAGCATTGGGTGCTGGGCCCCTTAAGGGGTGTCTGGGGCTGTGGGAGGGTCTCTGTGTAGAGGGAGGAGAGGACATGGGGCCTCCTAGGCAGAGTGCAGGGCAGGGGAACCAACAATGCCCACGCTGAGGCCCCTCCCAGCCCCTCTGGGCAGCCTCTCAGGATCAGCAGCCTGGGGCTCTGTCTGCCCTTGGAGCTCTGTCTGCCCTTGGGGCTCTGCCTCCCCAGGTAGTTCTGGGCCTCTGATGGCTGCCGTTGATAAGAACAGCTGTCCTGTGGGAGGACCTGCTACATGTCTCATGAGACTTGCTTTCAGCCTTGTATGGGCCCTCCTCACCCATCACCCCTAGTAGGTGATGGCTCCCTGTCCTGGAGGAAGAGCTCAGAGCTCGGCCAGGTGGAGCCACTGGTCCAAGGCTGCCTGGAGCTCAGAGCTGCTGGTGTGGCAAACTGGGGGCTCAAGGACCCATTTCCCCAGAGGCCCTGAACCTGGCTGGCAGCTTCTGGAAGGGTTTTGGGGGAAGGGGACTTTCTCTCACTGTCATTGGCTTGAGCCCTACAGGGCCTTACGACACAGCCCGCTTTGAGAAGTCAGTCACAGTGATAACTCATCCTCCATGTAACGTCCCAGCCTCAGCAGGCTGGCTCTGAGAATGGCCAGGCCTTGGCAGCTGGGATCTGGCTAATCTGAAATCCCATGGGAGCTGAGTAGAGCATGGAATGCCAGTTTTCAGAATTTATACTGAAGGCCCCCCTGTGAAGCTGCCAGGGCTACACTGACTCGGTGCTGGTGGAGGCGGCCTGGAAGCCTCCACCCACATGCAGACGGCCTCCTTCTGCGGCAGCCTCGGGGCCCATGGAGAAGAAGACTCCTTCTGCCTGTGCAGCTGAGTCCTGGGCCATATCAGGACCACTGCAGGGGGGCCCTGTCCTGCAAGGCTTCTGGAATGTGTCTTGTGCCTACTACACCAGCACTTCCCTTGTGTCATTCCTTTTCTGGGCACCGAGTTTCAGTTTCCTTTTTATTGTTCTTTGTTCCTTCATTCCTGCGTGTGCTTGTTTGTTCATTCGTTCATTCTCAGAGTACGTGGTGGCTAGGAGGGTAGGCACAGAATCGGACAAAGGCAAGCTGGGGGTCCGTAGGCAAATTACTTAACCTCTCTGTTCCCTTTGGGAAAAGTGGGGATGGTGCTCCTCACAGGGCTGTCAGGAGGGTTAAAGGAAGTAACACACATGGAACCCCTGGCACATGTGTCCTGTGTACTGTCGTGTGTCTGTCGTTCCCCTGCTCACGCTCGCTCGCTCTCTCTGTCCTTCCTGTGATACTTGCTGAGGCACAGGGTTGAGTCAGATGTGGCCTGTGTCCCTGGCCTTGTGGGTGCCCCACCTTTCCCTGCTCAGTCGGCCCAAGGCTCCCAGCAACTCTGAGGGGATCCCTGGACCTCTGGCCGTTGATTACCCAGGCAGCTCAGAGCCACCTCTCCCACCATGGTAATTATGCCTGCACTCACAATGAGCTGCTCTCAGGGGGTCCCTCCCCTGCGCGTGTGTGCTCCCAGAACGTGTCTGCACACCCCCCATGTGCAAGCATGGGTCTTTGCACACCCTGCTGGCCCAGCAGCAGTGTATATCTTGGGCAGTCGCACGCACTTCCTCCCTCAGGCACTGTGGTGACACGCAGGACACATGCTTGCGAATGGCTGAACACACTTCACTCTTGCACGTCCATGCACATCCAGCCTGTGTTTCCTTGCCCCCATGCACCTGCCCCCATTTATTTTCCATTGTGCACACCTCTCTGATGTACGCAGGTGTCCATGCCCAACGGTGTGACCACCCCTCTCCTCACATGTATTAATTTTTTTAACACACACGTTGCATTTACTTGGGACCCGTCTAAGTGCTTTACAACGACAAAATCATTTAATCCCCCTGACAACTCTCTGAGGTAGTGACTCCTGTTAACTCCATCTTCCAGGTGAGGAAACAGGCATGGCAAAGTCAGGTCACTTGCTGAAGGTCACATGCAGTCCAGAGCAGTCCAAGATTCAGTCCCAGCTTGGATCCCGTCAGGGCTCTGAACCCCAACGTGATGCTGTTCCCTGTGAAGGCGTGTGGGCCTGAGCCAGCATCACCGCGTGAGTGAGCGTACATATGGTGTGCACACCTCATAGTGTGCCTACGGGACCATGTTCCCAAGGTCACGAGTGCACGAGCCTCACACGTGCCAGAGAACATGCTTATATTTGCACACACCACTTGCACACACACAGACACACTCACATATCCTGCACCTCTGTCCGAGGCCTCACCCTCCTCTCCGGCTCCTTTCCTGGAGCCCCTTCTAGATTGTTCTGTGTTTTCTCACACTCACCTGGCTGGAGAGGGAAGTGATTCTACAGGTTTGGACTCGCCCACCGCAGGCCGCCCTTGCTCACCCTCTGCCTGGCTTGTGGCCTCTGTGGGAGGCAGCCCCAACCAAGTGGCCCCCCAGAGCCCCATGGCTCTTCCCTCTGCCAGGCCCCCACTTGTCTTCCTTCCTATCCGTCTTTCTGGCTGGCACAGGACCCCAGTCCCCCACCCCCAGGAATCTGGGAATATCCACACTGGATAAGGCCAGGGACAGGGCTGGGGACAGGGCCACATCCCGGGGAGCAGAAGTGACGGGTCCAGAGGCTTCCCACGAGTTACTGGCAGGAAACTCACATTTCCTCCTCCTGGTCCTTCACTTCCTGGCAGTTGCCCCTCGCCTCCTTTCCAGCACATCCACCCACCCCCACCCTGCAGGGCCTCCGCATCTGACCCGTCAGCCGCTCCCAGCCCTGCCCAAGGCCTACAGTTGCCCGTGGCTTTCAGATTCAAGTCTGGGCTTGTCATCCTGGGCAAGACTCTCCTATTTTGGCCTCATCAAAGTCTCTAGACTTCTGGGCCACGACCCCAGTGTCCTTGGCCCTCAGCCACTGGGCTCCCTGGCACCTTTACCTGTCTCTGCACCTTGCTTGGCTGTCCCCCCGAGGTAGCCTCTCTTCCTTCCCCAAAACATACCCCACCTGGAGGGAGGCGCCCGGTCCTCCCTTTGCACTCAGCCATCTTCAGCCATTCCTTGTCTCTGTGCCTCCGCCCCTCCCTCCCTGGGTGTCAGCAGCTCCAGTGCCTGATGTCTGTTAGAGCTGACGGCCAGTGTGTCTGAGCACTACTGGACCAGGAGCCATGGGCTTTCACTGAACTGTGTAACTTTTGGTGACTTTTGATTCCTCATCAAGATGCCTGTCTACCCTCCCTCCCTCCCTCTCTCTCGCATTCTCTCTTTCTGTTTCTGTGCACCAAGCACTGTGTCCAGCCCTGAGCACTGCTTCTTTGAAGCCGCACACATTGAACTAGCAAAAGGAAACCCTAAGGAGATGAGAAATCACTTGATTCCACAGGTGCCCTTTGCCAATTGGTTCAGAAGTTTTTATGAGCAAATCTGGTGGTTATCCTTCGGAAAATAAGCAAAGGAAAACCACTTCCTGCCTCTTCCAGGAGCTGCTTGAGTGCCTGAGCTTTCTAAGACCTACCAAGAATCTGAAACTTCAGGCAAGCTTCCTCCGTTTTCCTGGAGAACTCGGCAATTTGTGTTGGTGAAATTCCACTGGGCCCCGATGAGGTTGGAGATTGCATTTCAGGCTTGTCTTGCAAAGGAATTTCTGAGATCGAGTAATTTGGCTGGAGGGGGAAAGGGGAACTCTGGCTTGTGACAGAGACAGCAATGCCCTTCCTGTGGGGCTGGTGCCTCTTGGTTTTGCAAATGCCACACGTCCTAGGGACTCAGGTCCCCTCCTCTGAGTCAGCCACCTCTTTGGGCCCACGGCCAGCTGAGGCAGCACCATGTGCCACATGTGGATTCAGGCCTCCTTGCACCTCTTACTGACTTGTGTCCTAAATTCCTAGATCGGGAGAGAAAGTGCCATGCTCTCCATTGGGGGTGGAGGTGGGGGCGGGCAGGATTGCAGCTGGTTAAGACACGGCCTAGCCGGAGTCTTTGGTTTGACCCCAGTTCTGCCACGAATTAACAAGTTACTAACCCTTCTGTGCCTTAGTTTCCTTATTTGTAAAACAATGAGGGTTTGTGTTGTGGTGCTCCCCTAGGAATGGCGGCAGACTTTTTAATTCAGTGAACACCTGTTAATGCATCTGCCACGTGCTAGACCCTGTATTAAGGCTTTCAGATATTAACTAGCGTGATCTTCAAGTAGCCCTATGAGGCTGCTGCTTCCTCGTCCCACAGTGCTGATGAGGAAACTGAGGCCCAGAAAGGTTATGTAACTCACACAGCTGGTAGGTGGCAGGGCTGGGCTTTAGACCAGGCAGTCTGGCTCGTTCCCACTGAGCTGCACTGTTGCTCCCTGTAGGATTAGATGAGACGCTGCACTTTAGGAGGGTGACCACTGCCCTGTTTTGCTCGGGACAATCCAAGTTTACACTTGTAGTCCTGCTATAATTATCAGTGGTGCCTCATTTCCCGATTTGGAGGGTAGATGATCTGGTCAGCTTATGTATGGAGCACTTAAGACAGTCCCCAGAACACTGTGGGCACAGGATCCATGGGAATGATGGACGGGGAGCTGACCCAGCCACAGGGGATCGGCTTGGGCTCCTTAGTTACTGCAGATCAGAGACGTCCTCTGCCATCAGCTCGTTCACTGACTGCCCCGGGCATCTCCCAGCATCTCTCACATGGCAGGTGTTCGGGTGTCAGGCTGGGGGTAGGGGGTGATGAGGAGGGAGAGGAGACCGGGACAGAGGACACAGCCAGCAGCTCCGGAAAACAGTCATGCCCCAGACTCGCCCTTGTAAGAAATGCAAAGCATTACTGTTGGGGTCATAAGCCCATTGCTTTGTTTGGCAGATGATGACAATATGTCACTAACACAGCACATTCTGATTACCTATTGTTTGAGTTTGAAAAAAAAAAAAAAAAGAAGAGAAGTAAGCCAGAAAACCACTTCTGGTTATGTGATCAGTATTTAGAAGTTTCCATTCCTGAGCAGGCCTCAGGGCAGGGCCTGTCCCCAGGCTGTGTGGAGCCATTGCTGTCCCCAAGATACCAGGTAATCAGTTTATCTGTGGTGCATGCCCATCACTCCCCGTCTCCCTGTCCTTAGACGTGTTTGTGGGATGTCACGGGATGTGGCTTTCCTGGGCAGGCAGCCCACTCCAGCCGCCTGGTGGATGTTTTATTAAAGGCCTGCCCTAGTTCAACACATGCTAAATACGGTGACCAAAGAACACAGGCTCTGGGGTAGGGAGACCAGCTCACCCCATTTGCCCAGGACTATCCCCAGTTTAAAACTCAAAGTCCCAAGTCCCAGGAAAACCAGATAGTTGGTAGCCCTCCTCTGGAGTGAAGTCGGCCCTGAGTGACTGATTCTGGCTCTGCTGTGTGACCGCAGGTACGTTGCTTAGCCACACTGAGCCTCAGTTTCCTCTTCTGCAAAAGGGGCTTAATGGTACCTATCTCATGGTGTCACTGTGAGATGTCAGTAAGTTTTGATGCCTTGAATGTGGCTGTGAGCCCTGATTCCTTGCTGGTTATAAATTATCTCAAGATTTCCTCGTGGCACTAGGGCAGTAGTTGCTATCCTCCGGTCTCAGTGGACCACTAGGAATTCTGCTCAGGCCCTCTTTAGATGCCAGTCTGACCATCTTGTCTCAGGGTGGGTGTCTGGAAGTGAATTCTGAATCTGTGCTCACTGCCTTATTCTCTGACGTGTTTGTGGCCTGTGGCCCCTGTGCCAGCCACTGGGCCTGTGTGTGACATAGATGTCACCTGGGAACAGGACAGGATGTGGACGAGGAGCTGACATTTATTGAGGTCTGTGTGGCATTGTGGTCTATGTGATGCATGTTTAAATTCTCACATGAAAATCCTTACTTTACAGAAGGAGACTTGAGGCTTGGAAAGGTTAGATTAGTTCCTCGTTAGAAAAATGTGGAGCTGGGGCTTGAGCCCATCTTTGTCTTGATCCACAGATTGTGTCAGTGCTGCATGGTCCGGCGACCCATGCCCATCTGCGAAGAGATGAGTGCAGGCAGCAAGAATAAGGATGTACACACTTCTAGTAATTTAACTTTACCATGGTTTTATTTTATTTTTTAAAAGCATTGGTTTCCAATGGGTTGGAAATTAAAAGTAAAAGTAAAAACTGGTGTCTCGCCTCAGGTAGGTTGAGAAGTGCTGCCGTAGACTGTGCTCTTTCACTCCTTGTATCAACCAGTTAGTCTGGATTATGCTGCAGAACAAACAGCCCCACCCACCAGTAGCTCTGCACAACCAAAGTTTATTTCTCCTTCATGCTAAATGTCCAGGGCACTTGAATAGGGGCCTTGCTCATCTCTGTAATACTTGGGGCCCCAGGCTGATGGAGGCCCCACCTCAACCTGTGCTTCCACCACCCAGAAGTCAGGATGAGAGATGTGGCAACTTGGACATTGGCATGCAAGTGACACATGTCACTTTTTCCATCTCATTGGCCAAAGCCCCCCAACAGTTGAAGTGGGTGGGGTAGCGGGGAGAATTGGACTCCTGTCCTGTGCCCAGATACAGGACCTGCCTGTTTGGGAACAGCAAAACTGCCATACTCTTGCCCGTTCTTGCTCCTGGTGTGACTGGTCCTCTGGCTGGACCAGGCTCCCACAGACTCAGGGCTGCTGATTTTGTCCCACCATTTACTTTCTGTTTTTCCCAGGCTGCAGGGTCCATGGGCCCAGGGCATCAGGTGGTCCCTATTGAAGAGTAGCTTTAGTGCTTTCTTGGTTTGAGAACTGGAAGTCTTGTCTGCTTCCTTCAGGCTGTGTGAGGGAAGAAATGATAAGCAGTGTCAGGAAGTTGCCCTGACATGTTGGCTGAGATAATTTCCCTTCCCAGACCTCAGGCCCTTCCTTGGTGAAACAGTGGCTGGTGTAAATCAGGAATAGTGTGAACTACCGTTTATTGGGTGCTTTATATATGCTAGGTACTGGCTGAGCAATTTCCACACGTTATCTCAACTCATCCTTCTGCAACCCTAACAGGTGGGGCTATTCTTAGTCTCATGGATGGGTGCTCAATGCTCAGAGAGGTTAAGAAACTTCCTCCAGGTCACATAGCAGGACACTGGCTGAGCTGGGGTTGGATCCAGGCCTGTGTGATTCTGAGCTTGCACTCTGAACCATTTTAATGGTACAGGTCCTTACTGAGTTGGGGTCTCAGGAGGTAATAACGAGGGGGGCTTCCCGGAGAAATTTTCAGCCCCTTCAGAAAGACCAGTGGAATGTTGACATTTATTCTTGAGACCTGGATCCTGGCGAAGTTAAGTTCAGCCACTTTATGACACAGGGAAACCTGATCCTTCCTTTTATTGCTATTTACTGTTTTTAAAAAACTGTCCTTGTCTAATGGAAATAACATTGGAAAATGGAAATAAAAATGGAAAATGGAAATAAAAGTTAGTAATGGCTTAAGAACATTTGTTGCAGGGTGGGGAAGATTTTCCAAATATAAAGATTATTAAGTGGGAGGAAAGTAAAGTGGGTTTTTGGAGTAGGAATGACTCAAAGCTTTTTTTCTAAGTATGTCCTGGTTCTCTGGGGGTCTTGGGTGTCTGCACTCTGCAGATAGAAAGATGGGCCTCAAACTACTTCTCACACAGGGTATATGCACCCCCTGGGGAGTCAGGGGTTCCAGAAACCATCGGCTAACTCGGTGTGTCTTCTCCACACATCTGTTTGACTCGTCGATTCAGAGCGAGAAGGTTAAGTCTTTTAGCTGATCTATACTTGAAAACGTGCCTCATCCTCTTGGAATGAGCATTTTACTTGAGGGGTAGAAAGGTTAAGTGATTTCACTCGTGTGTAATTGATAACATGGTGCCCCTTTTTGGAAGCATCCATTTTGGAAGCAGATTTGGTGAGGGGGATAGGTTAAACGGTCTCAGTAGGGAGTCATTTAAAATATTATTTTGCTGTCTGAGCAGGCACAGATATGGAGTGGAATGCAAAGTTCATAAGACTTCTTAGGATTAAACACAAGACTTGAGCGAGATTTCCTGACGGGGTGAATGTGGGTTACTGAGCATTCGCCCTTCTTTACATTTGGGGTTTTTGGAGGAACAAGAGGCCTGAGTTCTAGGGAGGGTTTGTAACAACAGCTCTGGGAGCGGGTGTTGCGTCCTCTGGCTGCCCAGGGCACCAGGCCAGCCTTGGGGGTCTTTGAAGGACAAAGTAGCCTCATCTCCAGGGGTAGTCTAGGTACACACAAGCAAATGCATGCATATTTTTCTTTTCTTTTTGGTTTGTTTAAACAAATGATAGAATCCCACACACATGTTCCTGTATTATTTTTTTCACTCAGCAATAGTAAGGGATTGTTCTATGTCGGTACAGCCTCCTCACTGTCTCTGGCTGCAGAACTTTCCCCAGTATGGATTTACGTAACCCTTCCCTTATGACGGCTGTTTCCAGCCTTTTGCTCTCTCAATTAGTGCTGTGTTGATCAGCCACGTACATGTATCTTTGAGACATGCAATTTATCACATGTCTCTGTGATAAATTCCTAGAAGTGGAATAGCTGGGTCCAAGGTTATGTGCCTTTGAAATATTGATAGATATTTCCAAAGTGTGCTGCCCTGAAGGGGTGCCCCCTGAGAAGGGACTCAGGACAGCTCGTGGAGGACAGAGGTGGCATGTGGAATGACTGGGCACCAGGATGTGAGGGGCCTTGTGTCCTGGGGCCCCGACACGTGCTTCGTTAGCTATCCAACATGAGTTGGGAAATGCTTAGGAGAACAAGTGTCACGGCCCAGCGCCAGCCCGTGGCTTGCAAAATTAAGCACATGATACGTTCATTCCAAAGAGGAGGAATTCGGATATTTGGGATGTAAAGCCCCTTCTTGCTTGGTATGAAGTCCCACCACGACCAGGAATGAACTCTTTAGTAAAATTCAGGTTTCCTTTCATTCCACCTGAAGACCAGCAGCTTTTGGGTGTGGAGAGAGTCGTTTATGTATTGTTTTCCAAAGAAAGATCACCCTTCAGGGAGAAAAGCCAGCAGGGCTGAAAGAAGAGCAGATTTATACATGTCTGTGAAGGTGACCTGTGAGCTCCACGTGTCAGGGCCTCGTCCTGCATCTGGGATGTCGTTCTCACTGCAGTGGACCTTCAGTAGCTCCATCCCGCAGAGCAAGTGTGGCCCACACAGGACCACCCAGCATATGTGCCTCAGTGCCTCTTGGGGTTTAATCCCAGCCCCCCAGGCACCGTGCTGCTTGCTGTGGAGGGAGCATGGCTTTGGAGATAGAGGCTCCTCCGCTTCCTGCCTGTGTCACCTCCGGCGCCTCTCTGAACTGGAGCTTTGTCAGCAGTAGGAGTGGGAGTGGCCTTCGTGATAGGGTGGGCGCTCAGGGAGTCATGGTCTGGCTGTCTTTCCTCCTGCCCTGTCTATCCGTATCCCCCGGTCGTCCTGAGCAGGTCAGCCGGTGTGGCGCCAGCACAGGGCTTTTCCCTTGAGTCAGGTGGAGGCACCTTTCAGGGTAGTTCTCAAACCCTGCCTGGGCCACCCGAGGGCATGGTCTGACCAGCTGTCTCTTGGTCCCGCATGCCCTGGCTGCCTCTTGGTGGCTGGTCTTACCGGAGACCCTGCACTGCTCGCTTCCTGTCTGCCCTGACCACATGGGCTGGAGCATGGACATGTGATTGACAAACGGTGTGGCACAGCCTGCCCACCTCTCTGGAAGTCCTACCCTGGAGGAGCTTTGCCTAAGTAGGATCTGGCTGGCAAATGCACCTCATTTTCTAATCAGTTTACATCACACTTTTAGGTGAGATGCTCATGTCTCCAACGGGGCATTTGGCAGAAGCTCTACCGGCCTGTCTTTGCCTTCTCTCCCTTGCGGTGTCCCGTTGAGGCTTCGATGGTGGTCATCAATGTCCTTTCACCTTGCTACCTCCTTCCTGTTGTAATTGGTGGTTCTCCAGGTGCATTTGGGGCCTAGGAGACACCTGCTCCTCACAGCTGCCCAAGAGCTACAGAGCTCAGGAATCAGGGCCTTCGTTCCCTGGTTGCAGACCACAGAGCTCAGCTTGGAAATGTGCTCATGGACACCTTGTCTCTGATGCTCCTTCTTCTTTTTTTATAATTTTTTTAAATATACTTCTTTTTTCTTTCCTTCTTTAATGGAAGTGCTAGGGATTGAACCCAGGACCTCGTGCATGCTAATAAGCACGTGCTCTAACACTGAGCTTCCCCATAGCTCTTAACACCCTACCACCCACCGACATTCCTTCTAAAAATAATGACAAAACTAGTAGTGATGGCGATACTGCCACCTAACATTATTATGGACACCTGGCGAAGCACTTAGTTTGGATTATTTTATTTAATCCTCGTCATAGTCTCGTGAGGAAGTACTACTGTGAGGAGCTTCACTTAGCAGAGGAGTAAACTGAGGTTTAGTGGCTGAAGGGACAGTCATGTGACCCGCCAGTGACAGTGCCAGGGTTTGAATCCTGGGGGCACGACACTCCCTCACCGCCCTTTTCTGCTCCTGCCTCAGACCAGCCTGAGAATGATGGTTTTTTCTTTAATTAAAGAAAAAAAAGTCAAACCTTTATTTTGGGAAATTTAAAAACATATGCTGACAACAGAGAAGAGTAAAATGACCCGCTTTGTACCCATTACCAGCTTTATCAGTTACCAACTCTGGACCAGTCTCGTCCAGGACCTCTCTCCACGCCCACCCACTCCCCTCTCCCCCAGCCACTGAATTATCTGGAAGCAATTCCCTGACATCTTATTACTTTGTTAGAAATTACATAAAGATATCTCTAAAAAATAAGATATCTTTTATAGAAAATAAATATAAGTGTAGTCCCATTCCCATGCCTAAGAAACTAATAATAATTCCTTGATATCAAAAGGCCAATCATGTTTCCCCAATTGTCTCATAAATGATTTGGGTTGTGATTTGTTCAAATAAGAATCCAAATGTAGTCTGTACATCATGTTTGCTTAATATATCTCTTAAGGGTGTTTAAATCTCTTTGAATCAGGTTCTCTATCTTGTGGAATTTTCCATAATCTCAGTTTTGCTGATTGCTTTCTCATGGTGTCATTGAACTCGTTCTTCTGTGCCCTGTGTTCCCTGTAAATTTCCTGCACATCTTGTGACTTTCTAGTTACCACTACACCTGGGCTGTCTAGTGCAATAGCCACCAGCCACGTGGTCACCAAGCACTTGAAATGTGACTGGTCCGAGTTGAAGTGTTGCAGTGAATGTGAAATAGACACCAGATTTTAAGGACTTAGAATGAAAAGAAAAAGAATATAAAATACTTCACTTAAAATTTCTGATATTGTTTGCGTGTTGAAGTGATAATATGTTGGATACACTGAGTTAAAGAAACTGTATCTTTCCTAGGTGGCGCCGTGCCCTTCGGGTCGCCTCACTCCAGGGGCCCTCCCCCGGGGGGTCTCTCTGGGTGTGATTCGGGAGCAGGCCCATGTGCTGGCCGCCTGACCCTCCCACCCCACCGGCTTTCCTGCTAAGGTTTTAGTTGTCATCAGTAATCATTGCTTGAGTCCATTGTCTCATCAGGGATACAGAGTGAAGGTATTTTAAGTCTACCTTTCCTTCTTCGTGTATTAGATGGAATTATTCTAAAAAGGACTTCACTTCATCAGCCACTTGTTTGTACTAAAGTTCAGTATATACAGGAAAGACAGGGGAAAAAGCTTTAGTCTGCCCCCTTATTGCCAAGTTGTAGAGCTGTGAGCTGATTATGTAGGATCTTCCAAATTTATATTAAAAAAATTTTTTTACTACCAATATGAATTCATGGGTTTAAATTTCTATTTAATGTATTTGAATCTAACACAATTACTCTTCCTTTTGATGTTTAGATGGTCCCATCCTTGCCCAGTGGGAGCCTCTTGCTTTGATTTTGATTCCTTGCCTAAACCCTTTGGGAATCTCTAAGTTCTTTCTTCTTTCTAGCTGGTCGGACAATTCCCCTTCTTCCAGAAGGAGCCTTCCTAGAGCGGAGCCTGCCCACATTCATCACCGCTCACCAGGCCCAGGATATGGGGGCTTCCTGCCAGCGGGCTATTCATAGGTGCCACCTTCCTCCTGGCCTTGTGGCCAAGGTCCCAGCCAGAGGCTGGAGTGCAGGAGCTGGGCCAGCACTGCTGGCTCGGGCCCCATGCATAGTAGGTGTTCCGGAAACGGCTGTCGAGTGAATGAAGGGACCGAAAGCTGATCTGTCACACCACCTGGCTGGATTGGGTTCCTCTCAACCCTGGGATTCTCCCAGGAGGCCAACTCGAAAATAGAGCTGGCCTTTGATTCCCTGGAGCCTCAGGACAACTTCCCAGGGCCCTGAGGTGAGACTTCCAGGGTGTTGCGGAGGGTCCTGGGGTGGGAGCCACCCATCCTCCTGCCTGGAGGGGCACCGACTGCAGGAGTAGGGAGTGGAGGTGGGGAGGGCCAGCTCTGGGCACGCCTCAGACCGAGCTGTTCCCGGGGGCACAGGCAGAACTAGAGCCTGCTCCTTCCTGGTGTGAGATTTTACAGTCCCAGCTCTCCCAGCCTCTGGGTGTGGCTTTCACTGCCCTCACTTGCAGCCTCTGCACTATTGTCAATATTTGCTCTGCTCCTCTTGCCCTGGCCGGACATTCTTGTCCCGGCCACCAGCCCAATCATGGGCTAAAGGAAGGCTCTGCGACTGGGTCCCAGGATGGATGCTGGGGGCTTCTGTTCTGGTTGCTGCTGCTAGTTGAAAAAAACAAAACAAAACAAAACAAAAAAGCGCTGCCAGCTTTGTTGATGTCCAGAGACTCTTCATTCCCCAAATAACGTGTGTGTTTGTGGAGAATGACTTCATGTATTTACTATATAAGAGGCTACAATCCGGTGACACTCCTGGTCTATTTGAGGGGTGGATTTGTGTGCGGATTTGCTGTGAGGAGGAGCAGGTGTTCCAGCCCAGGCAGTAGGGAGGAGGGTGGGCAGGGAGGAGGAGAGTGACCAAGAAAGCTCCCCCTTTGGGGGGTGTGTGACCACCCCCAGAGGATGAGGGAAAGGGCTTCCCAACTCGACCTTCACAGCAGGGCTGATTCTGCAGGTCAGGAGTGTAGTTCTGGAATGAGGCCATCTAGTTTCCAACCTGCATGGCTACTTGTTAGCCTGTGACCCTGTACAAGTGGCCTAACCTCACTGAGCCTCCATTTTTTCATCCACTTTTACATGGTTCCAGGCACATTGTGGGTACCCACTGTGAACAGCGCTAGCATAGTGGTTAATTGGGTGGGCCCCGGAGCTCAATAATATAAACTGTGCATTTGTGGGTTAGTTTCCAAACTTCTCAGTACCTCGGTCTCCTCATCCGTAAAATGAGCATAATAATATTTTCTGCCTCCTGGGGTTGTGAAGGTTTAGTGGCTTAATAGATCTGAAAACCTTAGCAGAATGCTGGGCACGTGTGTGTGCTGGGTCAGTGATGGCATTATTACTCTGGTTAGTATTAATACGACCACAGGCCCAGACTCCAATGACAAAAGGAGTAGTGAATGGCCCCTTGTTCCAGTGACAGAAGGCTTAGTGAATGGTTCACCCAAGGGTCATCGTTTGAGAATAGACGCTATCTCAGTAAATTTCCCAACTGCCCTGGAGGGAGATTATATCCTTCCCATTTCCGAGAGCTGGAGCCTGAGGCTCGGGTGACCCCTGGCCACACAGTGGCAGAACCAGGCAGCCGCAAAGCCCTCAGCCTCTTCCCTGAGCCTTCTCCCAGCTAGACCGAAGCATGACTCTAGCAGAGAGAAACCTTCTGGCAACGAGCCTTTGTTCTGTGCCAGGATGTGCCAGAGACCCTCACCAGGAATTCAGGAGTGCCTGGGAAGGTGAGACTGGATCCTCTCGCTTGTGCTTGGGGGCCTCAAAGTGACTCACAGCTGAATGGAGTTCTTGGCCTCCTGGTTCTTATTCTTGAACCTTGGGGGTCCCTCCAACGTCACAGAGTGGAAATCAGTCTCCATTGGGTGGTACTGATGTGTGTGGGGATGTGAGGAGGGGGCACGTCCAGCCCCAGCTTTGAGGCCAGGCGGGCAGATACCACTTAGCTGCTGTTGCAGAGAACACATATTGATCTGCTGTTGAGTGCTGGGGTTTGTGGGGCCGGGCTTGGGATAATGAGGGGCGGATTTTGTCTGAGAGCAGCGTCAGTGGCCATCAGCAAATCGATCGTAGGCCTGGAGGGGCTCTGAAACCATATCAGGCTTTATTTATGCTTTTGGGAAACATGTCTCCTGCGCCAGGTGCCACCCTGATACCAGAGTCTGAGCTGTGCTGGTCTGGGCTTGTTCGCCCCTGGGTCCATTCCTCCCCCTTCTTCACTTCCGCCGGGTGTCAGGGACAGGGCTGGTGACCCTACAGACCATGTGTCCCAGGTGCCTGTGCCTCTGAGTCTGGCCAGTGGGAGGAACCAGTGGGAGGCTGGAGGATTTCTCCCCTCTGTCTCCGGAAGTCTCTATGACAGCAGCTGCCACTCCCCGTGGCCCCGCCTCCCACCTGGATGGGCCTGTGGTTCTATCCCCAGCCCCCGGGCTTCAGATCTGCCACCCCCTCCATTGTCCTTCCGTCTGGGGGTGATGGCAGTTTCCTGACCTCTGGGTCACCTCAGAGTCCCTTGTTTGACTTCTCAGCACTTCCATTCTTGTGCACCCACTTCCCTGCTTTGAGTCCCTCTGTTCAGACACTCGAGGAGCTTCTGTCTCCAGTTAGACCGCGACCATCCACAGATGAAGATCCCCCAGATTTCCAGGCCTGTCACCTGACTTCAGGTCTAGGCCATAAATTCTTCTTCCCATTGCTGTTTTCTAAGCACGGCGACCCCTCTCCCCGCCCCTTGAGCTTCAGTCTGCCGATGTTCTTTCTTGGGGCCCAGATTGTCACCTTGGCCGCTTTCTCTTTCTCCGTTCCCCTGGGTGCTTGCTGGAGTATAAATCAAATCACACTTCTCCTCCTAGCCTGCTTCTCACTCCTTGCCGTCCCCCCAGCAGGGTCTCCGGTCCCCCGACTGTGTTCTTTTCCTCAAGAGCTGCACTCTGGCTCCCTGCCTACTCTTTGCAGATATGTGCTCTTCCCAGGCTTGAAATATCTCCCCAGTGCATCTCCCTGGGCACTCTGCCGTCTGTCCCTCTCTTGTGGCCAGCTCCATCGGGACCCAGCTCAGATGTCCCCGCTAGAGGGAGCCCGCTTTGCCTTCCCAGGTTGGGTGTCCCACAGATGATGGGCACCCTGTGGTCACTCTGGGCTCATGGCTTCGTGGGGCTGGGACTGGGTCTGGCTGTGCACCGCTGAGTCCAGGGGCCTGGAGATAGGTACCAAAATGTCTAGTGTCTATCTAAGGAAGTTCTCCCTCATGTGTCTAGAGTCACGCCCAAGGATGTGTAAGGGAGCAGAGTGAAAAGCTAGAGATGGCGTCCAAGTTTGTCGGGGAAGGACGTGTACATTTTGGTACATTTATTCCATGGGTATGATATGCAGTGAAAAATAAGGTGAATCTAAAATGCATTGCCATGGGAGGATGTCCGAGACATGCTGTTGTTTGAGACCCATTGTTACAAAAGCATAAAACAAGAGGTATTTTTTCACATGTTCATAAATGCCTAGAAAATGACTCGTAAGGAAACACTCCAAACTGGCAAAAGGGATTATCTCTGGGGAAGCCAGTGGGATTGAAGGTGGGTGAGGCAGACTTTGTTGCTTTTTACTCTTCATATTTCTGTATTGTTTGAACTGGCACAACAGCACCATGTTCATGTGTCAGCTGCACAATTGTAAAATAAATAATGTGTTATCGAGGGAGAGACACCACCACGTGTCAGCTTGTGTGTCCTAGGAATCTCCCCTCAAGACACCAGGGAAGCTGGAAACATTCTCTCCAGAAGAAACATGGAGCAGTCTTGACTCTGTTGGGAATATGTCAGAAATGATCCCATCCGTTGGGAATGCCATTTTTGGAGTTAGATCTTCCCTGGAGACTTGGAAGATGCAGCTGTGGCACAAAGTTGGCTTAAAACATCTGTTTTCAACCTTGATCACCCGCCACAACAAAGGAAAGCGCCTATAGTTGGTGGATTTTCTAGGAAAATAGCCACCAGTGGATTTGTGGAATTTCTTTGCAGGCAAAGTGAATGAGAGGAGTTCCTTGGAGTGTCTTCACCCCCTCCCCCATAGTTAACTCTGTGTGTGTGGGTGGGTTGTGGGAGTGGAGGGCCGAGCAGATAATGCAGCTCTTTGAGGACTCATCATCCTTTGGAAAGCTTGAGTCGATGGGATGTGATTTCCCAAGTCACCTGTGAAACCCCCACGGCTGAAGCCTATGGATGATCTCATCCCTACGTTTCCTGTTTGGCTCTGTCTTTGGTCAAAAGATCGCTGAGCACAGAAAAATCTGTCATCATTTTGAAAGCGTGACCTGCCATCTGCTAAGGGGTCTGTTCACCTGGTCCTCTGTCTGTCCTCTGGGCTTTTGCCGCCTCAGGATTGGGAAGTGAAGGGAGGTGTCGGGGTCGTGAATTAAAACAATGGCCTTCTCTTGGTGGACAGAATACCGGAAACGCCTGCACCTGTCAGGGAAAGAAGGAGGACACAGGCATGGGAAAGGCTTCTGCTGAAGTCTCCGAAGGGACCAGGCTGGGGCCGCAGCCCTCCAGCTTGGTGAGAGGTCCAGAGGCCAGCCATTGGGTGAGGGAAGTAACGTGTTCTGGGTACCGCCTGTGTCCCAGGCATGGTGCTGGGCTCTTGGCTCATGTGACAGTGTTTATTTCTCAGCCAGTACTGTGCCTTGGGCATTTGCATCCTACCTTACTCACTAGCCAGCTGGGCTCAAACCGATTAAGTAACTGCCTTACCTGCTTCTGTGTTCTGTGTCTGTCAATGTTAAGAAGTATATGACAAGATCCCTGTAGCTGCTGGTCTCGCCACTACGCTGGACTTGCTTCCATTTGAGAGCAGAGCCTGGGCCTCTAGAGAAAGTCCTAGCCCCCTGGCTCCCTAACTCAAATCTCATAGACCACAGAAAGTGGTTCCTCTGGTCTATTTTGCCACTCAGTCACACCCTTGATGGGCTTCCCTGTCCCCAGGGCACTCGGGGAAGCAGCATTGCATGGTGGAAGGAAAGGACTTTGACTTCGAAACCAGGTAGACCTGGTTCCAGTCCTGTGTCTCCTACTTCTGGTCTCTGTAACCTTGGGCAGCCCTTTAACCTCCCTTAGCCTCAGTTTCCTTATCTGCAAAGTGGAGGTGTGATGAGGCCCAGACATTAGGATAAGCCATATGAAACTGCCAGCATCTGACCACCCTCACGCCACAAGATGGCAATTTCATGTGGCGCTACCAAATCTGTACACCACGGCAGTGCCTTTACGGGGTGTAGGGACAGGCTTGACTCTCATTTCCTCCCTTCAAGCTCTTGAGTCTTATTTCCTCCCTTTAAGGCATTGAGGGCTCCGTCTCCGTGGACTGCCGTGAATGGGAAGTGGTTTCTGAAATCATTACCTGGGGATGAGGAGGGAGCATTGAAATCATGACTCCCTGGAAGGTCCTGGGTGCGTGAAGGGGGTCGTTGACTGAAGCTGTCATTAGGCTCGATTTGTGGCAGGGACTGGCCGCAGCGACACAGCCGTGGCTGCTGACACAGATTCCTCTGTGAGACCAGCAGGGTCCTTTTAACAGTGTCATGGGGTGACAGGCGCACCCCAGAGGGATGGAGGCCTCGGGTGGTTGTGCTGGATGGCGGGGGTCTAGTGCGTGTGTTTTCAGCTGCCCGTGTAGTTGGGAAGCAGTGTAGTGGGTGGCCGAGAGCCCAGGCTCTGGAGTCTAGCTGGCCGAGTTTGAACCCCAGGTCTGCCTCTTGCCTGCTCTGCGCCCTCAGACAAGTCATTTCCCCTCTCTGCACCTCAGTTCCCTTGTCTGTAGTAGTTTCTAGCTCACAGACTCTGGGAGACACAAATAAGGTGTCCCATGTAAAGTGTTGAGCACAATGCCTAGCATATAGTTAGCAGTCTCTATGGAGTGGCTGTGAATGTTCATTTAAAATAATACAGATTAAAAATCATCATTAGCCATTATTAATAAATAGGGCCTGATTCATCGAACACTGTTGGGGATGCTAATGGCGAGCAGAATTTCTCAGAGCCTGCGAGTCAGAGATTCAGACAGCCTTGCCCATTGTACTGTGTGACCTTGGACTGGTCACTTAACCTTTCTGAGCCTCATTCCTCTCTCTGTAACACGTGGGTAGGAAGTGGGACGTTTGATTTATAAGCAAGGTTGTGAGGATGAAATCAGATGCTGCTTTTGGAAGGGCCTCATCCAGTGCCTGGCCTGCCATAGGGGCTGCCGTAGGGAGCTTGTGGTCTTACATGGAAGCCCTCGAGTGTCACAGTTTGCTCTCTCCATTTGCGCCATGGCCACGTGTTGAAAGAAGTACCCGTAGGGTTCTTATCTGATGTGTTTTACTCTGGAGATTTTTGCAGGATGGGAACAGGAACATACTTTAGAAAGGATTTCATGTAGGGGTAAATTAATTCTTGAGGAGCAGAAAGAGGGCCTTTAAACCAAAAACTAATCATTTCGGAAGGCTTCTGTCACTTCCTGGTCCCCGTGACAGTGGACCGCAGGACCGTGTCGGCCCCAAGGCCTTGCAGCAAGCCTTCCTGAGTGGCCTCTGCATCATTGCTTTCTGAGCGGATGGTACTGTGCAGTTGCCATGGTAGCAGCAGGATGTGGTTCCTATGGTGATGGTCGACAGTGGCAGGAAGACAGCAGAGGTTTTAGTTATCCGGTGGCTCCGCATTCGCCGCCCCCCTGAACAGCAAAAAAGGAGCTGCCCCCACTGACGCTCTGCTCTGTAAAATGGTTACTGCTGAGGTCACTGCCTCCACGAAATGCCACTGCTGCTTCTTGGAAGGACTGGGCTGTGTGTGGACATTTCTGTTTCTAGCAAGGGAGAGCCCTGCAAGTCTGGGGGCATCTCAGCTGGGTTGGGGGCTTTATGTGGACCCTGATACTGGTCCCCATGTGATATCTAGCAGGGGGGTCTGTGGGGTGCTTCTCCAAAAAGCCCCTCCTGGTGGCTCCCTAGAGTGAAGTTTTTCCCCTTCCAAACCTCCCTTTATTTGCAGGCAGGTGTAGGATGGTGGACTAACAAGAGAAACCAGATGGTTTTTAAAACTCCTGCTGTCCCTTGCATGCAGATTTCAGAATGGCCACAGTTTGGGGGTCACTTGGGTTGTTGAGCACGTGATACTTTTCTTCACTGGGGGGGTTGGCTGAGATCAGGGAAAGGAAAAAAGCTTCCTGAATGTTTCTTTTCTCTTTTGGCATCTGAAATCTAATAGCTAGAATTTCTCCATAGAAAGGCGAGCGAATGCTACAGTGAGATGCACCATACAGACTGTCATTTCTTTTTTATCTGGAGATAAGGGAGGGAGAGTGAGTAAGTAGGATTAAAGGGGCATTACTACAATTTAAGAGGCAGCCTGGAATTTAGGAGCTAAGTGTGGGTGGAAATGGGGCCACTGGTTTCAGTGCTGGGCAGCGCCATCCATAAATTGCACATCTACCTTGATAAAGGCTTCCCAAGAGAGAGGAAATGTCAGTGTCTCTGCCTTCAGCTGAAATCCTGTCAACCTGGTGTGGCAACACGATTGGCTCATGCCGGTCAGTCGCTCCGATTGGTGGTCGGTGCTGTCACTGGGTTTCCTGGAGTGTGATTGGTGGGTTGGACCCGGCTGTCAGAGCCGCCTTCCAGGTGGCCATACCTGGATTGAAACGGGAGGGATGGAGGGCTTAGTGCTGGTGCCTCCATGGTGGGGCACCTCGAGCTCTTCAGGCACCTGTCCCAGGGACATGGCTCAGCGGCAGGGCCCTGGGCCCAGTGGACCTTCTCTTTTCACCTGAAGTAGCGAGAGTTTGGAGGAGTGCCTTTTAGCTGGACCATGGGGCACCCGGACTCTGGCTTCTCGTTGGGAGGAATGCAATTTTGGGAGCATTTTGAGTCAACACTGAGTGCCCAAGAGGCTTTTTCTTTTTGAATTTTGAGAATTAAAAAGAAAAACACATACAATGTGGGGAATGTAGCCAATATTTTGTGATAACTCTAAATGGAAAGCAACGTTTAAAAATTGTATAAAAATAAAAAATTTAAAACAGACAGTGTGAAAACCGCAAAAGAAAAAAAAAAGAAAAGAAAACCAGAATTTAGGATGCATACACGTGGTTGCTGGACCACATACAGATGTCAGTATAACTTTCAGGTTGGCCAGTGATCAAACAGAAAGCAACAAAGACTAATACCCAAAACCACATTTCTACCACCCCAAATTGACCATTGTTAATATTTTGTCCTCTTTGCTTTCCCTTTTTAAGTAAAAGAAGTAAAACACTCCTGGAAAGACAGATATCACATGATGTTACTTCTATGTGGAATCTTAAAAAATGACACAAATGGACTTATTTACAAAACAGAAACAGAATCACTGACATAGAAAACAAACTTATGGTTTAATCAAGGGAAAGGCGGAGGGGCGTGGATAAATTAGGAGTTTGGGATTAGCAGATACAAACTATTACGTACAAAATAGATAAACAACAAGGTCCTACTGTACAGCACAGGGAACTATATTCAATAGCTTGTAATAACCTATTATGAAACTGAATATATATGTGTAACTGAATCACTATGCTTTACTTCAGAAACTAAGGCAACCTTGTAAATCATCTATACTTCATTAAAAAAAAAATTACTGAGAAAGTTATAGTTACCTTGACCTCTATCCGACTCAGCACCTGGCTCCAGGTACTCTTTGTTATCAATTTGGTGTAGGTCTTTCCATTAGATTTTAAATACTTTTACACACACATGTAACTGTAAACGATATGTGGCATTGCTCTGTGTATGTTTTTGAAACGTGCTTGCCCAGTTTTCCCCCTTGCCCAGTTTGCTCCCGTGTCTGGGGTCTCCATCTTGTTGAGTCCTATGGGCCTAGTTGGTTTCTTTTCACTGTTGCACACCCTCCCTGTGTTTGCCCTCTTGTGCAGATTCACCCCGTCTTATAGAGGAAGACCTGGAGCCCATGGTCACTCGGCTGCAAGGTGGGTTTTGTAACCAGCCCACCCGCCCCCATGTTGGTGGGACTCCAAAGGCAGGGCATCCCTCACAGCTCCTCAAGTCTGTCTGGTCTTCAGGCCAAGCAGCTGACAAACCCAGGGTCCAGAGTCACCCAGCCCAGCCCTGTTTGCCTAATTTAGGTCACTGCCAACTCCCCTACCCCCAGGAGCGTTGTGGCCTAGAGTGCCGTATGAAAAGGAAACATGATGACGTCACTTGTTTTTTGGAGAGTGCTGGGCCCATTTCCCTGACCACCCTCAGCAGAATTGCACAGGCAGCCTTGGGTGCCTGTGCCGCTCAGCTGAGCACCCCGAGTTTCCCTGTGCTGAGTCACACCATGTAACCCTGAACTTTTCTTGGGCACAGCTTCCTCACCCAGGGAGCGTGGCTGCAAGGCTGACCTCATCCCTTGACTCCCTCCCAGCCTCAGGGCCCCTGAACCAAAAGCAAACCCCTCACACGCACGCTGGCAGGTTTATGAGTCATCGGTGTTTTGGCCAGGTGTGCGTGTGATGGCGTGTGGGCGTCCACCGGGAGGCAGAGGTATTCTTCTGTCCCTCTGACTGCGACTCCCTCCGGCCCCACTTGTGTTCTCCGGGGAGAACACGGACTTGCAACGTGCTGGGGTATCACCACATCCTCGCGGAGACCCAGGGCCTATGCCCTGTAAATGCCACTGTCCTTTGCTTAAGAGGGAAGCCAGCTTTGGGGTCAGACAGACTCAATTTTCCCAGTCGGCCGGCAGGTACTTATTGGGCCTCCTGTGCGCGGGTACTGGGGACAGTGGGGCAGATGAGACAGAGACAGTGTCTGTCGTGCGGGAGCCTGTGCTTGGCGGAGGGACAGTAAACAAGCAGCAGGCAGATAACCACAGGGCTGGCCCTGGGGCTGCTCCGCCAGCCCGGCCTGCCAGTCCTAGCCAGTGACCTTGGGCGAGGTAAGTCAGTGGTCTGTAAGCTCACGGGGCAAGACGGCAAGGCCACGACCGGGCCCGGCATGGCACCAGTGCCCAGTGCGTAGCCGCGGCCCTTGTGACCATGGCCCTTTCTTACAGGGCTGGAAATGGAGACCAGAGAGGTGGAGTGACCTGCCTGTGGTGGCACAGCCGCTTGCAAGCCCAGCTCTGTGTGGTGGCCCAGCCCCAGCCACGAGGGAGGCTGTTTCTCCTTTTAACAGAGCCTTCCATGTTCTGCAGGGAGTGTTTTAATTTATTTGTTAACTTCTTTTTATTGTAGTCAAATCTACATAACAAAGTTTACCATTTTAGCCATCTTTAAGGGTACAGTTCAGTGGCATTAAGTACATTCACATTGTCGGGCAACTATCACCACCATCTATCCACCTTTAGAACTTTTTCATCTTCCCAGACTGAAACTCTGTCCCCAGGAAACCCTAACTTCACATTCTCACTACCCCCAGGTCCCACGTAACCACCTTCTACTCTCTGTCTCTACAAATCTGACTCCTCTATGTCCCTCACTTAAGTGGAATCAAACAGTATTTGAATTTTTGTTTCTGGCTTATTTCACTCAGTGTAATGTCCTCAAGGTTCATCCATGTTATAACATGTGTCAGAATTTCCTAAGGCTGAATAATACTCGTGTGTGTGTGTGTGTGTGTCTATGCATCGCATTCTGTTCATCCATTCATCCGTCTGGACATTTGGGTTGTTTGCACCTTTTAGCTAATGGCAGTAGCTGTGCATGTTGATACAGGCATCTGTTTGGGTCCCTCCTTCTGACTGTCAGTTCTTTTGCATATATATATGTATATGTATATATGTAGGTGTAGGGAGCATTATATCATCAGGAGTGAAAAAAAGGGAGCAAAAAAGAAAGCTCCTAACTTCCAGGAGTTCTCATCCTCAGGCCCATAGATAGAATTCATGGTATCTGTGAACTTGGATATGAAAAAAATGACACCTTGATGGTCACTAACCTGTAACTGACACGTGGCGGGGCCCTTCAAGGATGGCTGCAGGCAGTGCTGCAGGTGTTCTCACGTCCCGTTCCAGTCACTGTAGGGATCTTGGAATATTATTACCTTTGTCACTATCCCAAAGCTATAGTAGTTTCCAGACCTACGGCTGGATCTTGTTATTTATCTCAGTCAAAAAGTTATCTTTTGCTCTATCACAAATTTCAAGAAGTATTTCGACAACAGTATTTCGGTATGATCGGGTTCCCTTGCAGTCCTATGAATTCATTTTGTAATTCACAAAGATTACTCTAAGAAGGGGTCAGGATTTACCAGTCAAGGGCTCCAAGACACAAAAAGGGCTAGGAAGCCTGAGGCGGACCCCCACCCCAGCCCCCCACCCCGCCGGCCACGAGTTCACGCAGGCTCCCTCTTCCTGGGAGGACCAGCTCCCCAGACAGAGACAGTTTGCATTGTTGCTTCCAAGGAGGAGTGGTCAGGAGTCCTGGGCCCTCTCCTCACCATGCACAACTGAGAAGAGAAATTTCACTTCATAGTTACGGGAATCTTCTGTTCCTGGGATGGCTCTGGATGTGTTTTGAGTCCGTCTGGGCTCCCGGGAGTGAGCACAGGGACAGGTGCCCTGCCGCCTCAGGACTGGCTTCTCTGGAGGACGCAGCCCGCAGGGCGACGGTGCAGTTCAGGCAGAGTGGCCAGATGGGTCTGAACCCAAAGAGGAGTGTGTTTCCTTGGTTTTCACCCACTTCACAACACCTCTCTTCTCCAGCTCACCTGCCCAAAGTGGGATTTGGTGGGGGTGGCGCTGGGGAGCAAGGTGGCGGGGGAGAGGTGGCTTTGCAGGCGGCCCTGCTCGGCGAGGAGCCGTGGTGGGGAAGGCCAGGCTTAGTTGTTTGAGAAACTTTGTCTCCCCAGCCTGCATGTCAAAATAATGTTTATCATCATCAATAGTAATACTAATACTAAGGCCTGATGGAGGGTTAAAAGAATGGCCAGAGAGCTGATAAAGCAACAGTGGTAAAATATTCTTTGTAAAATCTGGTGAACATATGAGTACCCACTCTAAGAGCCTTTCAGTGTTCTTCTTTCTTTTTTTTTTTTTTGACATACTACTTATTTACAGAGGTACACAGCCAAAATGAACGGACCGATGAACGATCACATCTCATGGACTCAGGCCATCAGTTAGAATAGTACTTGCACCCCAGAAGCCACCCTCGGGCCCCTTTCAATCACCACCCTCTTGTTACTCCCCAGAGTTAACTTTCCTGACCACTGGCTATAGTTTAGCTTTCCTTGAGTTTCAGCTTTAAAGAAAGCAGATCACACTGTGCATAATCTTTCATATCTGGCTACTTTGGCTCAGTTTTACATTTGTGAGATCCATCCGTTTTTGTGTATTGCTGAAGATTATTCATTTTTGTTGCTGGATAACATTTTATCTGAAAACTATACCATCCTACAGATGGTGGGCATTCGGATTGTATCCATTCTTAGGAACACTTGCATACATTTCTTAGGGATATGTGTGTGAACTTCTGTTGGCTTAGAGTTGCGAAGGAGTTGGTAGTCACAGGATATGCATCAATTTGACTTTCATAAATGATGCCAAACAGTTTTCCAAAGTGGTTGTACCAACTCACACCCCCCAGGAACAGTGTATGAAATTTCCAGTTGCTTCCCATCCATGCCAATATTTGTTATTGTCAGTCTTTGAAATTTTAGCTATTTTGGTGGTTGTATAAGCAGTATTCAGCTTTCCTTTATGCTTGAAAAATCACATAATAAAAATTTGGAAGAATATCATTCACACTCATGCAACAACTTCATGAAAAATGGTGTAAATGGTTGAAACTGGTACTTGCCTGGCCTGGAAGTGAAGATACACCCCTTCACTCTAGACAGCTCCCAGGCTGACCCTACATCCTGCGACCCTGCTGGCACACTGGTGAGTCCTGGATAAAGTTTAAAAGGCTGGCTGAAGATGGAGACTGGGGTCCTGAGTGAGGCTGGAGCACCTAGAGGCTGTGCTCCTGAATGGCATGGAGGTGGGGCTCAGAGCTGATTGTGGCCCAGAGGAAGTCCTGACACGTCCTGCCAGTTCCCAGCGAGTGGGGGAAATTAGAAGAGTTCACTAACTTTTTGTTAATTCTAGTTGATCGTGCACGTGTTCCTGGAATCCTGGTCACAGCTACCTGCTCACTAGGGCTTCTGTCTCTGACTTAGCACCAATGATGCCCAAGTTTTGAGCTTCTTCCTTATGTTGGCCACTGCTTAGCTGAGTTCTCCCAACATAGGTCGTGGCCCTCATTCATACCCTTTCCCTCCCTCTCTCCCCTACTTCTTCCTTCACTCAACAAATATTTATTGAGCACGTACTTTTATGCCAAGCACTCCCACGTTCTCCCTCCCTTCCTCTCTCCTTCCCTTTCATTAGTCTGCCCATCCATTCATCCATCCATGCATCCACCCAACACTTACTGAGTGCCCATTGCAAGGCAGGCCTTGGGCTTGACACAGATGAATGAACTGTGGTCCTCACCTTTGATGTCCTCCCAATACCTGCTATTGGGGGCAACAGAGGAGTAAACAGATGTTCATAGTACCGTGCAATGCGTATGGCGGGGGAAAAGCAAGGTTTCCAGGCCAGGTTAGGAGGACCAGGAGTAGCTTCCTGGAGGTCATGATGTTGAAGCTGCATCTTAACAATGTCCTGGGATGGGCCCAGTAAGGGAAGATAATGGGGGAGAGCGGACACCTGGTTTCCTTGATGGAAGGAGACAGAGGTGAGCAGTGCCTGGGGCACTGAGTGAACCTCAAGCCATCAAGTGTGGGTGGAGGGTGGGGTCAGGTGGGAGAAATGGCTCTGGAGGGGTCAGCAGATTAGGTGGGGCCTGACAGCCTTCCAAGGAATGTGAGCTGTGAAACTGGGACAGCTTTTATATCAGGCAGTAGGTAGGATAGATTAAGGGCCCCCAAAGGTGTCCATGTCCTAACCTTCAGAACCTGTGACTCTGTGACCTGACATGGCAAAAGGGACTCTGAGATGTGATTGAGTTCAGGATCTTGAGATGGAGAAATTATCCTGGGTTTTCCAGGTGGGTTCCATGTAGTCACAGGAAGAGAAGGGCTGGGGGTTGCAGAAGAGACTAGGTAAGAGATGGAGGTCATGAGAACAGAGCAGAGATGAGAGTGATGCTACTGCCAGCTTTGAAGATGGAGGAAGGGGCCACAGGACAAGGAAGGCGGGCTAGAAGCTGGAAAAGACCAGGAGACAGACTCCCCTAGAGCCTCCGGAAGGAAGGCAGCTCTGCTGACATCTTGGTTTTGGCTCAGTGAGACCTATTTTGTACTTCTGACCTCCAGAACTGTAAGAGAATAAATCTGTGTTGTTTTAAGCCACTGAGTTATAGTCACTTGTTGCACCAACCGTAGGAAGCGAAGTGTGGGATCATCTGAAAACCTTTGTACAAGGGTCTGGGTTAAGGGGGCGGGAGGTGGGGCTTTTTGACCAGGATGGTAAGACCAACACTGTTACTTGAAAACCTTCTTAGAGAGCCCCTCTTCCAATTAAGGAGCTGAAATCATGATCTTGGAAGATAAATTGTTGTTCTAGTTAAGGCCAGGGGAAAACTAATCTCATTTACAATCAAGGAGACGCACTGATTCCGACCCATTCTGACCCGGGACCCATGTGCTGTAACGTTTGAACCTTCTTTCTCTGCGGTTCTGATAACATCCCAGGTGAATACAAGGTGAAGAGCGCCCCGCTCTGGGGGCAGAAATCCCAGTGGCGGGGGCGGATGCCTGGGGACCTTGGTAGATTTCCCGTTGCTCACTCTCTGCCGAGCAGGAGGGTGGGGTGTTTAGCGAGTATCACTGTAACCTGCACTTTTCTAAAGTCAAACAGCTTTCTCTAGGTGGGAGTATTCCTCTTTTGTGGGATCGGTGCAGCCTGTCTGACTCAGCGACTCACCCAGCACCCTCTGCTGCTGACACTCCTGACAATCCTCTCGAATCTCCTGCCTCCTGCTTACAAAAGCCTCCCTCCCCACCCGGGAAGCTGAGCGGAGCTTCTCCCAGCCCGCCCCCCTCCCACGGCTCTCCCTGAGCCGGGGCCTGTATGACTGCTACCTCCAAGATGTCTGTGTTACCGGGAGATGGAACCGTCACCCAGTGATGGAACCGGGCACCTCCTCCAGTCACTACCTGTGGTGGCATCATCACTAGGTGGGATTGCGTGCAGGCCCCGTGCTCTCCTTTCCGTACGTTACCTGATTTAGTGTTACAGCCCCTGCATGATAAATGTTGTCCTAACATCCCAAGGTTAATAACTGGAAAAGCTGAGTCTGGTACCCAGTACATTTATCCACTCACTACTCACGTCCCTTATACTGCTGAACTTGGGCCATTAGCCACTGGCTAATGTTAGCATGCTCTGCCCGGGATGGTTGCTGTCGTGGGTGGAATTTGTGTCCCCAAAAAAGATACGTTCAAGTCTTAACCTGCAGTGCCTGGGAATGTGACATTGTTTGGAGATAGGGCCTTTGCAAATAAAATCAAGCCCAGGTTCAGTGTACAACCTTTGCTTGGAGAACCGGGTTCATTGAGTTCAAGACTCATTCCTTCTCCTTCCAAGTTAACCGATCTCTAGAGGTCAAACCATGTCGTGGCTTTTTCCCAGACTGGCTGATTCAAACCACGCCATAGCCAGGAAAGGGAAAAAAAAAAAGATTATTGACTAAGAAACATTCATTTCTGTTGCAAATTACTAGTTGGGGCTAGTTGTTGATTATCTCACCTCTGTTGCCATTTGTATTTAGAAATGGCTCATAAATTTGCTTACGTGGGTCTGGTTTGTCCTCTAAAATGAAACGATTGCTCTGCACATAGTTCCAAAACCAGATTGTGATTTGATAGCTTCCATTTCGTCTGTCAGGCGCCGAGTTGGGTGCTTTCCTTTCATTGTCATTTTTGCAGTAATCTGGTGAGCTCCATTTTACAGATGAGGAGACTGAGACGGAGGATGGCTAAGGCAGTTAGGAGCCAAGATCAGGTTGCTTCTGCGTGTGTGAGCTGGCTTCCAAACTGCAGTCTTCGGACTCAAGATTCTCTTTTGCCTGGCTTCCTGCTAAGTGCAGACAACTTCATGAGATGGCAGAGAAAAAGAGATGTAGGGTGTTCACATTTAGATGTGCAGTTGGTAGAAGGCAGTGTGATGTGTACGCATGCGTGTGCGTGCTTGTGCAGGCTATTGCATATAGATAACCATCTTCAAGAATGTTGACCATCACTAGTTTTGAAAAATGTCCTAAATGACCTCTCCTGCCAGGCCAGTAAGTTGAGCCTAGCCGATAAATCGCTGGGCTTTACTCTCAGTCTCTTCAAGTACCTATTAAATCCACAAATAGCCCTGCACTCCCCCAGGGGCTGGGGCTGGGGCTGGCTGTGCTCGGCTCAGTCCTGCAGGTTGCAGGAGGGTCCTTGGCTTGTGGCTGAGTCAGGAGAAGCTTCCCTGGGGCCAGAGGAAACAGGAGATGAAGCTCTGGGACCCGAGGCCGTGAGGTGGGTGGGAGGTGGGTCAGCAGGACCCAGGCCTTTTCTCCACCAGCCCCCGAAGGAGGGCAGAGGCAGGGCATCCAGTGTGGGGCTCCGTGCCCTTGTCCTGTAGCACCAGCGATGTCTGGCTGGTCTCTCAATGATTAACCGTGTGACCTTGGGCACCCCATGAAGCCTCCGGGCTGTCAGCAAAGGCACTGTGGTCTAGTGGGAGCTTACCTCCTCACTTCCACTGGGACTAACCTGGGCTGCCTCCTGGCATACGGCTGGTGATGTCCCCAGAGGCTTTTGCCCTCGCTGGTCCCTCTGCCTGAGTCTTTGCTCAAATATCCACACCACCCACTCCCTCACTTCTTTTTGATCTTTGCTCAGTAGTCATCGAATCAAGCTTCCTTGGCTATCCCATCTAAAATGTTGACATCCCCCGTAGTATTTTATCTTACTTCTCGTTCTCTGCCTTTCGTTTTCTTCCTTAGCACTTAGCATAATCTAACAGACTAGGCATTTGTATTTATTTTGTTTACTGTCTCCTCCTGCTAGAAGGGAGAATTTTTGTCTTCTCTCCCCCCGACGGCTGTATCCCCAGCACTTAGAACAAGGCCTGGTGCTTGTCAGTGCTCAATAAATACCTTTTGAGTGAATGAAGGAGTGAATGAATGAATCCATTTAACTTCGCAGAGCCTCACTTTGCTCATTGGAGTGAAGTCTGCCTACTGAGTATGTAGTAGGCATTCACGAAGTGATAGAGACTCAATAAGTGATAATTTCTTTTGCTTACATGATCAGTATGTGCTTCATCTTTAAAATCAAGGCGCTGCATATGAAGTTTCCCCAGAGTATGAGCAGGGGCTGAGCCGGTGCAGAACAGCAGGGAAGTGCTAGTCTGAAGGCAGGTAGACCCTTTCCCGTTCTCCCCCTGCTCATCACCCTTGAGCATCTGGGGCATCCTCTGGTCAGCCAGATGGGGAAGAAAGATCTTGAAGATGAATATTTTCTGTTTGCTGCTGTTTGGTTCCTGGCAGGGCAGGGGAGGGTCCCCGTGAAGCCCCGCTTACAACTCTGTTTCCCCTCTATATGGGCCTGTGTGTCTCCCACAGGCTGGGGCTAGGGTGCTTGTCTCTGTCAGGGTTCCTGCACCTGGGCACGTCCCGGGCAGCCTGCGGTCAGCTGTGTCTCGTGGCCAGGACTTTCAGGAATGTACCCTTTTGACCACACAAGCAAGGCCACACATGCCTGACTGTAGTGAACTCTGAACCCTCTCAAGGAGCGTGAACCTCGCATGGCACCCTCTGTAAGGACTTGTTACCTTAAACCTCATTCACTCCCCTCGCTTTATGTGAGGTTGTTAACTATTTGCATTTCTTTTGTGCATTGTTTAGTTTATTTTTTATTGAAGTATAGTTGACTTACAATGTTGTATTAGTTTCTAACGTATAGCATAGTGATTCAGTTATATATATAGTCTTCATATTTTTCATTATAGGTTATTACAAGATATTGAATATAGTTCCCTGTGCTGTGCAGTAGAACCTTGTTGTTGATCTATTTTATATATAGTAGTTTGTATCTGCTTATCCCAAAGTCCTAATTTATCCTTTCCCCTCATTTCCCCTTTGGTAACCATAAGTTTGTTTTCTCTGTCTGTGAATCTCTTTCCATTTTGTAAATAAGTTCATTTGTATCACTTTTTTTAGATTCTACATTTATGTGATATTATATGTTATTTGTCTTTCTCTGTCTGACTTACTTCACTTAGTATGATAATTTCTAAGTCCATCCATGTTGCTGCAAATGGCATTATTTCATTCTTTTTTATGGCTGAGTAGTTTTCCACTGTATATATACCACATCTTCTTTATCTAGTCATCTGTCGATGGACATTTAGGTAGGTTGCTTCCATGTTGGCTGTTGTAAACAGTATTTTGTGCATTGTTTACATTCCTTATGTGTTTTATTTTTAATTGGGGTATATGCCTTTTTAAGAAAGTAGTTTACACATCAGTATATATAAAACAGATAAACAAGTACCTACTGTATAGCACAGGTAACTATATTCAGTTTCTTGTAATGAGCTGTAATGGAAAAGAATCTGAAAAATATATGTATATGTATATGTGTATGTATAACTGAATCACTTTGCTATATGCTGGAAACTAACATTGTAATAGACTCCACTTTAATAAAAAATAAGAACTAAAAAAATTAACAACAGTATACATTATAAATGTAGTTAATAAGGGTTTAATTTGTAATATGAACAATTATTAATCTTTTTTCAAATATATATGTAGTGATTGTTACCCATTCCCACTTATTTTTTGTCTGGCTTATTTCATGTGAGATGTTTATTAATATATAAAAGTTGTACATTTTTCTTTGGTCAGATCTGAGTGTCTTAATTAGTGGTTCCTTAATGAAATGTCTTAGTGGTTTAAAAAGGTCTTCCAAATTTCAGGGTTGAGCAGACATTTCCCCATTTTTTTTAGCTATAACTGTAAAATTAATCTGGATTAATTATTGGTATAAGATGTGTGACAGGGCATAATGCCGTTCTTTCCCTCCAAATAGTTGACTAATTGCCTAGTATTATTCACTGAATAATGTTCCCTTCTTCACTGATTTAAAATATCACTATACCAAATACTAAAATTTTTTAATATGTGCTAAAGTCAGGCTTTCTGTTGGTTACTACTGATTTACTGTCCTCGCACCATCACCATGCTGTTTTGGTTATTGTTGTAAAGTTAAACACCTTCATTTTCAAGATGAAGAACCTGAGGCACAGAGAGGTCAAGTAACTTCCTCAAAGTCACACAGCTAGATGGGGTCTCTAAATCACATATGCATGTAATTTCTATTGTATTTAACCTTCTTGTAGGTCTTGTCTCATGATGCCTCCCAGTGCCTCTTATAGTATTATCACTTTTGCTCATGGCATATCACTGAGTTTTTTTTTTTTCCCCACAGCCATAGTAAGTTCTGTCTCCCCTAAGGAGAGCTAGCCATGAGTTATCTGCAACATAAAATTATTAGCAAGAATGGGATCAGAAATGTGAATTTCGTAGTATCACGTTGTCTGGCACATAAAAGCCCTTAATCTGTTAATAATAGTGCAAGTATTATTATTTCCATTGATGTTCTTGGCTTTATGTAAGCTACATTCTCACTTCATACCTTTCACCTCTGAGCAGAATTCCTAGTAAATACACTGTAGTCATACATCGTTGAATTTTCAGGGTATTCCCAGTGGCAAATATTTGACTCTGTTGTTCACCTCCCCCTCCAGCCAATAAATTATTGAGATGGCCCCACACTCTAAATGGGTTGACAAGCTATTACAGTGACGAGGAGTTATACACTCAAACACTCCTGTGAGCTGCAGGGACTCCAGGTCAACCTAGATCTCCCCCAGAGTCGTGCCACCCGAGGGCCCGGAGAGCCTCAGAAACGAGGGATCTCTTTTCTGCAGTGTGGTGCGCACTCCTGGGTCAATGGGGTCCCTGTGCAGGATAAGCTCGTGGGCAGGGTCTCAAAGCATCCCCACTCCAAGGCCTGTAAAGCAGCCGTAATCAGCCAAAGGAAAGATTAAGTTCCTGTAAAAATTTGAAATAAGGTTAAATGTCAGTCACTTTAACATTACACATAGAAGAGACTAGTTTCTGTGAAAGCTGATAGCTGGTTCCTTGGACCCGTTTGGAGGGCGACAACCACGGGCACTTTGAAGAGCTCCCCATCCTTGTTGCTGAAACCGCTTTCTTGCCTCCCGCCTGTGGGCAGAGGTGCATCCTCTCTGAGTGCCTGGACTCTTGAATGTGGGGAGGTGCCCCAGGTCTAGTTCGTGCTAACTGGATGGAAGCTGTCTTTTGTCCAGCTCTGTAGGAACCTATGCTTGGTGGTTACTTGATTTGGAACTAAGTCAAGAGTGAGCTTTCAGCTGAAGGGAGAGGGGTGATGGTGTTTCCTGAGAGGTGGATAATCACAAATGTGGTTGTTGAATCTCTTGTCACCTCTGCTTAGGAACGAGACGTGGGAACAAGAGTACATCCAAGCCGCCCCCCCCAACCCCCATCCTGCATGTGCACTAGGGGCTGAGGATGAACTCCGGGAAGCAAACAGAGGAAAAGGGAGGGAAGAGCAAGTGTAATTAGGGATGGTGTGTGTGTTCCTTGGGTGGGATTGCCTGGGGGTACTGGGGGTGTTGAGAAGGATTCTGGAGCTGGATTTAAGCTCAGCAGAAAAAAGGACTGACATCTATTTCTGTGAAAAGAGGGGCAGTGGTGTCTCAGATACAGGCATCTACAGAGACAGAAAATAAAACTGGGCTAAAAAGACCAAGGGGAGGAGCTAGGCTATGAAGCATAGACAAAAGTTACTTATTTTCATTTAGATTTATGATTAAGAAATATGAACGTAACATATTCAAAGTGTAGAAAAATAGAAAAGAAAATCATCAGAATTTCCGCAATGCAGGACAATAAATGCTGTTATTTGTGGTGATTTTTCCTACTCTTTGTCTAAATCCCTGCATGTTTCAACGTATTTTTCCAAATACATAAAAATTTGTATCCTCTTTTCTCTTTTAACAGCTGTTGCCATCCATTCATTTTTCCATGCCTTAAGGCAAGAGTTTTGAAAAAGATAAGCCCCAGGGTACAACTAGGTGCTTTTCTTACCAGTCATTAACTCTGGGACATTAGAAATTGATCTTAAGGACTAGAATATTCCCTTATAGTTCATCTTTTTTTCCCCCAATTGTGGTAAAATAGACACAATACAAAATTTATCATCTTAACCATTTTTAAGTGCACAGTTCAGTGGTGCTAAATGTGCTTAAAATTGTTGTGCATCCAATCTTCAGAACTTGATAGTTTGTCTCAGACCTCAGGAAGGGCACCTGGTTCACGACCTTTGGAGGTGAATAGAATTTAGGGCAGGAAGCTGAGGGCAAGACAGCACGAGCAGAGACCTCTGCAGTAGGTGTGATTGCCTCCCCTCTACCTTCTGTTTTACAGATGGTGAAACTGAGGCACAGATTGCCACTGCTTATTTTTTCAAGGGTGGGGAGGGAAATGTTACTGAAATATACATCCAGAAATGTGCACAGATACTGTACAGCTCAGTGAATTTTTGCCAACAAAGTACGCATGTGTGACCAGCCCTCCCCGTGTCCTCAACCCCAGGGGTAACTGCTCTCCTGACTTTCTTTAGCCTCCCTGAGAGTCTTGCTCATCTCTGAGCTTCAGATACATGCATTCAGCTTGTATGATCTTATCTGGTGACTTGCGCATACGTGATGTTTATGTAACTTATACAAGCAACTTGCTGGAGACCTCAGAGCCAGTCGGGGGCAGACCCGGGGTGCACACTCGGGTCGGCCCCATCTGCTCCACCTTGCTGCCTTTCATGGGGTGCATGGAAGTACAGGTTGGCCTGGCGTTTGGGGGATCCCGAGAATTAAAGTTGGATAGAAATGGCCAGATTGGAAGTTCTGTGAACATTCAGCAGAGGAATTAGACGCGGGTGTTCCAGGAGCAGCCCTGTTGATTAGCGAAGTGACCTGTGGTATTCTAAGTGACAGCAAGACACTGGGATGGTGAGAGATGCCTAGGGGAGCACAGGGCAAAGATCAACCAAAGGAATGAGTGAGGATTTGCAGAGGAAGTAGCAAAACCCTGGGTGCAGGGTCTGGAGGGCAGAAGAGTCGGGTGAATCAGGGAGAAGAGACCAGGCATTCTGGATTAAACAGTTACAGTAACAACTTTTTTTAAAAAATGGTTATTTTATTCAGAGTGGTTGCTTTTTAATGATATTGTCTTAATTTTCCATTAAACTGGCTTCCTCTGTAGTCATCCAACATTAATGTTTCTTTTGTTCATTTAATTTTAAAATAGTCTTAAATTAAAGCTATTACAGAGATTTCACATAACTCAACATAGGCACTACCGTGAAAACATCATTGAAAACACTGTCGATGCGTTATAGCTGTGATCCAGTTTAATAAACAAATACTGTAACCTATTTGAGTAAACTAAGAATTAGCCATCCTCAAATGTGAGTAACAATAATAATTGACATTTGCCAGGAGCTCACCCTGTGCCGGACCCTGTACTAAGTACATTATACTTTTCACTGCATCCCTGCCACAGCCCTGTGAGGTAGGTCCTCCTGTGTGCCCATTTTCAGATGAGAGAACTGAGGCTCAGTGGAGATGACTTGCCTCAGGTCCAGTGTCCACAAGGAGGAGAGGTGGGATTGGGGCAGGCTGGTTCTCAGAACCTCACTTGTAACCACCGCACTCTGTGGCCTGCCCACGGAACTCACGGAGTAAAGACACTCAGGGAGGGAGTCAGTGATGGGGTTTCCTGCTTCCAGGAGCCCAAGTAGCTTAAACGCTGAGAAAAGGCTCCCTGTCTGCCTACGAGGGTTGTTGGAACCAAGTGGAAACACGGTCAAAACCAGTTTCATCATCATTAGTGAGTGTGGCTGGAGTCTGTTCAGTGGATTTGCTGGAGGCTGGCATGTCTCTCCATATTCTTACTTCATAAGCAGAGTAAGTTGATAACTGCAATTTAAGAAGAGCCTGGTTTTGGAAGGAAGTTGATTTGATTACTGTTTTATAAGATTTTCTTGGTCTGGTCTTGATCCTGTGGATTTTTCTTGGTTTCAGTAATTTCGGGGTGGTGATCCATCCCTTGCCATTTAAGCCAAGTCACAGTGAGGCTCCGTGCGCACAAAAAAGCGTGGTAGAACAGCCTCGTTCCAAGAAAATAGAAAAAGGCGGAAGTAGCATGTGACATCTCCAACTAAGACTGTGTTAGGATCCCAGACAATAATATGATTATCACATTTTTTTTTCACAGGCAAGTTGATTCCTTCTGAGATCATTCATTTTATCCATATCCAGGGAAAATTGTGTTCATTTTAAATTAAAATAAAAGTAATAGCGTCCATCTCTATTTGGAAACTTTAATCTGTTAAAAGTTGATATAATCAGTCTGTTTACAAGTTCATCATGGGGCAGAACCACAGTATTTATATTTCTACACACAGGAAATTCGATTAGATAATGCAGAGGAAGAACACACACTGATGGGACATGATTACCGTGGATTCAGGCAGCCTAGATTCTCCAGTTCACTTGAATGTCACATTAGCCGGGGATATCCCTTTTGTGACGCAGAACCTTGCAGCAAAACAGTTGGGTGTAGCCACTTGGGAGAAAGAAAATCTTGCAGCCCGGGGATCTTCCAAGCAGGCGTCTCAATTGCACAGAAAAACACGTAGGGAATGTTTCCGTAAGCCCAGCAGTCTGAGGCTTCATGCAGAATGGTGAGAGGCTTTACCTAGGCGTCCTTGGGGGGTTGATGGTGACAGGCAGGGACAGCTGCAAGGTGGTCTCGCTGTTCTGGGGGGCCTGAGACACATTTGTGAGGCCCACAGTGATGGAAGGAAATGAGGGCCATTTGGAAGCACAGGCTGCAAAATCAGTGTTTTCAGCTGGGCGTGGAAGGCACGCATATGATGAAATGCTCCTCTTCTGCTGAAGAATACTGCAGTGGCTCCCCCAGAGCGTTTAGGAAACCTTTGTAGTTCTCACGGCGGGTTTGATTCCATCCAGACCTACCTGTCTCCGCCTCTTCACACACCAGGGAGGTCGCTTCCCCGGCTCCAACCAAGGAGTCAGTTTCCTTTGCTCAGCCAGACCAACCTTCCAACCACCTGGGTGCACGCTACCCTCTTTGCAAAGACTGATCCTCTCTCCCATCGTCATTCCCTTCCTCCTGATTCCCCTCCAGTTCTCAGCTCCGATGCCATTTCCACAGGGGACCCTCCGTGGTCCTCTGTGACGCCCTTCCCCCGGGATAGGATAGGTAATCCTCTTTATAGGCTTTACAGCACAAACACAATTCACATGAAATAGTGTGTCCACTGGTTTTGTGTTTCTATGTGCTGGGTGGGACACTGTCTGCAAGTTCACAGCCAGTCTCCAGCTCCAAGCGCCTGGCCTCATGTGCACACGGGACCCACAGATCACAGGGGAATGAGTGATGGAAACACGTTTGCAGTGAATGAGACTGAAAGGAGTTGTCTAATTTGCAGAATCATCTCAGCCAACTTGAAAGCTCCCTTGGAGTGCTTGCTGCTCCTTGTACTGCACATCCGGCTAAAGAGAGGAACAAAATCAGGGGCCGAGAGCAGTTGGTTGTGTGGCACCTTGTTTCTGATCAGAACGTGCTGGTTTGATGAATCTGCCGACTGTTCTTAGGTCCTGCCCATTGAAGACCCATGGTTGCCTTTGCCCACACCATTAACCTGCTTTCCCTGGCTCAGAGCCAGACAGCTATTTCTTTGAAGCCAGTAAAATGTTTCTTATTCTGAGTGTCATTTTAATTTTTTTAAGCTGCATACGGATCAGGCTCTGGGTTTATTTGTTTCATGTGCTGTACTCTCCTGTTAAATCTTGTTGATTAAAAAAATAGAACTTAATTATATTCTTTATCTATACATATATTCTTCTTGCAAAAGACAGTGCCTTACAGAAGAGTGTACTTCCTCTTCCCCAATCTCGTTCCTTCCCCACATCCCATCCTTCTAGTCTTTTTTCTGTATATTTACATTTAAACAGATGGTTCTACAGAAGGTATATAAACATAAAAGGAATCAGAGTGTATGTAACTTTCTGCAATATGCCTTTTTTCTTACTGAGACTTTTTGGGGATGTGTCCATTAAGTTCAGAAGAGCCATGTACATTGTGCTGACTGGACTCACACCTCTCACTTTAAATGGCAGAAGACTTATTTAACAGATTGGCTAGGAAAACGACACCCGCCTGTCCACTCCCTCTGCAAGTCATGATAGCTGATGCACGGGCCACTAGGTTGCTCCAGGAAACCCCTGTGCTTGTCTCCTGGTGAGTTGTGTTGTGTTGTGTTGTGTGTTCCAAGAACCGGTGTGTTTGTTCCCAAACCTGATTATACTGGTTGTAGTTGTTACTCTAATTACACAATTTACTTGAAGATCACATAAACTTATGAAATACGAGTGTGAAGAGAGACTGGTTGTTGTTATGAACACCAAATGGAATGCTTAAGAATGTCTCAGGCGAGTGAAACAATAGCTGTTGTGGGTGAGAGAATCTTAAAGGAGCGAAGAAAAGCTATAGTAACCAGATGGCCTGTGAAGGTCTTTAGAGAAACACGGATCAATTGCAAATTGTCCATTGCATGTTGCTTGAGGTTTACATGAGAAAGACGGTGGAGACTTCTGGGGTGGGGCCGTCTTCAAGGACAGGGCTGTGTCCCTGCCACGGTAGACGGAGAACAAACATACACTTCGTATATCTCCAATAAAAATAAAATGTCTGTTCCATTTTATGATTCCCTCCTTTAATTGGCTTATTTGGGGTTCATCACCCGACCACTGGTTCTGAGAGTTGTAGACCTTCCTCATTCTGTTCGGTTGCTACATCAGATTCCATAAAACGGTCTTTCCTCCCCCGACCCCACCCCCGTCAATGGATGTGAAGGTTGTTTCTCACTTAAACACAGCACAGAAGCAGACAGCCTTACCTGAGATTCCTGTGCACGTGTCGGCTGTGAGGAGATAGAAGCTGTGATGCGGAACTTCTGGGTGTCTCATTCTTCATCTTCAAGGAGGCTGGTGCTGGCTGATTCTAAAGTTGCTGTCTTCTGGGCCGGGAGCTCTGTGAAGGCAGAGATAGTCTTTCACCTGTGAATGGGGGTTATGTCAGGGGCCAGGCAGTAACCGCAGATGCCCAAGCAGGGCTTAGATCTGTTTGTTCAGCAAGTGTTTCTGAGCCCCACTTGGATGGCGGGGGCCCTGTGAGGCACTGGGCATGGGAGTTTCCCAGCTTGGGGTTCTGGTCTTGAGAAGCAGGTAAAATTACTCTGTATTTGGGAGCGTGGAGTGGATGAGCATGGTTTTCTGGGCCTTAGTCTGAGGGTAAGATTCTCCATCTGTCTCAGTCAGCTCAGGCCACCATGGCAAAATACCATTTAGACCGAGGGGCCTTCTCAGCAGGCATTTATATCTCACAGTCTGGAGGCTGGAAGTCTGCAGTCGGGGGGCCAGCATGCTCAGCTCCCTCTTCCTAGCGTGCAGATGGTCACCTCCTCCACATGTCCTCACACTGCTGAGAAAGTAAGCTCTGGTCTCTTCCTCTTCACATAAGGACACTAATCCTATCATGGGGGTCCCACTCTTGTGACCTCATCTAAGCCCAGTTACCTCCCAAAGGTCCCACTTCCCAAGACCACAATGGGGGTTAGGAGTTTTGGGGACACAAACATTCAGTCCATAACACCAACCCAACCTGCCAGAGCAGAGAGGAGGAACATTTTACAACGGGGCAGAATGTATCGGTTGACTTTTGACGTGGCTCTTTGGCGGGGTTGTGGATTTTCTGTCCTAGGCCTAGTGAAAGGGAAGTTCAGGGGTCCATTCCAAAGAGCATCCTTCTGACCTCCACTGACTTGAAATCAGTGAGGTGGGAAGGGCAGAGGTATCATGGGACCTATATGACATGCCTGGTTCTGCCAGTGCTTGCTGTGTAGCTTTGGAAAAGTTGCTTCACTTCTCTGTGCCTCAGTGTACCCATCTGATAGGGGGGCTGGGTCAGGTTTGGGGAATCTGAAGACAGTATGGCTCCTGAGATGGCACAGAGTGGCACTTGTGGCCAAGCTCCGTGGCCCTCTTTGTGCTGAGCCTAATGATGCCCCCACCCCATCACAGCCAAGGCCACACAACAGCCAGAGAGTCCTTCTTGTTGGTCCCAGAAGATCATTTGGAAAGAATCACATCGACCCCCATAGGTTGCTGCTTATTGCTAAGACATTGCGTTGGCCAGCCATCCCCACATCAAAGTTCAGAGCCACTCAGGACTCTGCCACTGTCCTCCTGGGCCCTGCTAAGTGTGCATGTGGCCCTGTCTTGTCCCAGCAGAGCAGTAGAGTTGAATGTGTGGAGAGGGAGGTCAGGATCCTGGGATAGGAGTCTGACACTTAGAGCCGGATGATCTGGGTTCAAATCCTGGCTTTCGCTCTGTGACCTAGGGCAAGTCACTTTACTTCCTCCGTTTCCCCATCTTGAGTTACAGCAAGGATAAAACAAGCTGCTGTCTGAGAGGAACGCCTGGCTTCTCTATCAGGCTGAGCAAAGGTGGAGTGTCAGCCTCTGGGACAAAGGTAAATCCTTGTGTGACTCAGGTAGTCTCTCCTCCCCAGGAAAAAACTAACTTTGAATTCATTTTTTTAAACACTGACTCCTTCTAGTCCGTCTGTGACCCCTGAAGTCCCTTCCATTTCCCTTTCCCTTCTACTGTTTCTCTAAACAAAAGGCTTTCCTGAGCTAACTGCTGGTGTGAACCACATTGCAGGGAAAGAGGTTTATCCTACTAAGGAGAATGCAACTATTTTAAGGACCTCGTGCATACTTTTATTTGCACCCACCTGCCGCAAGAAATCTTCATTGTGAATGAGCCTCCTCGAGGTAACCATTCTCCTTTGAGAACAGTCTGTCGCTCAGGAGAAAGAGGAAAGGAAAGACCGATTGTGGGGTCAACAGAGTGAAGTGCCCCCCACGTTATTCCATCCTTTGTGGGGTCCACTGATTGCTTCATCTCATGCACCATGGCTCTGAATTCGTGGAGACAGTTCCACACTTTTCTTTTAAATGTGGGTGATGGGAAGGAGAGGAAGTTTTTTGTTGTTGTTTTTTTTTAATGAGGACCAGGCTAGAAATTGTAAAAGTGAAAAATACTAGATTTTTTGGTGTAAAGTCTCTGGTGCTACATGTGGTCAGCTTGACCTGCAAAGGCATCATGTTGAAAGAATTACCCATGAGAGCTGTTCTGTCCTCAAGGGGTACACACGTGTATACATGTGCACATGCACGTGTGTGTGTGCGCGCAGGAAACCTCTTGTTTATAAACATTTCCTCCTCCAAACAGCCTGAAACTGGCCTCCCAGGCCTCTCCATGGTTCTCTGAACACATCTTCTTTGCAAAATCTTGGAGCCTAGGGGCTCGTATTTCTGCCCTGGGTCCAGTGCGAGGAGCCAGGCCTGTGTGTGTGTGTGTGTGTGTGTGTGTGTGTGTGTGTGTGTGTGTGTGTGTGTGTGTGTGTGTGTGTGTGTGTGTGTGTGTGTGTGTGTGTGTGTGTGTGGAGTATTATGTGTCTGCGTGTGTCAGGGGGTGGGGCGTGCTCCCAGTCCCCTGAGTTGAGTAACTATGAGTGGTACTTAAAACCCTTCTGTCATCTGCAGGACAAAGTCCAGCTCCTTGTTTTCCTGGCAGAGGAGGCTGAATTTGGCCCAAACTCAATCTTTTCATTTTCATCTCCTGCCAGTTCCTTACCAAGCACCCTCTGCCCCGGCCACAAACAACCTTTTACTGTTGCCCAAAGAGCCCATGATCTTGTGCACTTCTAGATCTTTGAAGATACCAGGCCCACGGCCAGGGATCCCCTTTCTTTCCTCTTTCCGGGCCCAGTTCATATGGGTGTGAAACTTCCCAGGCCTGCCCAGACCCAGTCCTTCCTCCACTGGGCCCCTTGGCCAGTTTTATCCTCGTGAGATCCGCTTGTCACATGCACCACGCTGTTGGATTCAGCGTGTCCATCATCCCAGCAAATGTCCCGCTACCTGAGAACAGGTGCAGAGTCTGACCCATCTCTGTGGGGCCAACACCTAGCGCGGTGCCTGGCAGGTGTCCACGCACAGTGCTGGTCAGAATGGAGGAGCAGAAGCTTAGGTTCTGTAGTACGGTGCTTATGTTGTGTGGTTAGAGAGTCTGGCCGACACGTCCGCATCAGTGATGACATACATTTACTGAATGCTGCTTCTGTGCTGGGCCCCATGCTCAGCACTCTGCCTCTGAGAATGTATTCGATCCATACCATTCCGTGAGGCAGGTTCTGGCATTGTCCCCCGTTTACAGCTGGAAATGTGAGGCTCATAGAAGAGAAGAGACTTCCTCCAGGTCACACAGTTAGTAAGACACTCACCACAAAGGAGGGCCAGTTACCACTTGACTCTTCCGCTTTTATTCTGGACACTGACCCTTCCTTGGCATTGTTTCCATGTGATGATGGCTTTCGAAGTCCACCTGCCCAATTTTCTTGGGCACAGAAACCACCTTGCCTGCCTGCCCCGCCTCCCATATGCCCCAGGATCTTTGCATAGGATTTCCACATGCAAGTTGCAAGTCTGGGTGTCAGCTGAACAAGAGAGCACAGGGTCCCTACGTGCCCTTAAGAGAATTCCTAAATTTGCTTCAAGCAGTGCCACCCCCACTCCCTGGAGGCATACCTAGTGAACGCGTGGAGAATCCACCGTGACCTACATTGGAAGGAAGTAGGAAACACAGACGATGCTCGCCATGAATAACAGCATCAGAGGGCATCACGGCCAACAGTCAGAGATGAAAGGCATTTGACTTATAATAGAATCTCACATCCATCCTTATTCTTATGAGTTATAATGTTTCTTGAAACTTCCTGGGGCCCCCTGCTGCCAGAGCAGGGAGTCAGGGAACAGCAGCCTTTGGGAAGGAGGAGTCCTCATCCTTTCCTCTCAGTCTAGAGCAAACAGACTTGCCCTTCTTCTTCTATGGCATCAAGGGGAGACGGAAGGACATGCAAGAAAGGATGCTCGCTTGCTGGCAGTCAAAGCTCACAGGTGATATACCAGGATGCAGGGGGCAGACGGTCACTTTAGTGAGAAGGAGGAAATGGGCTAGAAAGACATTCAGAAACCAGCCCAGTGGGACTGCCTTCCTTTTCATCACAGTTTTCCTTCTGCTTGGTGGGGAAAGGAAAGAGGGACTGAGTTGCAGATCTTTCCTTCAACAAGTATTTATTGAGGTCCCAGGAACCATGTAAAACATTGCGGATATAGGGCTGAGGAGGACCTAGCTGTATCCTGCCCTCAGGGTGCTCTCAGCCCACTGAAGAGGAGTGCCATCAGACAGTCGGAATGTAGGGCAATAAAGGAGAATAATGAACACCATTCATTTATTCACTAAACAGTGGGTGCTGGGCACCTACCATGCGCCAGGCGTTGTTGGAGTCCTGCGCTTCCAATATGGTAGCCACGAGCCACATGTGGCTATTCACGTTGAATTAAAATTAAACAGAAAGAAAAATTCAGTTCTCCAGGTGCACAAGCCACATTTCACGTGCTCCTCAGCCACGTGGGGGTTCTGGCTCCCACACTAGACGGGGCAGAGACAGATTGCTTCCACCACTGTGGGAAGTTCTGTTGGAAATGTAGTGTTGCTCCGGACACTGGGCTGTCGGGGGTCGGGGGCACTTGGCAAGGCTCTCTGCTCCTGGAGTTCCTGCCCTCGCGGTGTTGGGTGAAGACCAGCATGCATTACGTCACAATACAGGGTGATAGGTGCTGAGATGTGGGTGCACGGGAGCTGGGCAGCCGAGCCAGACCTGGCCCCTCTCAGGCAAAAGCTGGGGCGGCAGGTGGGAGATGGGGAGAAGGGGGAGGAGGAGGAAGGAATGTCTGCTCTGAGCTGTCTGCAAGGTCCAGATGCAGTGTTCGTCCATTCCGGCGCCCAAGAACACAGTTCCAGAAATGACCCCTCTTCCCTTTGCGGAGCCATAGGAAGGGGTGTGCAGAGAGGCTGACATGCGATTCTGGGGCAGTGAGGGTGGGGTGACATTTCCACGGGCAGTGGGGCCCCAGGCCCGGGGCCAGCTTGTGTCCCAACGCCAAGAGCTGTGGGGGACAGGAATGCAGGTGGAGCCTACGGCCCATTCATGTCTGCTCTTTTTCACCAGAGTAAGTCTCAGCCTCTCTGAGCCCAGCTTCCTTCTCTGCATCATGGCGACGATAATGTCATGCTGTAGGGCCACTGGGACAATTCTGAGATAGTAATCGCAGCTAAAGTTCATCAAGGACTTACATGGGGCCAGGCATTGTATTACATCCTTCACACCCGGCACTAGACACGTGAGGCCGGATCGCTCTCTGTGCAGGGACCGTCCTGTGCACGGGAGGTTTCACAGCATCCCTGGCCTAGATCCACGAGGTGCCAGTAAGTAGTACCTGTTCCCAATTGTGACAACCCAGAATGTCTCCAGACATGGCCAAATGCCCGTGATTGAAAACCCCAATTTCACACACGCTGTCCCATACATTCTCATAGCAACCCACTTCACAGATGAGGAACCGGCTGGTATCAGAGCTGAACTGTCAGCGCTGGGATTTGAACCCAGGTTGTCTGTACACGTGGGCCTCGGTGTTCAGCTGTTAACTCTATTTTACTGTTGGCCTCAATGGCATAGCCCAAGGCCGGGTGCATAGTAGGTGATCAGTGACGAGGATTCTTGGGATGATTGGTCACTGCCTTATTCAAATCAATAAACCAGACCCTTGGAGCTGGAAATGCAGGGCTGGGAGGGCAGACTCCCTAACCCCTCCACCTGGTTCCTGACTTGCTTGACCTGCAGTAGCACTGGTGGTGGGGGGGTGGGGGGACCAGCCTGAGGGACGAGGGCGCCATTTGTACTTCATGGGCAATGATTAACCTGGCTGAGCTGGTAACTCATTTGAGAGTCAGAACTTTACCCTGGAAAATGCCAGCCTTGCAAACATGGGGCCATTTGTTTCATCTGCTCTTTCTTCATCGGACTTTTATTACCCACGAGGTCAAGAGCAGTGCTGAGGGCCTTGGGAAAGTCTCAGGCGGACTCCACCCTCTTTTCCCTGCCAGCCCTGGTCTGCTGCGTGCCCCCTGGAAAACTGTCCCACATGGGGGTCTTTCAGGGCTGGGTTTTGTGGGGGCGGTGTGTCTGTGTGTGTGTGTGTCTGTGTTTGGCAGGGTGTTGAGGAAATGGCCCTGAGACGCAGGACTGAGTCCTCTTTGTTTATCTGGTGTCTTTCACCATCAGTGATGAAATTGTCTGAGGGTCAGAGGCGGCAAGGCCTGGCCTTTGCTAAACCTGGCGGCTTGAGAGCAGGGCACAGGATGCTGTCTGTCCTCCTCCCCTGCGTGTTGAGAAACCGTGTGTGTCCATATGTGAGTGCTTGTGTGTGCATGCACATGTGAATCTGTGCCTGTGTGACCATTGTATGTGCATATGCATGTGTGCACATTTGTGTGTATTCACAAGTGCGTACATGTCTTTGTGCCTGTGTGTGTTTAAATCTGTGCATGCACGTGCACGTGCAGACGTGTTGCACGCTTGTGTGTGATATATTGTAGGCTGGAGATGATGCACGCCGGGCACCCGGCACATGCCCGTTAGTCCTCCTTCCTCTTGTTCTCACACACATGTGGACACAGAGACTTGGATTTGACACCCAGTCACTCGTTGTGTGACCTGGGGCTAGTCATGCATGATTTCTGAGCCTCAGCGATCGGGTCTGTGAAGTGGGAGAATAAAGACGGCAACCTCGGGGAGGAGGTGAGATGGGGACCTTGTGTGACAGGTGTGCATGTGGCCAGGAGCCTGGCCGGGAGAGGGCAGCTGGTACAGGCTTGTCCCCTAGCTTTGAGGAGGCCGGGACGCTTGTTCCCCTCCGCTGCCGGCTCTGGACCCTCGGCACCAGCAGGACTGTGTAGGCTCGTGTCTTCCCACCCAGCGTGGCCCAGTCACGTGGCCTCCGGTGCCAGGAGAGGGCAGAACTCAGTGGAACTATTTGTGCTTTCGTGGCTTGTCTGCTCAGAGGTAGAAATTACTGAAAGGCTGAGGTCAGGGGCTCCAGAGACCCTGGCTTTGCCCACTGGTGACCACAACACTGTCATTTTTATGTGAAGCTGCCGCTTTTTCCCTGGTGACAGCCTCCAAGGTTCTCCATGTCTGCCCAGGGGAGGACAAAGAAAATCCCACCCCCATTTTGTACACCCTCCCACCCCAGCTCCAAGGTTCTCGGTAACTACGGGCAACCAAACACCAAAAAAATGGGAATGTTTTCTCTGCCTCGCCACTGTTTTCTGATTAGTCACTCCGAGCTAATTAGCAAGTGACAAATGGGACAATAAAGCTCTGAAAATATCCACTGACTTCCTAGAATCCCAGCCACAGACATGGCAGAGGGCCTGGTAGAGAAACAGAGAAACAGGAAGACATTTATGGGTCCCGAGGAAGGAGGCACAAGGACTGAGCCACAGTGGGCATGTCGGTGGGTGGCTGGCGGGTATGCACCTCAAAGGCACATGTGGGACACGCGTGGGATGCACGGGAAGCTGCTCCGTCTTCCCCTTTCCCTCCACACAGTCTGGAAGAAGTGATTTCACTTCGTGATCTTTGATGACTAAGGCGGACTTCCCCTGTCCCAGGTGGAAGTTGTCGAGGGGACCCTGGGGACATTGCAAGGGTCTGTGGCAAGGTGGCCAAAGGCGGCTGAGAGCCCTTGAATGGACACATGCATGGGGGTGACAGCTGCTGCTTACGTAGTTGGGCCCCCACATGCTTCATCAGGATGGGCGAGATTGTGCTTCGTAACATGACTCCCCGATCCCAGGGGCTTAAGAGTTTCTTCTGGCTCAGTTGACATGTCCATGGAGCATCAGCAGGGACCCTGCTCTGCACGAGGAGGGGCCGGGCTGGTGGAGGTTCCTCCATCTGGTGATGTGTCCCCTCCACACCAGGGTTCTCAGGGGCCAGGAGGACTGAGGCGCTCAGCACTGCAGCACAGTTGTTTGGCCTTAGAAGTGACTCATGTCCCTTCTCTCACATGTTCTGCCAGAACTTGTCATGTAGCCATGGCTTGGCTGCAGGGGGCAGGAATCTTCTTCCTTTACATACCCAGAAGTAGGAGGAAACAGGACTCGGTGGCCGTTAGTACTGTCTGCACATCGTGGCTGTGGGATCAGTAGGGCTGATTGTCGCTGGCTGGAGGTCCCAGTAGTGTCCTACATGGGTGTGTTACTTTCCTTTGGCTGCTGTGACAAATTCCCATAAGCTCTGTGACCACATAAATTTGTCACCTTATAGTTCTGGAAGTCAGAAGTCCAAAATGGGTCCCCCAGGCTAAAATCAAGGTGTCAACAGAGCTGCATTCCTTCTGGAGGCCCCAGGGGAGAATCCGTTCCTTTTCCTTCTCCAGTTTCTACAGCCTGCCCACATCCCTCAGCTCGTGGTGGCATTACTCCGACCTCTGCTTCTGTCGTCCCATCTGCTCCACTGCCTCTCTCTTATAAGGATGCTGGGATGACCTGGGGCCACCTGGATACCCCAGGACCGTCTCGCCACTTCAAGGCTCCTAACTCAATCACATCTGCGAAGTCCCTTTCGCCAGATCAGGTCACATGTTCACAGGTTCTGGGGATTAGGATGTGGGCATCTTTGGGAAGCCATTGTATTGCTGACCATGATGGACCAGCCCTACTAGGAGGAACCAGGCCCCCTCCTTCCAACCTTGCTCTTTGTTTCCCTCCAGCCACTGGGGGTGATGAAGTCCCTTTCCTCGTGGAGCTGCCAGTCCATTCCACAGGGGAGACTGACATCAATAGGCATTCCATTGGCACATTTTATCAAGATGGGTTCCTTGGCCGCTTGGTCCCAGCACCCAGGGCCTGGGTTTCCTCAGTTCCTGAAAGTTGCTCCTCAGTTTGGTCCATCCTGATGGTGCCTGCTCCTTTCCCAGACCCCCCACACCCCTGACTGCTTTTCCGGAAGGTGGGAGAGGACAGCTTCCTCCATGTCCTGGTCTCTGGCCCTGGAATGGGCCATGCCTCCAGAAGGCTGGCCGGACTTGGCTGCAGGCATGTGGGAAATAGGACCCAGGACCATATTTGCAAAAGCAATAAAGTTGAAAGCCAGGCCGGGCAGGCTGGGTTCAGCTGTTTGCAATGGGGGAAGCGCTGGCCTCAGAGAAGCCTTCCTCCTCCTCGCGCCAAAAAGGGTGATTGTCTAAGACTCCTCTGATGAAGAACGTATATTCCCAACAAACCTCGCTGTCGGTCCCAGTGCCAGACTCAGACAGGGGAGGCGACTGTGACATGCTGTGGCTCCCCCCACGGTGGTGGGTGAGGTTGTTCAGGCCAAGGAGGGAGCGAGACCTCTAAGTACAGCCTAGAGATAAAAGCTGGACACGCTCCACCGGCTTTAAACACACCTTCCCTCTCAGCCCTGCGAGATGCCGTTTGCCTTTTCTCTTTCCTGTGCCTCTGCCCCCTGCCAAAAGCTATAGGCAGCGTGGCCAAGATTCCTCTTTGGGGTGGAAAAATCAAAGAACGAGGCATGAGCTTTTAATTAGCAAAGATAGACAAATCGCTGGCGGGGGGACCACCCTCAGCTTCGTGTGCTGCTGCCTCCCAAGGTCCCCTTTCTGTCTCGTGCCCACATTCCTTAGCGAGCAACCCCCTCTGGGCGCCAGAGCCAATGTGTGAGTGTTCCTAGGGGGGTTGTGGACAGAAAGGTAATTTTCCATGGCAGAATCAACTCCTCACCAGGTAGGCAGGGGCTGCTCCACCAGCAGGCATGATGTGGCCGCCTGTACTTTCCTAGGCATTTAGAGCAACTATATTTAATTACAAAGTTAATTCTTTGTCTTCTTTGCTAAGCACAGTGAGAGTAGAGACCACCACCCCCCTGAACCCAGTGGGTGCCTAGTAAGTGTGCACTGCATGGAACTACCTTTCCTGTTAAGAATTGAATTTTACCTCTGAAATGCCAGGTGCGAGTTTAATATCGAAAATATCCACCTCTTCAAAAAGTATTTCTACCTATTCTGTATCAGAGCTTATTTTATGCCAGCAGACACTAAGGAGCAGGAAGATTCAGAGAAATATCTAGCATCAGGAGGATGAACAGTCGGCAAGGGATGATCAGTGTGGCATCTGTTCTACTGCCTCCCACAGCTGTGCCCAGGCAGACATCAATAATCAATCACCACTCTTTCCCACTGAGACCAGATACAGCTGAGGAATCCATCACAACACCCTTCCAGGAAGCCACTACCAGGACCTTGGGACATTTGCAGAATCCCAAATTGGCAAATATCTCCATATAGTCTAATTCATCTTGTACCCTACCTCCAAATTTCTACTTTCTGACTCAGGATGTCACTGCACTGTCTCATTTTCTTCAATCACCAGCATCAACAGGTGTCTTTCTTCCTGTGGCTGCTTCACTGGCCATGTGTCCCTCGTCAGGCCACTTTATTCTTCTCTGGACCACAGTTCCTTGGTTGTAGAACAGAGATCATTGTAACGTCTGGCAAGACTCTGTGAGGCCCAACCAAAACATAGTGCACTTGGCACAAGCAGAGCTTGCTTACAGCTAGTGGGCACTCAGGAAATGATAGCAATTTAAAAATACACGTCTGCCCACAAATCCTCAGCAGACTGAAGTCTTGGCAGCAGGTGGCATTAGGCTGAAGCGCCCAGGGATGCCCAGCCCTTTCTGGGTCTGTGGCAGGCCCCTTTCAGCACACTCCTGCAGTGGGAGGGGCACCCATTCCCTTGATGCCTCACCCCTGCATTCACACCTCCCAGCCCAGGGAACCGTCCCACACCTAAAGACTTCGCCTCAGGTCTGCAGCACCCAGTGCAAAGCCAGAGGGAAAAGAAAGCCTGTCATTCCCCGCCTTGTGGAAATACACAAGAAATATTTCCGATGTTGTCATAGTTATAATAAGCAGCAGGCATCATTCAGGGATGGGAAACGTGGTGGAACAACTCGGAAAAAAATGCCCATTCCTTTTTCTCCAGAGTGGTCGCCGTGGCTCTGGGGAAATCAAGGTGTCCCTGGGCTCAGGTAGGAACAGGTCTCCTTCTTGACTTACCTTTGGGAAGCAGAACCACATCCTGGGGGCAGGACGCAGGGAGATGGTGACCCCACAGGCTTGCTGATGCCACTGCCAGGCCTCCTGGGGCAGGGGTCCCAGGCAGATCTGAATGGAACCTGCAGGCCCCAGGCCACCCACATGGAAAGGGCTTCCCAGTCAGGAACTGGGTGGGGAGGGTATGGAGTGGGGAGCCAGAGCCTGGGCCCTTCTGTGGCTCATGGGGCCATTACAGGCAGCGGGTCAGGTGTGTTACCTGGGCAGGTGTGTTTCATCTTCCCCGCCCCCTGCCAGAAGCACCCAGCCTTTGCCTCTGTCTTGTCCACATGTTCCAATTCCTCCCAGGTTTCTGCAGAGCTGCACATGCCTGACTTTGCCCTAGGTGCCCCCACAGCCACTATTTCATTTAAGGAGCCCAGCATCCCTGGCAGCGCCCACGATTCCTTCTGCCCCACATTGCTGAGACAGAGCCTCAGAGGGGCGAAGCCACTTACCCAAGGTCACACAGCTTCCAGTGGCAGAGCTCCTCCAATTCCAGTGCATGTGCAGTGGGGCTGTGTTGCCTCCTTGGAACACACCTTGGGCCTTTGCTGGAACTTTCCATGTATGAGTAAATAAAACTGGTAGTAGGGAAGAAGCCCAGAAATTAAGAGGCAAGAAACGTGAAAGCAAGAAGGCCATTCTGATGTGGGTCAGGGTTGAAAGAAGGGCTGCTTCCCTGGCTCTTCCCTCTAGGCCCATGGGTGTTATTTTGATAATAGCCCCCCTAATGGGTGTGAAGCGGCATCTTGGTGTGGGTTTGATTTGCAGTCAGAGACAGAAGGTAGGATAGTGGTTACCCTGAGTCTGGGGGATGGTGAGTAGGGAGTTAATGTTTAATGGGGACAGAGTTTCAGTTGGGAAAGTGAGAAAATTCTAGAGACGGTTGGTGGTGATGGTTGCACAACAGTGTGCCTGTATTTAATGCTACTGAAGTGCACACTTAAAAATGGTTAAAATCATCAATTTTATGTTATATATATTTTACCACAGAGAAATAATGAGACGCCAGTTTGGGTTTCTCCAATGTTAACTAATAGTCATGCACCAGCATTGGCTTCTTTGTTGTGATGAATGTCCCTTGGTTATGAAGGTGTTACCATTAGGGGAAATCAGATGAGAGTTATACCAGAACTCATGGGAATTCTCTGTACTATCTTTGCAACATTTCTGTAACCCTAAAGTGATTTTAAAATAAAAAAGGTTTTGGGGGGCAGAGGAGGGTATAGCTCAGTGGTAGAGGCCATGCATGCTAAGCACGAAGTCCTGGGTTCAATCCCCAGTACCTCCACTAATTAATAAATTAATTGAATAACTCCCCCCCCCCAAATTTTTTTTAAGACAGAAAAACAGCAAGTATTTAAAAACAAAACAAAACAAAAAGAAACACACATACAAAGTTTTTAAAGGGGGTGAAGTGTCTGTTCTGGGTAGGTATGGTCAGGGAGAGCTTCCAGGAAGAATGATGGTTAACCTGAGGCTTGAAGGATGTCAGGGGCTTGTTAGGTGAAGCATGGAGGGAATACTGTGTGGGCAGAAGGAACAGCACCCAAGATGGCTCAGAGTTCAGTTGGTCTTAAAAGGTCTAAGATCCTGAAAGAACTGAATCCCTACTCTCTTCATGGCTGATTCCCCCAAGAGAATATTCTCAGTCCCTGGAGATGATGTTTTAGTGCCAACACCCTGTTAGTTACTTCACTGGATTCTTAATAATAATACCTTGAATATTAGCTTTTTTCTTTGTGAGTGAAATGTCTTTATTCCTTTTATTTCTAATTTAACTTTTATAGAAAAAAAACCCCCAAGCATGTGAAATACTTGTTTATAGCAGATAAAGCAAAACATAGAAATATTTGGATCCCACCACCCAAAGATAGCACAGTTAACATTGGGGGTATATTCTTCCAGACTTTTTTTCATCTTTAACTTTTCTTTTTATCCCTGGGAGATCCCAGTCATCTTTCTGAATAATCTTTATTGTGTTAAAACTCAGGGAACTTTCTAGGCCTTGGATTGTGTGGGCTCTGCTTTGCACACTGGGGTGAGCAGCCCCCCAGGAAGTTCCTTCTGAGTTAGGACTTGTGGGTGGAGCAAGGACAACCTCACGTGGAGTAGAGTGGGAGAACAGGACAGAAGCGTCCAGCCTGGGTTGCTGAGGGAAGCGGTCCCTGGTTAGCCCCAATCCACACTCTGTCTCTATGAACTTGACTCCTTTAGGTATCTCATATAAGTGGAATCATACAACATTAGTACTTTTGTGACTGGTGTATTTCACTTAATGCCCCCAAGGTTCATCTCTGTTGTAGCGTGTGTCAGAATTGCCTTCCTTTTAGGGCTGAATAATATTCCACTGTGTGAGTATACATTTTCTTTACCCCTTCATCTGTCGACGGATACTTGGGTTGCTTCTGCCTGTTGGTTATTGTGAATGATGCTGCTGTGAACATCGATGAGACCCTGTTTTCAGTTCTTTGGGATATAATTACCCAGAAGTAGGATTGCTGGATCCCGTGGTAGTTCTGTTTCTTATTTGTTGAGGAACCTCCATCCTCCATTCCTACCAGCTGGGTAGAGGCCAGGGCTTCCACTCAACACCATACAGTGCACAGGACAGCCCCCAGCACAGAGCGGGACCTGGCCCCAGATGTCAGCAGTGCCGTGGTGGGAAAGCCTGGATTTGAGTGAGTGCGGGGCAGAGAGAAAGACCGGAATGAGGTGGTAGCGGAGGAAGCGGGCCCAGCCAGGCAGGCTGCAGTGGAGATTGTGAATGTGTCCCGCAAGAATATAAGTAAGAACCACCACAGCTGTTAATACTTACTGGACTCTTCTCAGTGTGCCAGGTGCCCCAGAAAGATCTTTCCCGCACTTTCAACCCCTGACACCACAAGGGTGGTCCAGAGAGTGTTGAGAGTGGGCTGCACACAGTAGGTTCTCAGCAGCCTGAACTCTCCTTCCTTCCCTGCTGCAGACACGTGGCCTGTGGGCCATGACGCTGGTCCCCTTCAGCGTTGCTCCCCAGGGTACTTTGTCCTTTCAAAAGCAAGGCACAAATACTGGCTTTGGCGGTCAGGCCTGCAGATAAGACGGCCGTGTAAACACACAGCCCTTCCCAGTGGAACCCGCTTGCCGATGTTTGTGAGTGATGGGGTGGGGTTGCCTGGCAACCGGGCCTACAGGTCCCCCTTGCTGCCCTGCTGCCCAGGACTTCCTTCTTCTGTGTGGGGCTTCCAGCTTCTTGGCACCCACAGGCAGGGCACACGGGCAGAGGAGAGGCTGTCTTTCCTTTGCTGTTTTTTTTTAAAGCGAACACCAGGCCTGGCTGAGCGGACCAAGCGATGTGACACCAGGCCCTGATATGGCCTGGCTGGGTTTGAGGCAAGAATAACGATGACAATTTATTATTACCACAGCAATAGCAGCCGTTTACTGAGCACATACTGTGCGCCAGGTTACTTAGTCGTGATTCTTCCATTAGTCTTTATCAAGGGCCTGCTGTGTGCCTGGCCAGGGCTGTGCCAGGCACAGGAGATACAGCTATGAATGTGATAGCCGAAGTTTCTGTTTTCATGACTCTTACATTCTGGTAAGGAAAGAAGAAATAAACATGTAAACAAATACATAATATTTCAGGTGGTCATAGGTGTTTTGAAGAAACAGGGCAGGGAGCAGTGAGGCACAGGGGACTCAGGTGTCATTTCGTGAGATCAGGGAAGATGTGTACAGAGTCTTGACTTAAGGGAATCAGCTGTGAAAATATTTAGAGGAAGAGTGTGTGTGTGTGTGTGTGTGTGTGTGTGTGTGGTGGGCAGAAATAGCACATGCAAAGGCCCTGTGGCAGCTGTGGGATTGGCAGGTTTAAGCAACTGCAAGGAAGCCAATGGGGCTGGAACAGAGCGAGTGAGGAAGAGGGTGGTAGGTGCTAAGGTTGGAGGCAGTGGAGGCAGGCAGATCATGGAAGATCTTGCAGGCAATTGTCAGGGCTTTGGATTTTCTTCTTCATGACAGTGGAGCATTTGGAGGGTTTTGAGCAGAGGAGAGATGCAATCTGACTTTGGCTTTAAAAAGCTTCCCTCAGCTGCTGGATGGAGAATAGTCTGAACCTACAATCTGATAGCCACTAGCCATGTGTGGCCATACATTTAAATTAATTGGAAAGAAATAAAGCCAAAAATTCAGTCCCTCCATCACAGTAGCCACATTTCACGCACTCACTAGCCAGCACAGATATAAAGCATTTCTACCATCACGGAAAGTTCTCTTGGACAGGTCTGTCTAAGGCTGGTGAGAGTGCACACATGGTGCCTGCTGGGAGCTGTTGTAATCGTCCTGGTGACAGGTGATTCTGGTACCTGGCTCCATGGTAGCATTGATGGAGGCTGTGACAGGTGGTTGGATGCAGGACCTTGTTGGAGGTGGGGAGAACAGAATTTACTCATGGGTTGGATGTAAATGTGTGAGGGAGGGAAGCTGAGGGCTGCTCGGTGGTTGTTGGCTGGAGAGGCGTTTATGAGATGAGGAGGCAGACGTGGTTGGAACTCATTCATCAAGCACATGGCCTGTGCCGGGCACAGACTGGGCTTCGTCCACAGTTCTCTGGGAGTCCTTACAGCAGAGTAGGTGATGCCCCTTGGAGGGCCACGGCCTGCCAGGCTCATCTGGCTTGGGGTTCAGAGCATCAGGATTCAAACACGAGTGTTCTCAGCTCTGAGCTGTTCACAGGGAATGCCTCATTGGTCATTCTCTCATCCCAGAAACCACCTGCGAGGTGCCAGGCCCTCCTGCCCTTAAGCAAATTCATCTGGGACCGACATGGAGTGGTGGCCATGCTTGGCAGGCGCCCAGCCGCAGGCCTCTTGGGCCAGGACAGTGCTCGCTGGGCTGTGGCCCTTGAGAGTGGGTCACGGGGCAAAGCAAGTCTGCAGAGGCATCCTCCCCCTCCCTCCCAACCACACCCTCCCCGTCATGGGCAGATTGCCCTGCAGGCTCGCTCATCCATCCAGTGTTGACTCTGCCAGCTTCAAAGATGTCCAAGTTCACATTTCACCACAGTTCTTTGGGGGAGGTGGGCATTTCTCCCATTTTCCAAATGTTGAAACTGAGGCTCAAAGAGGTGCGGTCACTTGCTCAAAGTCACATAGCAGCTAAGAAGTTGAGGTGGAATTTGAACTCAGGGCTGTTGGAATCCAAAGCCTTTCCTCTTTACCACTAGGGTCTGCCTTTTCAGCCTGAAGCCCTAGGGAGTGGGGCCTCCCTTGGAGGGTGGTACACTTTTAATTTCAGATCTCATCACAGCCAAAGATTGAGTGGGTTGGAGTCCCATGTGCCCTGGCAAGACGCTGACCCACCCAGAGAAAAGGGCATCTTATTCTTTGCACAAAGGTGCCCCCAGCTCGCCAGGCCAAGACCTGTGTTGGCTGAGAGGGGGTTTCATTTTCTCATTCCCACAGCCTGGCTGGCACCCAGGATGTCAGACACAGAGAACTAGCGAGAGTAAAGCAAAGCCTGGAGGGCAGCTAGGGGAGGCATCTCAGCTCTGTGGTCATGCATTTGTGCCGTGGAGCCCACAGTCCAAGTCACTGCTGCCTCTTCTGCCTTTGTGACTCCAGGCAGGTTAAGAATTCTACAAGTTGCTGTTCCCTTTTTGCCGTTAAAGTGGGAATGATAATGATGATGATAGCTTCCTCCATCTGGTAGGAAATAACTTTCTGTCTGAGGCATGGTCCAAGGACCAGCAGCACCAGCCTCACCTGGAAGCCTGTTAGAAATTCAGACTCCCAGACCCTACTGGGACCTACTACGTTATCACCTGAGGTTTCACAAAACACACGGGCGACCCATATGCTCATTAAAAGCGAGAAGCTCAGGGTGAACTAAACAAGGTGATCCTCTAGCACTAAAAGTTACCCGCTGCTCTTCGCAGACATGTTCTTATTAGCTGTGCAGTGTCGGGCCGCCTCCTCGTCCTCTGAACTCTTGTTGTTCCAGGGCTTCGTGGTGCAGAGATGAGGTGCCCTGGAAAACAGATCAATACCTAGAAAAGCTTCTGCCTTTGGCCCTGCTCCTGCTGCTCTCTGGCCGTTTACCCCGCCTGCAAGAGCCAGGCTCCATTGCAGACCGCAGGCTGGAGACCTACCAGCCCTGCCGCAGCTCGGCTGTCTCCAGCTGGCGGTGCCTGGGGCCCGGCCGGCTGAACGGAGCCCGGCGTGCAGCTGCCAGAGCTGCAGAGCCTGAGCCCCCGGCCCAGAGGCCAGCCACACAGTGTCCCTTCTCTCTCCAAGCTTGCAGTCTTAAGACAGATCGATATATGTGGTCTGAGAGAGCATGGGGTGAGTGGGAGAGAAGCAGGCGGCTATTACATCACAGAGGAGTTTGGTTTTTAATTGACTGGATAAATCAGTCTCTCGGGGAGAGGAGAATACAGCCCCCACACGGGGAGGGGAGTCGACAGCCCAGAAGGGGCCGTGATTAAAGGCTTGTTGGCACTGGGCCCGTGAGCATTGCCCTTTGCACCCCCACTTAAGTCACCTTTGTTGAGGGAGCTTCCCTAAGACTGTTCGTGAAGACCTCCAGAGACTCCATTTAAAAGTGTATATATACATAGACACATTTAAAAATAGACATTTCTTTGTGCGTCTTTGTGCGTGTTATATATTTAATGCTCTTGGAGCAGAAATAAAACCATAAAGCTATTAGAGAGGAATCTCGCCTCCACGTAAGAGCCCCCTTCCTGGAATCTCCAAGGGTCGATGGGCTGAGGCGGGGTTGGAGGGGCAGAGCGGGCCTGCGTCAGCACTCTGAACTAGCCGTTCTCAAACTTGAGTGCCCGCCAGCAGCACAGAGAGCCTGTTACTGGAGCATGATTCTTAGGTGACGGTGGCACCAGATTGGACTGCTCTGTATTTCAAACGAGCCAGCCCAGGTGATGCTGATGCTGGTGATCCTGCAGATCCCACTTTTAGAAATCGGGTACTGGGGAAAGAATCAGCCCATAATAGGTGCTCAGTAAATCCTTAATGGGTATAGGCCTGTACATAGGAATGAGTAAAATATGCACAAGGTAACAGATGAGGACGGAGGATGAGCTTGCAAATGGTAACATGCTGAAGTAGAGCAGTGAATGCATGCGTGCTAGGTGCTTAGGTGCAGGTTGGGGTTCAGGACAGTGCGCATGGGGCAGGGGCCTCCAGAGGGGGTTAAATGCAGGGTTGGTGCTCTCTTGTGCCTTGTGAGGGCCACCTGCTCCAGAAGGAGGCTCAGGACATTCTGGCTGGCAACAGGCTCAATTCTGGGAGTGAGGCAGAAATGGCATGGTTACCATGGAATCTACACAGATTCCCTACTTGGACCAAGGTGGGGGCAGTACTGTGAGCTTTAGCCTGGAGTCTGTGTCCCGGCTGGGCATGGAAGGGATGCCTTTGGCTATGTGGTGAACCTTCCAAAGGTAAGTTTGCCCCATTGGGTGCCCATGGGCTTTCTCCCTATTCATCACTGTATAAACTCCTACACACCCTCCAAGACCCACTGAAATGTGCTGCCTCCAGATAACCTTCCAGTTCCAGGCACACATCACAGCAGCCCAACTCAAGAGGCCAAGAGAAATCAGTTGGGTCAGGACCGGAAGCCCCTGGCACCTTCACCTCCATTTCTCTCTGCATTACTGCTTGCTCGTTCTGCCCCCTCAGGCTGAAACACGGCCTCCAGTGCTCCCAGCTTACGCTCTGTAGCTCCTGGTTGGCAAGGAGACCGTCTGCTCTTTCTTACTCTCAATTTCCACGTTTCCAAGAAAGGACCCCATATGGCCATGCTTGGGTCAGATCCCGACCTCTGGACCATCACCATGGCTACCAGGTGGGGTCATCGTGTATGTAGGGCAGCTTGCATGGTAACCATGGCGACACTGCAGCCAGTGGGTCAGGGACATTCAGAGGATTGCTGAAAGGAGAGGGAGTGACACAGAGACAGGAGCTGTGCTGCCTGTGGCCCACCCCCAGGAGGAGTTCGGTTACCTCCCGACCTCTGTGATTCTTCAGCCCATCGTTCATCCTGCCCGTGGAAAGGTGGCATCTAATACACACCTGCCTGTCATTGTGTTTGTCTCTCCAGGGAACACGAGCTCCTTTGCGACACGCTGGCCCCACGTCTTCCCCAGCCCTGGGTCGGAGGCGGTGCAGGGTCAGCGGGCACAGAGGTCACATGGTGGATGTGCCCCTCCTCCAGGCTTCAGGACCAGGACTAGAGGGTGTCCTCACAGCCAGTGGGGAAGTTCAGGCGAGAAACTCGAGAGACAGGAGAAATAGTTGGTTCTTTGAAGCTGAAGTGGGGCATCAGGGGACATGGGGGACCGTTGACTGTCATTTGTTTGTACAAGCGAGGCTTCTGCCACTCTGTCTCGGACACTCCAGGGAGACAAAGGCGCTTCAGATTGGAGGCTGCCCTCTCCCCAAGAAAGAGGGCGCGCCGGGCAGCTGGACGCCGTTGCTTCCAGATGAAATTATGTGCTTGGGGTTTGGTGGACTTAGGCCTCATTCATGCGTCTCTGTTTGCTCAGCCCTCCCGGCCCCGTCCCTGGTCTCCCAGCCTCCTGGGGACAGAGTGGGGCCTTGCTGCTCTTCCAGGGAGTAGAGGAACGTTATCCTGCCCCGTGGTCTCTTTCTCTGAAATCTCTTTCTCCAGCAGGTAATGCTCAGGACACCCACACTTGGGAGGCTGAGCAAGGAGGCATGAGCTGAGTCTGAGTCCCAGCCCTGCTATGCGCTAGTTGTGTGATCCTGGGCACGTTACTTGACCTCCCTGTTTCCTCATCTGTACCATGGGGCTCATATTGCCGGCCTCCTAAGTCTTGGCCAGAGTCTAATGCATTCATTGCTGCTTCTCCTAGGACCTAGTTATCCTGCTCCTGAGTATATTCCCAAGAGAATCAAGTGCTCTGTTCACCCAGAGACACGAACAAGAGTGTTCAGAGCAGCCTGAGTAATAGCCTAAAACTGGAAAGGGTCTAAGTACCCATCAACAGTGGAATGGATAAACAGATATTGGCATAACCACACGGTGGAGTACTAGACAGCAGTGAAAAATAACCACCACCATAGATGAAGTTCCAGGCATCATGCTGAGCAAAGTAAGGCAGACTCAGATGAGTACACACTGTGTGATTCCATAGATGGGAAGTTCATGGGCAGACAGAACCAGCCTGTAGTGATAGAGGTCACAAGAGTGGTTACTTCTGGAGGACACTGACCGAGAAGGACCACAAGGGAGCCTGCCAGGAGCTGGGTGGTGGTCACATGAGTGTGTATGTACGTGAACATTCATCAGGCTCATGTGTGCATCATGAGGGAACTATGTCCCCCACTCTCAGGTTAGGGGCTGCTCAGTGAAAACCTCACAGCCTCCAGGCCGCTAGGGCACCGTGCTCAGGAGTGAGTCACTCTGCATGCCAGGCAGGAACTCCAGGGTACAGGAGGGGTGACCCCACAGAGCAGAGACCCGGAGGGGAGGAGGCCCAGGCACGGCCCTTGGCTTGCTGGGCGAGGAGGGAGGAGAGCGGAAACTTTTACAGTTGTTTCTCACTTTTCAAGCCAATTAGCAGGGGGATCAACCTCACAGATCAACAACAGCCCTGAACCTTGGCTTTGCCTGTTCGAGAAACCACAAAGGAAGGGAGAGCTGGATTTGGCTACATAAAAAGTGACCCTTGAGCATGGAGAAACAGACAAACAAATCACCATAAACCAATTTGAAAGGCAAATGGTGAACCTGGAAAATGCAATTACAGCATATTTGACAAATAAAGGGTAAAAATTGTTAATGCATAAAAAGTGTGTGAATCAGTAAGGAACCATGACCACCTCGGGGATGTGTGGGGGAAGGAGGGTTATGTACGAAGAACCAAAGGAGAAACGCATTGGCCAATGACTGTGTGAGAAAAAGCCACCTCCCAAATTAATGAGAGATGGGAATTAAAAAGGAAATGGGACACAGCTTTTCACCTGGAAAACTGGTGAAGGTTTAAACGTGGTAATAATGCCTCTCCAAGGGAGGGAGGTGCCTGCTGCACTGTGTGGACGCTGTCCCTTACGGGCCTGAAATCCCCCTCTCTGAGTTGGTTACTCTTTGCAGTGGCGTCGTCCTGTTCTCTCGCCCATGCCCTGTAGCCCCGAGATTCTTAGTAGCTATGGCTCACCGGCATCTACTCTGGATCAGGCCTCCTGCCCATATCGTCTCATTCCATACCGTCTATGTGGGACGGCTGATCACTCCATCTTGCAGGTGAGAAAAGAGACGCTCAGGATGGTGAAGTGACTTCAGGAAGCCCACAGTGGGTAGTGGAGTTTGAACCCAGAGTTAACTAGCCCCAGAGGCCATGCTCCCCTCCTCTCTGCCTCCCTTCTGACCGCTGTTTGGTCCCTGGCTTTCTCAGTGGGAGATGACACTGGCTGGGGTCCTGGCATCTCTGGTCTGCAGTTTGGCCTGCCAGCAGCCATGGCCCACAGGGGCTGTTTGGACAGGACAGTCCTACCAATGGGGCTGGTGGGCTGTAGGCAGGCATCGTATCTTGGCCATATGGTGTTTGGTGCTTTGCTCTTTAAGACAGATCATCCTATAAGTATCTGAACTCTCAGTGTGGGAGTGTGGGTTTCTCACAAAACCTGGTGGGAGCCCTGAAGGGCAGAGCATCTCTCTCTCTCTCTCTCTCTCATACACACACACACACACACACACACGCACACCATATACACACAGACCCACACTCAGAGAAGGAATGTGGCCTGGTGGTGGAGAACACATATGATGATTGAATCACTGGTATGCCCGTGAATCTGCTTTCTGGGGAGTGGCAGATTTTCTTGGGGGAAGCCTTGATTTATAGAATTTGCCGACTTCCAGTGTAAGTACCCCTCTTGTGGCCAAAGTGAGACCACTGACTGCAGAATTGGGCAGAGATATACACAGTTGGTCCCACAAGCCAGGAAGAGCCAACTCCAGCACACACCCCACAGCTGCCTCATGTCCCTGTGGGTGGCCTTGATCAAGATGCCTCATCGCTGTGAGACTCAGTGTCCTCATCTGTGAAATGGGAGTCATATCTACTTTGTAAGGTTGCTGTGAGTATGAAATGGGTGAACACAGGTAAAGTCTTGGTATGGTGCCTGCACGGAGGAGGTGCTAAGTGCTCTGTGTTTGTTATCATATGTGCTTGACTTTTCATTAATTCATTCATTCAGCTTTCAATCACTCATTCCTTTGGTCCATGGGCATCTGTCCATTGGGGGTTCACTGAGCACCAGGGCCATGCTGGAATCTTCCTTTGCCTTCTCTTGGAGAATCAGCCTAGGGGACACCAAGCCCCTTCTGCAGAGGGGCCTGACTCGCCCCTCAATGGCTGTGATTTGAATCCAGGGCAGCATATTTTTCACCTTGATAGGAATCTCTGTTCGTGTGGCTCTGACTGTGGCTGACGAGGGTTGAGAAGGCCCATGTCCAGTGTCTGGTGTGTTGCGAGCCACATGCTTTCTGACAGCCAGTCCTGGTGCTCCATGTCATCAACATCACAGCTATAAGTCACGTGATGGCGTGCATCCCCGCTACGGTGTGAGGGGGAGGCTGCATTACCTCCGGGCTCTTCTCCCCCAAACTCACATTCCCCGTCTAATCATGAGGAAAACATCAGACAAATCGCAATTGAGGAAGAGACATTCTACAAAACACCTGACCAGCACTCCTTGAAACTCAAGGTCATTAAAAACAAGGAGAATCTAAGAAACTATCACAGCGGAGAAGCCTAAGGAGACATGACGACTAAATACAATGTGAGATCCTGGAGCAGAAAAGGAACCTTAGGTAAAAACTAAGGAGACGGGACTCAAACGTGGACGTTAGTTATAATAAAGCCTCAGTATTACTTCACTTGTTGTAACAACCGCACCATGCTAATGGCAGTAGGGGAAACCCGAGTGTGGGGAGTATGGGAGCTCTCTGCACTATCTTCCCTATTTTTCCAAAAATCTGAAACCTTTTGGAAAAATAAAATCCATTAAAGAAAAAAAGGCAGCCAGAACAGGTGCGGGCTCACATGGCCCCCTCCTCTTGAGCCCAGCACATCCTTAGGGAACACAGTGCAGGCTGGCCCGCATCACCTTGGCTGGTCCTGCTCTGCCCCGACCAGCCATGCATCCCGAGCCTTGAGCCTTTCCCATGATGCCCAGGAAAAGCCCCAGCCTCTTCTCGCATGAATGGTGGACCTGTACTAAAATGACCTCTTCCCTGGTTCTCCACCCCCAGCTCCGCTCAGCCTTCATCTGGCAGAGGGAAGGGTGCTGGGAAGAGAGCCCCACCTTGAGACCCTCCCTGGACTCATCACCAGGAAGTCCTTGGACCCGACCCTGGGCACCAGCCCAGGACACTTTGATGTACTGTTCTGGCTGGTCCTTGGGCCAGTTTCCCTCCTTCTCTGCCTGGGGCTTTTTAGCATGTTCTTCCCAAGGCTTCAGAGACCTTGAGCTTGTGATCTGAAGCAGCCATCTCTTTCCTAGATCTCCATAGTGGTGACTTCAGGCAGCCACCTCAGACTCAACTTCCCATTTCTGTCCATCAAATCGGCCTCCTGCTTGGCTACCATGTCTGCCCTTAACCTGCTCAGAATGGCACATGGCTCCCACCAGCGCTTTCTGTGGGTGGTGGGCCTCGGATGACCCCCCCCCCCCGCTATTCCAAGGCAGACTCTGGGGGTCTGCCTTGGAAAGAATCCCTCCCCCTGCAAAAATGGGGTGTAAGGTGTAGAAATGCCAGTTGACGTATTTTGAGTTCTTCCTCGCAATTATTAAGAAAGGTGACTTGCTTTTCTTCTGGGCTGTTAATAGTGGCAGCAGAGGGGGACCAGGAACCGGCGTTCTGTGAGTCCTGCTGTGTGCAGTCACTATTATTTCTTTGTTCTTCCCACAGCAGTCCTGGGAGGGGAGTTGTCCTGTCCTTATTTTTACAGATGAGGAAACTGAGGCTTTGAGAAACTCCTTGCTGCAGGTGCCAGCTTATAGGGGTTGGGCTGGGATTCAAACCTGGTTCAGTCTGGCTTCAGAGCCAAGCTCTTTTCATGATGACCCCTGCTTGCCTGGTGGCTGACGACTCCTCAGTCAGAGGTGCCCCAGGTCCCTAGTGATGGTTGTGAAATCAACCTGATACTTCTCGTGGGAAGTGGCAGGCACTGGGAGAGTCAGGCCCTCGTGATCAAGGTCGGTGACCAGCTGGGACTTCCCCATACCAGCCCCGAAAGGCCCTCGTTCTGGGAAACCTCTCAATCTCAGGCAAACCAGTTTGGTTTGTTCACTCACATCCTAGTTTCTTCAAATATCAGTGAGTTTCAGACTGAAAGAGAAATATAAATAGAAAATAATAAAATAATCAAATTTAATGACCTCTTGTTCCTAACTATCAAAGCTGTAATAGAGACATTCCTCTGTGGGAACAGCCAGGGTTTTAAATGAAGAGAGAGAACTTTCTTTTAAAAAGGAAGGTGTACCCTGCTAGTTCATCCTTTGAGGTTTAGGGAAGAAGCAGTGAGGAATTTGACCTTTGGCTTGAGGGGAGATTGTGGAGGGGGGCCCCAGAGGTGGGAGGTGGGGAGGTTCAGGTGGGGACAGCACCCACTTTATCAGGGTGTCACTGAGCATTGGGAAGCCAATAGACCTACAGCGTACCCCCACTAAGAAGCTGAGGCTGTCTTCTCCCAAGCAGAAGTGAGGAGTTTGAGGGGCGATGTGGAATCAGAAATTTACTTTGTTTCATTGAAGGAAGCATTGTTGATGGATTTGTCACTTTCCTTGTTGTTCTGGGAAAGCCTTCCGTTTCCTGCAGATGGTGGGCCACCAGGGAGCAGGGGAACTGTGGACACCCCCGGAGGAGGCCTTCGCCACCAAGCTCCCTCCCCCACAGTTGCTCTGCATCCCTGTTTTCCAGATGCTCGAAACGGGGAAACAACCCATCATGCCCTGCTGCAGCAGTGTGTTAATTGCTGGGGGAATCAGTGACTAGCACTTGATCCCAAGGTCTGGCCCTTGTCTGGGGGGAGGAGAACCCGAGAATGAAAGTGGTGGGGGAGTCCTGAGACTCCAGCAGAATCACATCCTCCTCTGCGTCATTGTGGGTATCATCTGCCTGTCAACTCTGCGGTCAGCGTTACAGATCACCATGGGTAGGAGGTCCTGGAATGCCACTGGGCTAGTTGCCCTCTCCACCGTGGACTCCGATCTCTTGGCCTCCGATCTCTTGGCCCGCTTCCATTTAACTAATGTGTCATCCCAGTCCTCTTCCTCCCTTATCATGCCAGTTAACTCCAGGAAATTAGAGAGATGCTCCTGCTCATTTGCATACACTTTGAAAAGATTCTTTAGCCTGAAGGGCAGGTCCCCATTCAGCTCAGCCCCTAAGAGGAGCTGGTGCTGGTGAGTCTGGTTTGCACTTTCTAAGCTATGATCCCTGCCTTAGTAGTGTTCTGGAGCTGCACCTCTAAACGGGTCACATAAAGGGAGGGTTCTCGAATGTGAGCTATGGTTAGTGTTCTGAGGCCTCATGAGCAGAGAGGAGGCCAGGTGTCTGAGAGCAGGGCTCTGACGTGCTTTCCCTCATCTGCCTGCTGTTCTCTGTCTGTTTCCTGGGGTTCAGCTTAAGGTCCACATCCTAGGTTTGACCTCTGGAGTCCCTACCCGTGCTGCCCACCACGGTCGCCATGAGCCACATGTGGCTGATTTACATTAAAATGAAGTAAACTTCAGAATTCAGTTCTGCAGTCGCACTAGCCACGCTTCGAGTGCTCAGTAGCCATTGATCGAGAGGGTTGTCACTGCCAGGGAGCCCACCTGCCACTTCCCCGCGCTCGGTGTCTGGCTGCAGGCTGTGAATCTGCTTCCTCTGTGCGTCTCCCCGTCACCTTTTGGCCCATCCTGTGGCAGCCTGTTGCCTGGCCCCAGCAGCCTTCCCAGCACCAGGAGTCCTCCTGCTGGCAGGCAGGAAGATGTCGGGGGGCAGGCTTGGCACCTGGTGTGTTGGCACAGCTGGACTGGGCAGGCCCCGTCCTGGGCTTATGGTGTCCGTGTAATCTATCAGGAGAAGATGATGGTTTGGTGAGAACTGGGAACTGCTGGAGGCTTTTGTGCTGGGCAAACTGAGAATTTTTCATTCACTAAAAAATGGAAGGAGGGAAAGATATGGATGTTTTTGTAAGAAAGAGGCTTTGATTTTGACCTGAAATAATCCCTGACCTTCGCTTATTTCTTTCACCCATCTGTTAGCAGGTTTGATGTACTGGACGCCAGTGCTCCATGCTAGGGATAGAGGGGTGGCCTCTGAGGACAGGACACCATCCTTGCTGTCAGGGGTTCACAGACCCAGGGGAGAGCCAGACACCAGAGCGAATAGTCACACTTCATCTCAGTCAGTGCTTGTAGCACCAGTACTGACACCTGGGCTGGGACTGCGTTGTCCCCTGGGTGTCCCCAAGGCCTGGCACACAGTAGGTGTTTATTAAGTGGTTGCTGGAGGAACATTTCTATAGGACACTGTCATCTGCTGAAATCTTTCCTAGTTCCTCTTCAGAGAGGGGATAGTCATTGCTCTTGTTTTATGGAGTTCAAACAGGCATGCTCTGCTGCTTCTGGAATGTTCTCCAGGAGAGCTGCCTTATAGTATAATAAGATGAGCTGAGCACCTACTGTGTGCTTAGTCCGTGCTAAACACTTTATTCTGATTATCTCATTTAACTTTCACACAAACAAGGGACCTATTACTATCATTCCCATTTTACAGAGGAGGAAACTGAGGCACAGAAAAGCTAGGTAGTTGAGACCAAGTCACGCAGCAGAGGAGCGAGGATCCCTGAGCCCCCTCCAAAGCTTTGCCAGGCTCAGAATGCTCCTGAGAAGGTTGGGCTGACTAGACCTTGGCACTGAATTCCTTGCCCTCACCCGCCATGTCACCAGGCAGTTCCAAAACTGCTGCTGGCCCAGTTTTTCTAGGAGACTCAGAGCAGGAGCCATGCGGGAGTGGAGAGAACAGAGAACTTTTCCCTATATCAAGCCAGTGGGTCTCCAGGGTGATGATCTGGTCCCACTTGGAGGCTGACTTCATCCATTAGCGCAGAGTAAACACTGTGACGACAGGCCCATGAGGCTGCAGCTCAGGCCCAGGACACACTGCCCTGCTCCCTTCCTTTACTTCCTGGGTCCTCCCGGGATGCTTGAGTTACTGCCAGCGTGACAGCAGTGAAGCTCTGAGCCAGAGCGCTTTGAGCTGTGTGCAGGCAGTTAGGAGTTCTGAGTTCAAGTTCTGCCTCTGGCCCTTCCTAGTGTGTGAAATTGGGGTCTCATGGGGATGTGTGTGGGCAGGGGTCTGTGACGGTCTTTCAGGTGAGGGGCAGTTTGATCCCTTAACTAGCACTTGAATAAGTTTTGTTGAGTGGCTAAACTCTGAATGTTTCAAAATAAGAGCAAATGGCTATAAATGCTTCTCGGTGCCTGGTGCTGTTCTAAACACTCAATATATATTGTCTCACCTCGTCCCTGGAACACCTCTATGGGGTAGGTACCCCTACCTTTCAGCCAGTCTGAGGCCTTTGCTTGTAAGATACTCCATTCTCTTACATATCTCTGACAGAGAAGAATGTGCCCAGAGCTTTATTAGCCCATCACCTTTACGGGAGGCTCAGCGGTGCATCTTTGAATCAATGAGCTACAGTATTACTGTATTCATTCTAGATGAGGTGGGAATCAAGGCACCGAAAGGTGCAGTAACTGTCTCAAGTACACACAGCTGCTGTGAGGCGGACCCAGGATTCCAACCCAACAGCCTGTTACCAGAACCTGGTATTGTAACCACTCAAATGAGCTGTGGAATTACATGAGCTAAGCCTAGGGTGGAACAGGGGGTGTAGAGTTAGAGCCGATTGTGGATTCCACTCCCATCACTTACCAACCATATGGTTTTGAGATGTCCCAACACCTCTAAGCCTTGGTGTTCTCAGCTATGACATGGAAGTGTCATAGCAGGGGTTAAATTCAGTGAAGCTCAAGAAACACTTGGCCACAACGGTGGCTGTTCTTATCACCACCACCACCACCACACCACTATCACCACCATCATTACTGTCGCCATTAACACAGTCCACTGTCACAATCATCACCATCATCACCACCACCAGCACTGTCACCATCACCACCACCCCCATCACCATATCATTGAATGTGAAAGACACTGCATATGAGGTCTCTTCCCTGCTCTCTCCGGGGGACTCGGTCACACTGGGTGCAGTGTGCCTTTGTCTCATCCCAGTCCTGAGCTACGTGAGTGCTGGGTCTTTCCTAGTGTGTAACCTTCCCATTTTCTGTACAATGTCCAGGTCATGCTTGTCCTCAGAAAGAAAAGGCAGAGGAATATTTTAAGTTCTCAACCCCACTCCTGGGACCAACGGGCCATAAAATTTGATTTGGAAAATGAGAGTGTTTTCGGAGTTACACGAGCACAGGGAAGGAGTAGGAGAAAGTACTCCACTCATTGGATTCTTTCTGGAGCACTAAGATGAAACTCAGCGTGGGTCCTTCAATCCAATCTGCCAACAAGCCTGCAGGTTCCATTCAGGGGCCAGGACAGCTCAAGAGTAGGAAATCCCCAGAGAGTACTGAGATGGGTTATCAGCCTCTGTTTCTTCATCTGTGAAGTGGGCACCATCAACACTTAATTCACTTATAGTTCCTCACCACACTTCCTCTTTCTTCTACCACTTTTGGGAAATAAATATGTGATTTTTCTTATCTCTATAAAGTTTCTCCTGCCGATGAACTTCATTGATTGTTACTGGGGCTTTTTCTGGAGACTAAGGGGTCGTTGTTAGAGGCAGGATGGATCTTGAGTGCAGAACATCAGGGGACAAGTGAAGTCCTCAGTAGTGACAGGAGGGGAGAGCAGCAGAAGGTGAGACTGAGAGGGAGACCAGCACCCAATTGTCCAGGGCCTTGAATGCCACCCTGGGGGTGTGAACTTTTTCTGGGAACTATGGTGGTGCATCAGAGTTCATTAAGAAGAGGAAAGATCTTCTCCATGCAGTTGAGAAGGACTTCTCCTTCCCAAATAAACTTAAACCCTTCCCCTCCTTTCCTGGTGGTGCTAGGAATAGCTTAGCCTAGCATTGCCGAAAATGAGTTTTGTTCCATAGTGTTAATAGGTTTGCTAGCAGAAACCAAGAATAACAACAGCCACAACAACAAAACAGATGCAATTCAAAGGTTCTGTGATGTAGAAGTAGAAACAGTCTAGACAGGTTTTTGGTTTGCAGGACTTCTCAGTGCCTTTAGTACATTGCCATTAATTGTGAGGCTCCATGAGGAGAATAACACAGGGGCAGTTCTCCAAGTATATTTGTCCCTGGGGCCCCTTCCTCCCTCCTTTTCTTCTTTCTTTCTTTCCTTCCTTCCTCTGTTGTCCAAAACCAGTCTCATCTTAGAACTCACATTAGAGAGAGCTGTCCTTGTGAATTTCCCCATCCCTTCCCCTGGTCCCTTCAGCCCTGACAATAGGACATCTTCACAGATCAGCTGATATGTAGGATATCTTTCCAGACTGGTTGGATAAGGACACCTGGGGCTTTTCCATGTGGAAGGTGTCACAAAAGACTGTGTGCAGGCATGCTCTGCAGCTCTCTTGGGAACCATGGTCTGGAAGCAGTAACACCTGCTCCCTACCTGGAGTGGCTGCAGGGAGGTGCACTGCAGATAAGCCAGAGCTCCCTTCACACTGATCCTCAGGGAGGGATGATCGCAGAGGCCAACCCAAGCCACCTGTGGCCCCAGAGCCATTCACTCTCGCCCTGGCCCTGGGGTCCAGCATCAATCAGCACCAGCTGACTTTTCCAGCAGCGTCATTCTTACCTCTGCCCCAGCCGGTGGGATAGGGTAGAAGAAGAGTTTGGCTAAGAGTCAGGAGGCCAGTGTCCCAGATCTTGGTCAGCTCTGTCTGCTCAGGAAAGTAATATCCCTCCCTGAGCTTCTGTTTTTCTCTTTGGGTTCAGATGAGAATTCCAGTTGACCTTGGGATGAGCACCCTGACCTCTCTGTGCCTTGGTTTCCTCTGCAGGAAACTGGGGATGGCACCCCTGCCTGGTAGCCATTTCGGAGTGACAAGGGATCATCTTGTAGCACCAAGCAGGAAAAGAAGGATGGGCGGCTGGTGAAGATCAGCCAAGGCAGGGTGCAGTGGCCAGGCCTCCCAGGTTCCCTGTCCACCCTGGCAGTTCTCAGGGGTCCAGAGACCCTCATATCCCGCCTCCACCTTGTACCCTTCAACCCTTGCTCTGTTCTCTTGAGCCAAACAAATCCAGTTCCTTCTCCTCTCCCCACGGCATTCCTCCAGACTTTGGAAGGCAATTTCTAGCTCAAAAGCAGTTCTGTCCCTTAGTGAAAGTGGTTCACCTTGAGCCTTCTTCTGGAAGAAACAGAACCAGAGCAGGATGAGGAGAGGCCAAGGGGTTGGCCCAGGTCTTCCTGAGCATATCTCCCTGAGAGGCACCTGCCTTACGTGTTTTACCTATTGGGACTCTGGGCAAATATGTCATTTGAAAAAAAGTTCTGCTGCTTTAAAAAAAGATGAAATGATTTGACAAGTTTACAGCATACTGAGCTGGGCCAGCTGTGTCTTGTTGAAAGACCACTGTTTCCAGTGGAACTGAGCCAGTGTTTCTGGGCTCCAAAGAGTTCCTTCTCCTCTTTGGAGCCCTGTAAGCGACGAAGGGTGAGGTCTGGGGAGTTCCTCACCTGCCTTCAGACACCACATCCTTTATCAGCTCTCGAACCAAATCCTGATCCCCTCCCCACCTCCTCCCACCTCTCCAGACCCCTGAGTATCCTACTCACAACCCAGGCCCTGTGTCACACACCTGCACACACTGTCTCATTTTAGCACCTCAGCAACCCCACCAGGTCACAGCCATGATCAGACCCATTTGATAGACAGATACAGAATCTGAGACTCCAGGAAGGGGGCTGCCTGGCCTCCCAGCACCAGAGCCTTGGACACTGAGCTGAGGCTTTTTAAAACTCAGGTGAAAGTCACAGAACATGGAATTACCCATTGTAAAGTGAAGCAGTCAAAGGCATTTAACACATCCACAGTGTCATTCAACCACTACCTCTGTCTTGCCTCTGGAATGTTCCACTATCCCCAAAGGATACTCAGAACCCATCAGCGGTCACTCCTCATTTCCCCCCACCCCCTCCTCCACCTGCTCTGTGCTCTGTCCCTGTGGTCTGCCATATTCTGGATGCTTCAAATAAATGGAATCATATAATGTGGCCTTCTGTGTCTGGCTTCTTCCACTTAGCCTGATATTTTCAAGGTTCATCTGTGTTGTAGCAGGTAACAGTTTGTTTTTATGGCTGAATAATACTCCACTGTATGGACAGACCACTTTTGGTTTATCCATTCATCCACTGATGGACACATGGATGGTTTCCACTTCTTGGCTATTGCAAATAACCTGCTGTGCACATTGATGTACATGTTTGTTGGAATCTGTTTTCGGTCCTTTTGGCTGGTTTACCTAGGAGAGGAGTTGCTGAGCTTAGCATTTTAAGAACAGTGTCTTCTTTCCTCCCCACAAGTACCCTCAAGGTAGATACAGATGGGGAAATAGAGGCACAGAGGGATGGAACCGCTTGCCTCATGTCAGACAGGTTCAAAGTGTCAGAGCTAGGCTTTGAACCCCAGGAGTCTGACCCAAGAGCCCAGGGCCCTCGGTTCTGCTCTCTGCCTCCTCCCTGGGGGGCCTGGAGACCGAGGGGCTGCTCCCCATGCATTGGAGCGCCGAGGGCTGAGGTGGTGCCCCTGGGAATTCCTGCCTGGAATGTTTCTGTGCCAACTTGGCTGCTCAGCCCCCATCTTTCTGAGCTTGATGGGGCCAAGGTGATACTTTCAAGAATCACTTCTCAGACTGGGCTTGAGCAGGGCAGGCAGGGCCAGAGAAGTGGAGACCTGGAAGAGTTCCTCTCTGAATCAAAAACCTGCCCTGAAGGTAGGGGGTGGCCTTTATGACAGCCTGGGACTCAGTGGCAGTGCTATTCAATTATAAGAACTCTGTTCTCAGAGTCAGTGGTGGACCTTGTCGCAAGTGGACCGAGGGACACCCCACTTCTTCTGAGGCCCCTTTCCAGCAACCACACCAGTCCCAACCCCGGCCCAGAAGCCCTGGAAGATGCGTCCTGAGAGGCGGTAGCAGCCACACACGGAGCTCACGGGTCTCCCTGACTCACACCCCAGGCACAGCCCCGATGGGTGTACTGCTTGGGTTTCCAAGACCATGAATCAGAAGCCGTGAATTAGGAGGAGGTGGGGGGAACGTTCAAGGACTGATGTGCCAACCTTGGAGAGCCGGAGCACCTGACTTGGGGGAGAGAGGGGAAAATGCTAGAAGGAAAAGAAAAGTGCAGAAGTGCACAGCAGTCACGGATACTGGATGTGGGGCCGGCAGCTAGCTCGCCGCTGCTTCCGGAGCCCCTGACGGTGGCAGTGTGTGATCGTGGATGCTCCGAATGACGATTATGTCATCCAGAAAAGGGCAGAGGAGATTCTGAATGATCTGTTTAAAGCATGGAAAGAGGAGACATTTCTCTCTAAAATTATTTAAATTTTTCTAAAGGGACTTGGCTCAGAGGGTAAGCTCTGGCTGGTTCTGCCTCTGACCTTGGCCGCCTGACTGGGCACTGAAAGAGGGAATTGTTCCTGGGGCTGCAAATGGGACCCTGCCAACATCTGGGCTGCCTGGCCCCTCTGTCTCCCTGCTGATGGCGAGCAGTGTCGGGAGAGTCCTGGGCCTCTTGTCTGTGTGAACGTCCCCCCCCCCCCCGTGCCACGAGTCCTGCCCCCAGGGTCGGGGCCAGGGGCCTCTCCTACAGCTGTGGTCGCAGACAACAGCAAAGGAGGCTCTGTTCTTTGACCCTGACTCTGATCGGCCACCAGTCTATTCTTGTTATTTGTTGAGCAACTGTCCTGGGCTAAATCTGAATTCTTTCTCAATCAGTGCCTGATTTTACTTTTTAAAAATAAATCATTGGGAATGTTTGTCCGTGGGCAGAAAGAGGGACCAGCAGTCAATGAAAGTTGTCCGTAGAGTTTCCCACAGTCAGGTCAAAGGCATGGAGAGGGGGTAGTCCAATCCCCAAAGAAAGCCCATCGTCTCACAGCCTCTTCTTTTCTCTGTTGCCCCCAACTGGGGTTTGAGGGGATACTTTTCTTTGGACCCAAGCTCCTCTCTGCCCTCTGACTTTGCCCAGGTCCTTCAGGTTTACCCTGAGCGCATGGGCTCTGCCAGAGACCAGAGCATCTGAGGAATATCCTGGTAGCTTCTGAACACAGGACCAAAGGGCTGGGGTTTTCTCTGAAGGCAAAGTGGGGCTCCCCAGAGTCGTCGAGCAGAGGAACAAGAAAGGCGAGTGTGTTTCAGGAAGAAAACCCCAGTGGCAATGTTTTAGTAGAGACAGGAAAAGAGAGTAAGCTGGGAGCTGGAAATCCAGACAGGAAGCCTTTGCAGTATTCTAGAAGGAGACTGAGAGGAGAAAGAACTGGAGTAGCGTGCACAGAAAAGCACGGGTGAATTAAGGGGACAGGGACCAGCTGGATCTGACCCTGGTGATGAACTGAATTCAGGGGTTTGGGCTGTTGCATTGGACTGAGCGGTTAGGTTCTGGATGTGGCCAACTAGTAGATGTGTTGCCACAAACCAGGCTTGGGAAGACAGCTGGGGAGCCCAGTGGGTGGGTTCAGCTCTGGGGGTGATCTGGAGGAGCCTGGGGGGCATCAAGGTGGTGGTACCTGCAGGCAGTCACTAGACTGTAAGCCCTCCACAAAGGCAAGGGGCTTTGTTCTGTTTGATGACATGTCACCTAGACACCCAGAACATGCTGGAAGCACTTTCGTGGCACACAGGAAGCCCTCAGTAAATATTTGATGAATGAATAAACTGTGAGTCTGAAGCTCAGGAAACAGACTCTTAATCCAGATTTTGGATTATTTATGACAAGCTGAGTACAAGGCAGCGTGTGTGTGTGTGTGTGTGTGTACATATAAAAGATCATCCCTCTCTGTGCCAGGAGTATAACCCTGTTTTTACCTAACACGGTCATAGTTTTCCGTGGAAATTGATGAGGCCATTGATCTGGAGTTAAGGGCATGTCGACATCGATTGATTGCAGTAACACAATGGCTTGGTTCATCCTACGAGGGAGGCCAGTACTCTTGGAAATAAACACCGTTTCATCCTGTACAGACCAGCCCGGCATCATCCATCATCTGAATTATCAACACATGACTCGATGCCATGGATGATTTTCTGCTCTTGAAATGGCCTCTGAAGGAGTCCCCTGAGACTCAAGTTCCTCCCCCATCTCTGTCCCGTGAAGGACGCTGCTAGCTGGGCCTGGGCACCTGCTTGTGAGACTTTCCTTTAACAGCCCAGGCCCCTGTTTACAGAGGAGCAGGGGCTTCAAGCCAACTGCTCCGCCATCATTTTCAAGTCTGTAGAGTTCTTAGAATTCATTACGTTTATATCAAACTTTTTTTTAATTGAGGTGAAATTCACATAATGTAAAATTAGCCATTTTAAAGTATACAGTTCAGTGGCCTTTAGTATCTTCACAGTGCTGTAAAAACACCACCTTTATCTAGTTCTGAAATATTCTTGTCATTTCCAAAGGCACCCTGCTGCCCCGTCATACTCATTAACAGTCTCTGCCCGCACCCCCTCCCCAGCCCTTGACATCCACTCGTCTGCCTTCTGTCTCCGTGGATTTATCTATTCTGGATGTTTCACGTAAATGGAGTCACACACGCTGAGGCCTTTAGTGTCTGGCTTCTTTCACTGAGCATAGTGTTTCCAGGTTCATCTGCCTTAGAGCCTGTGTCAGTTTGAATTCATTCCGTTTTGCGGAGAAGTTCACGTCAAACCGCAGAGTTTGTGGATGCCCCATGACTTAGCATCTCTCAGTCCTCTTGCCTGACCTTGGCAGTTACTACACATGGCCTGGGCTAGGGAGAACCCCATCCGCCCTCCTCCTGTGCCCAGATCTCCAGCCTGCCCTTTGGCATGGCCAGAGGCACAGGGCATGAGCCACACTTGTAGCTGGGCCATCCGCACGCTTCCCGATCCAGCTTAACTGTCTGATCTCATCACCCACCCTCTCCCCCCGTGGGTGCCATGCTGCAGCCACACCCACTTCCCACCATACCCCGAACATGTTTTCCCTCCTGCCCCAGAGGCCTTTCCATCTTCTGGGCCCAGCAAACTCCTGCTTATTTCTCAGGAGTCAGCTTTGCAGAATTGGTGGTTGTCATCTTCTTCATCCCTGCCAGAGAGTATGTACCACTGTGTCCCATCCCGTGCTGACCATGTACCCTGTTCTCTTGACTTCCTGGAGGACAGAGCACAGGATACTGTTGGTGAATGTTTGTTGAGTGAATGAGTGACCCAATAAATGAACAAATGGCATTCTCAGTCAGATGTCACTACTTCCTCTAGCTAGCTTTTGTGATTCGTCACGTTGTCATTTATTTGTGCTCCTGTCTTTTTCCAGAAGAGATATGGGGTTCACTCGGATCTAAACAGCTCCTTGTGGTGATAGGGTCGCCCCGCACCTAGCCATCCAACTTCTGGGCTCCCTCAGAGATCGGGTCTTGGAACCTATTGTGTAATGGGAGGCTGGAAGGTAGAAAGTCAGTTTTATACCACCGATTAGGTAGCTCAGGTTTAGAAATGCTTTTTATGGACAAGGCATAAGTCACGCCATCACCTGTGTCCCCAAGAGGGAGGACCAGCTAGGACTGCAGTGTGGCTTTTCCTTGTTGAGGTGACGGCTTATTGTGACCATTACGATAGCAACATCAATAGCAGAAAGAGATGGTTGTTCAAGGCTCACCTGGTTGGAGACAGGTAGCCACAGCCATCCTTGGGGGCAGCCTGGTGAGTCACTATAAGGCCTACGCACACACGTTGGCTTGCTTGATGTCGCGTGTGCTAAGGAGCCCCCACCTTCCTCAGTTATCCAGGCATTACAGCCTGGTGTTCAAGGCTCTCCATAATCTGGATCTTAACAGTTTTTTTGATTCATCTCCCTCAACCTCCATCTCTCTGCCTGATAAACTCCTATTCACCCTTCAAAACCCAGCTCAAACATCATATCCTCTCTGAAGGCTTCCTGAATGACCCAGTAGTGGAGTTAATTAGTTCACCTTCCCCAGGGCTCCCGGGCCTTCACGTCTGCAGGTATCATATACGTGTATGATGTGTCTGACTCCCGCACTCTGAGAGGTCCTTAAAGGAAAGGATTCTAGACATGTTTTTCTTGGAGCAGATACTTGACAGGTGAATGAGGAGGTCTCTGTGTGAGTGCTTAAAGTTGGGTAAAGGAGGCAAGCAGTTGCAGAACTCAAGGAGGAGAGATGGCTGGATTCAAATCTGGGGGCTCCAGAGTTCTGGGGGTTCACAGAAATCTCTTGGGACCTATGAGCTGTTTTACCAATTTTGAAGAGTGTGAAGAACAGGCTTTGAGATCAGATCTATGGGGTTGGTTGTTTTCTGTTTCTCAGTACAGTGTATTCAGCTTGATTTGGCAATACCAGTTACATGGCACATGGCATTGATGCGGAATACTGGTGGACAGAGAGAGAGGGGCTTTTGTTCATGCAAAAGGGGACATGCATGACTCATTACCACGGGCAGGAGTCCTGTGGAATGCACCTGGATGTGGGACCCACTGTTTACAGCTGGTGTCTGTCCCGATTGGTTGATTCCTAGGCTGTATCAGCTATTAAATATTTGTACTATCATTTCTGCTTTTTATGTCGTAAATAGGTTTTGTTTGGTAGGGAGAATTTGATAAGATGGAATGCCTGAGGGTCCAATCGATGGGGTAGTTAATCTGTGTCACGTCTGCATGGGGAGCTGGACGCAATGGTTGGCTTGACCTCTTCACCCCCAGAGCCACCGCTTAGAAAGTCCTTGGCTTCCCAGACTTCCCTTGGACGTCATAACCATCACAGTCATCGTTACCATCTTTCCAGTGACAAAAGTTGAGCTCACTGCCCCGTGAGTGAGCTGCAGAGCCAGGACAGGGATCCAGGCAGTCTGAGTCCACATTCCAGCTCTCTCCTCCACCCCCCTTGGCTTCCTAAAGCGACCAGCCTATGTCTCTTTCCTCTCCTGCTATAGAGGGAGATTTTTTTTTTAAGACTTCATTGTTTTAGAGCGGTTTTAGGTTCACAGCAACACTGAGAAGTGGGTACAGAGATTTCCACATGTACCCGAGCCCCCACCCCACACATCCTCCCTATTATCAACCCCCCACAACAGACCCCTTTGTTGCTGTCAATGGACCTACATTGATATATCACCAGAATCCCCCCAAATACCCGAAGCCCATAGTTTACCTTAGGGTTCACTCTTGGTGTTGTACATTCTGTGGGTTTGGGCAAATGTATAATGACGTGTATCCACCACTGTAGTGTCATACAAAACATTAAAAAAATTTTATTAAAGTATAGTCAGTTTACAATGTTATGTCAATTTCTCGTGTACAGCATAATGTTTCAGTCATACATATACATACATATATTCCTTTCCATATTCTTTTTCATTATAGGTTCCTAAAGATACTGAATATAGTTCCCTTTGCCATACAGTAGAAACTTGTTATTTACCTATTTTGTGTATAGTAGTTATTAAGTATCTGCAAATCTCAAACTCCCAATTTATCCCTTCCCACCTCCTTCCCTGTCTGGTAACCATAAGTTTGTTTTCTATGTCTCTGAGTTTGTTTCTGATTTATAAATAAGTTCATTTGTGCCTTTTTTTTTTTTTTTAGATTCCACATAGGAGTGATATCATATGTTATTTTTCTTTCTCTTTCTGGCTTACTTCACTTGAAATGATGATCTCTAGGTCCATCCATGTTGCTGCAAATGGCGTTGTTTTACTATTTTTTATGACTGAGAAGTATTCCATTGTATAAATATACCACAGCTTCTTTATCCAGTCATCTGTTGATGGACATTTAGGTTGTTTCCATGTCTTGGCTATTGTAAATAGTGCTGCTATGAACATTGGGGTGCAGGTGTCTCTGAATTAGAGTTCCCTCTGGATATACACTTTTTACTGCCCTAGAAACCCTCTGTGCTCCCACCTATTCATCCCTCCCCAACCCACAGTTCCCACCAACCCCTGGCAACCACTGATCTCCAAAATTTTGCCTTTTCCACAATGTCATATTGTTGGAATCACACAGTAGGTCCCCTTTTCAGATTGGCCTCTTTCACTTAGTAATTTGCATTTAAGGCTCCTCCATGTCTTTTCATAGCTTCATAGCTCATTTCTTTTTACTGCTGAATTATATTCCACTGTCCGCATGTGACACTTTATTTATCCATTCACCCACTGAAAGACATCTTGATTGCTTCCAGGTTTTGGCAATGGCAAATAAAGCAGCCATAAACATCCCTATGCAGGTTTTTGTGTGGATGTAAGTTTTCAGAAGTCGATACTTAAATGATGATTCTAGAGATGCCATCTCTGAGTGGTGAGTGAGAGCTTGCATGCACCTGAGAGGTGGTGCTGGCCCTGCAGCCAGCTTCCTTGGGGAAAGATCATGGGGTCTGTGCATAAACAGCTAGCATGGAAAAATTCCCCTGTCACACATCCTGGAACCCGGGGGTGGAAGCCTGCAGCCCCCAGGCAAGATCTGAGGCAGAACAGTCAAGGATTTCCTACTTCTGATTTGAAAGGCGGTGGCTGCCAGTTCTTGCCTCCCCAAGAGCTATTGTGTGTATTTGTCTAGAATTATACTCTGTCTGCCTCCAAGAGGACAGCAGCTTTGCAGAGCTAAGACACCATGTGAAATGAGGCAATTAGGATCTCAGAACCAGCCCCTCAGATCCCTGGAGACACTGATTATCCCAAGCCTTGTTTGGCTGCTCCGGGCTCTCTGTTTAGGCGACAAAAGGGAAACGTGGTTTAAGTTGCTTTTGTTTTTGACCAGGAAAAGCACACAAATCCATCTCATGGGAAAGATCCTGCCCCTTCCCCGCCTTTCTTCTCTCTCTTTTTCCCCTATTCCCGGATTAAACCTCTTTAAGAGACTTTAGGTAGACTTGTCAATCACAGTTGCCTCTAGAAAGGGCTGCCTCCGTGAACCCTGACCCTTAGTAGGAAGGGCTGGTTAGCTTGGTCCCGCTGTGTCACCATCTGGTGGTCTCATTTCAGGCCGGGGGTGGTTTACCTTGGGAAATATCGAGCAGCTTCCCAGTGAGATCTCTGCCTGGTGATGACATCATTCTCTCCTTTCTTAGGAAACTATTTGGCTGCGTCAAAACCCGGCATCCCCTCCCGCCCTGATCCGCTTTGTTTCACTTGAACTTACTGTCATTTGACGTCTGATGTATTTTTCTTGTTTGTCTTTTTTTCTGTCTCTTTTTTTCTTGTTTATCTTTTTTACTGTACCAAGGAGATTACACAAGCAGGGATGCTGTTTATTCACAGCACACAGTAGGTCCTCAGTGCTGCAGATTGGCATTTGCAGAGTTCTTGGATGGCATGCATCCTCTTGTTCAGTTATAACGCTGACCAGCCAGACTCCATTACCATCCCCATTTCACAGATGAGGAAACTGAGGTTCTAGTTGCTCCCGAGCCCAGGGTCTATAGCTTGTAAGAGGCAGAGCTGGGGGTGTGAAGTCAGGGTTTCTGACTTCCAAGCCCAGATTCTTTTCCCATTACAATTTGAGAAAATGTGTAAAATGCCTGAACTCAGTCTTGCTTTTCAACAAATTTATATTCAGAGCGACAGCATCTGTCTACATTTGAGATACAGTGTGCAGTGGATGTATAGACATCCCATTTTTTCAGTCTGCAGTCTACGCTGTGGCCGGGCACAGGTCCTGCACACCGCAGCCTGGCACGTACCTTCTCTCTGTTGAAGGATGTGGGTGCTCATGGCTGGAAAAGAGCACAGAGCCACTCTGCGAGCCCCCACCGTGGTCTTTGTCTTTTATGGGCAACATGGATCCAGAGGAATGTGGTCTTTCTCTTAAATGGTATAAAATACCTACAGAAAAGCACACAGATCTGCACATTGAACAGGGCCTTGTCACCTGTACCCAGATTAAGACAGATTGTGGCCACCCCAGAGACCCCACCTCCAGGTCCCCTTCCAGCCACCACTCCCCCAAAGGTGACTGCTACCCTATCCTTTGCCAGTGTCTGGACCTTATATAAATGGACTGACACGGCATGTACTCTTTCGTCAGTGAAACTCATCATATTGCTGCATAAGCCTGTGGTTTTTCCAGTCTCACTGCTGTATGGTTTTCCGTTGGGCGAATACGCCATCGTTTATTTTCTCATTTTCTCATGGGCGCTTGTGAAGTGCTGCTGTGATCCCTGGGACGTGGTGACCACGTGCACACAGTCCCGTGGGAGTATCTAGGAGTGGTGATCCTGGGATGTAGAAGGGAGGGGGTGAGTCAGCTCCAGCAAACGCTGCCAAGTTACTTTCCAAAGTGCTGTACTAATTCGTGCTCTTGCTATGAGCATCCTGGTTTCTCCACATCCTGGCCGTCACTGGCTGGGTACTATCATTTTTTCCTCAATTTTTTTTTTTTGTTGTGGTAAAATACACATAATATAAAATTGACCATTTTAGCCATTTTTAAGTGTACAGTTCTGTGGCATCAATCCATTCATATTGTTGTGCATCCATCACCACCATCCTCCAGAACTCTTTCTATCTTGCAGAAACTGAAACTCTGTACCCATTAAACAGTAACTCTCATCCTCCTCCCCAGTGCCCACCTCTAGCCGCTGGCAGCCTTTCTACTTTCTGCCTTTACAAGTCTGACTACTCTAGGTTCCTCATGTAAGTGAAATCATACAGTATTTGTCTTTTTTGTGACTGTCTTATTTCACTTGGCATAATGTCTTCAGAGTTCATCATGTTGAAACGTGTGTCAGAATTTCCTTCCTTTTTAAGGCTGAATAGTACTCCACTGTCTGAATATGCCACATTTTGCTTATCCACTCATCCACTGATGAGACACTTGGCTGCTTCCACCTTTTAGCTATTGGATGGTGCTACTGTGAACAGGGATGTACAAATATCTGTTCAAGTCATAGCCTTCAATTCTTTGGGGTATATACACAGAAGTGGAATTGCTGAATCATATAATAATTCTGTTTAATTGAGGAATTTCCAACTGTTTCCATAGCAGCTGCAACATTTTATATTCCCACCAGCAGTGCACAAGATTTCTAGTTTCTTCATATTCTCAGCTACTCTTGTTATTTTGTGGGTTTCGTTTTTGTTTTGATAGTGGCCATCCTGATGTGTGTGAGCTGTTGATAGTGTCTTTTTTTTAAGCCATTCTGATAGGCATGTAGTGATTACAGGGTGATTTTAATTTGATTTCAGACGAGTAAAGTTTTAATGGCTATCTGCCTTGAATATTGGTTGTTTTATTCTGGCTCACTGTAGGTGACACTGGATCACCGTTCATGTTCTTCTTATTGTAATTCTGCTGGCACACAGTTGGCGCTCAGTACATGCTTATTAAGTCACTGGTGAGAGTACACAGTAGGTGCTCAATACATGCTTGTTACATCACTGGTGAGAGTAGCAGCCATGTGATTCCAGAGAGAGAAAAGCATCCTTGGATTGTGGAAATTTAAGAGCCACACTTGCCCTGACTTCTGCTGACTCACTGTGGCCCTAGGCCTACAGAGACACCTCTTTCTCTTTCTTTGCAAGAAAAAAACCTGTTCACTTTCCCAAGTTCTTGTCCCAATATCTGATTTCATCCCCAAATTCTGTGTCTCACAGAGCAGAAGACATGGCAGTAGCTGAAAAATGCTCAGGGCAGACAGCTGCCAGCCATGACCTCGGTGTGGCTTCCCAGGACCCCTGAAAGGACAGTGCACCCTCTTAAGGCATGTGAGAGGCCAGCATTGCAGCTTGATCAAATATGGCCTCGTCCATCTTGGTGTAATTAGCGCAGGGAGATAACGAACCAACAGAGAGAAAAGCTCGACACTGGACCTGCGCCCGGCGCCAGCCAGGCTGGTGCCCGCATGGTGCCTGCCCCAACGCAGGGTGTCATCGGCCACCACTCTGGTCTTGCGATGTGTTGGGGGCCAGCAGCCAGCCATGCATTTTTCCTGTGCACCATTGTCATGTCTAATTAGAGTTTTACCCTTAGTCCACTGACTCCTCGTGCTGCTGGACATAGACTGGTGGCTTCAGCAGATGCCCGAGTGGGCCCTGGGCTGGCCTATCTAGTGCCAGCGCCAGTTCCCAGAACAGGAAAACCTAGTGACGCCTCGCACTTTGTGTCCCCAGCGGGCCTCTTCCTTCCCTTCTCTCCTCTCTTCCCTCTTCCTCCCTTCTCTGCAGCCCAGTGGCTGCTCTGTGGTCTTCGTGGCTGCCGGCATTATCATCATCCTCACAGGGCTGAACAACAGTTACGAGAGTTGAAAGAGTCAGGGTTCAGGTTTGGGCACCACGGTTCCTTTGTAAGTGACTCTGTGTCTCAGTGCCTCGTTGACTCATCTGTAAAATGAGAGCAACAGTGCTGCACACCTCAGTGTGTTCCCATGAAGGTTCACTGATGCTTGAAAAGTCCCTCGCATATTCAGGCTTCATAGAAAGTTGCCCAGCTCCTTCTCTCCCTCAACTTGTCAGGGAGAGTGGGATAAACTCCAGGCACGGAACTAATCTGTTTAATGAAAACTGTAAGTAAAAGACGTGAAGGTGCAGGTGATGGGAGGTTGGCATCTGCCCGGCGTCTTTCGTGATCTCAGAGAAGAGGTGCCGGATCCTGGTGGTCGGGGCGGGGGTGTGTGACGATGAACAGACACTGAGGGACAGACTTCAGGGAGCTTCCTTGGACCAGAGGGCGAGGTGAATGATTGTTCTGAAACTCTGCTTACCGCCAGCAATACTCAGCCACCGTGAGGTCTAGCTCGGAGCCCTCAGCAAGGCAGCCCTATCCCAGAGAGGTCGGTGGTCCCAACTCAGTTCTGCCACTTCCAGCTGGGTGACCCTGGGGAGTTACTGCACCTCTCTGAGCCTGTTTCCTTTTGCATGTTGGACCAAAACATCATTCTTGTTCCTTTCTCCCACCCTCCCTTCTCCCGGAATTTTCTAGAAGGCTGTGTTGATTGAAAGCGCTGTCTCCAGCTTTCTTTACACTGTCAGAGTTTCTCTGAATGAGTCACACTGGCTTGTTCCTGTTGTTTGGGGAACAAAGATAAGATGAGGGTTGTCCCTCCCACTTGGGTCCTGGCAGCACCCTTCCAGGTCACCCCCAGCAGCCTTACATCCCCACCCAGTGGAGGTGGGTGGCACTGGGAAAGGACATCCACATCCTCTGGCTTCTGGGTCATTTGCTTTCATTTAGGGTTGGGCCCAAGGGGGTTTTCTCCAAATTTGTCATCTGGGAAATTTCTGCAGAACTTGTCTGACGCATCCACAGAATTTAGGGTTAGAGCTAAGGCCAGTCGGTAGAGGGGACATTGCTGGAGCCATCTCAGAAATCACAGGAGGACCCAGCCTTGGGGACACAATAAATAGCAAATTCAGCCACTCACCTACTCACCCTCTGAAACATCTTTTGATACTCTAAGCTAACTCTGAGTCCTAGAAAGAAAGCAAGGAGAGAAAACATTCCACTCGTTTTCTCCCATCCATCTTTCCGTCCCATGTGCACACTCCTCTTGAGTGGTTTAAATCAGCACTGGGGACATGCAGTAGCCCCCGAGGCCAAACCTGCCCCACCCCCACCTGTCTTTGTAAATAAAGTCTTATTGGAACACAGTCAGTCATTTGTGTATTGTCTGCAGCTGCTTTCACACCACAGCAGCACCACTGAATTGTTAGGACAGAAACCATATGACTCATAAAGCCTTAAGTATTTACTATCTGGCCCTTTACAGAAAATGTTGACCCTCCTCTGGTTTAGATCCAAGCGCTGGAGTGCCAGTCATGGCTTCATTGATAACTGGCAGCATGGCTTCGGGCAAGTTAGTTCTGGTCTCTGGGCCTTGGTTTTCTCAGCTGTAAAATGGGATCACAATGACACCCATCTCATGGGTCCTCCTAAGGAGTCAGTGGGAAGACGTCCGTGAGCAGTTGACACACAGGCACATAGATGATCCTTGACCAAGACAGTTGCTCAGGACACAGGCAGCAGGGTCCCTATTCTTAGGAGCTCAGCACACAGACAGCTGACAACAGTGCACAGGAAGGTACTGGGGTTGATGCATGCCCCTGCCTAGGAGAACCTAGAGGCAGGGGGCCCTTATTCCAGGCTGTCATATACCGCAGTTTTTTCCCCAGCTGACTTACACCATCAACTAGCACATGTCTGTGAGCACCTGAGAATTTGCCGTCTGGTCCCCGCTGGCATCCTTACCTCTGGAACACCAAGCGGGTAAGGGCCTGTGTGACAGTGGCAGGTGATGGTGGAATTAAATTAATGCTAGTATTAACCCAAAAAATGCAGTGGCTGTTCCCAGCCTTTAGCTTGAAGCTCTCATCTTAGTAAACATGCCCTTTCCTTCTGCAAAAATGTCTGCGCTGAGCATGGCAAGGAGACTGAACATGAGGGGATTAGAGACTACATCCCTTTCTGCCACATTAACCATAAGAAAAGTTTCCAGGTTGCCACCACATCCTCTGGGGCTCTGAGTCCAGTTTTGAGGAGGGTGCTGTCTCTCCTGCGGCTCTCAGAGGCCTGTGTGAAAGATGAGTTCCACCTTTTGAGAAAACTGAGCTCCGTCACCAACTGCTTCCATCTGCAAGACTCAGGAGTCCTGTTCTCCCAAAGGCGGGGGTACGGGAGAAGAGCACAGTCTACCGAGGAGCTCGTGTTTATATTAAACTTCCCTAGAATTCCCCACAAAGTATATTCTAAAAGCAATTTATCCTGTGGCCCAGGAATCCCACTCCTGGGTATTTACCTAAAAGAGTACTTCTGTCCCCTCCTCCTCTCCCAGTAAGTACAAAAATGCTCACAGCAGCTTTATACACAACAGCCCCAAAGCGAAAACATGCAAAGATCCATCAACACCAGTGGTACCTAGGAAGGACCACTGCCTTGCGATTAAAAAGAGGGATAAGCTAAGACACATGCATCTCACAAACGTGGTACTGAACAGAAAAAGCCAGACACAAAAGCTCATCTACCGTGTGCTTTCATTTGTAGGACAGCCCAGAACCCATCTCTAACCCTGGGTGCTAGAACAACAGACACAGCCGGGCAGTGCTGGCTGTGAGGGGTGCGAGGGAGCCTGCCTCCTGGGGCGTTGCAGACGTTTCATGTCTTGACCTGGGTGGTGGGCGCATGGGGCTGTGCTTATGCAAAAAAGAATGCAGCCAAGCACTGCAGATTCATGCACCTCTGCACTTTACTGTCTACATGGCATGCTTTAATTTTTAAAAAGATAGGAGGAGAGAGAGAGAATATTCAAGAATTTGAGAAGTTTGGGCTGTCGAGGGCTGTGCTCCTGGTCTGGGTCCTGTCTTACTTTCCTGGAAGCAGAGTCCTTGCACCTCAGCCTCACATAACCACTCCCTATTCCCAGACCAGCGTCCCGCACACTGTGGGCTCCTGTGCCCTCCCTTCCCTCTGCTGGGTGTGCCTGGCACTCCCCTACACACCAGCTCAAAGGTCTCTTCTGAGAAGCCTTCCCCAATGTTCCAGAGCACTCCTCCCACTGCCTGCCCTTTGTACTTTACATCTGCAGCCATGGTGCTTGTCACTTTGTGTTGTCATGACCTCTGTGACCACGCCCCCATACCCCAATCAAGAAGCCCACTCTGGGGCACCCTGGGCATCTTGGGGCTCCCAGGACATTGTCTCAGGATGGGCAGGGGACATGGCACAGTGAACCAGACCTGGCCTCTTTCTGCTGACCAGCCATGACCTCTCTGTGCCTCCTTCTACCAGATGGCGGTTCCAGGAGTACCCATTTCCTGGGTTCTTGTGAAGAATCAATGAAATGGTGCTTAGCCAAGAGCCTGGCATTTGGGATGTGTTGATTCATGGCTGCTGTGATCCTCAAAGATGTTTGCTGACCCAGTGTTCGGAAGTGTGCTGACGTTGTGCCCTGGCCCTCAAGAGCCTTGATCTGCCACTGTGATGGCAAAGGCATCAGGGAGCCACGCTCTGGAGGCCCAGATTTCCACATTGTCTTCCCATGCCCATGGTGGTGACTGGGGTTGGAAGGGTCTGAACGTGAAAATATCAGTCCTTTGCTCTATTATTAAACTTCTTGAGCCATTTGGCCATAAAAGGGGGCAGCTGCCATGGCTGACTCATGATTAATGAGCCAGAACATGCCTCCTGACTGTCTCCGCGGAGCTCAGTCCATGGAGAACAGCCTTGGCCAGCCCCAAACACCGCCCTGCCCTCATGGCCCAGCCTGCAGCAGAGGGAAGAAGGGGCCAGTGGCTCTTCCTTCTGTCCTGAAGATCCCATGGTCCCCTGGGCGGCCCCTCCCGGGCTCCCAAGAAGGGCTGGGCTGTGGTTGGTACTTGGCAGGATAGGGCGGGATGAGGTGGGTGAGCCTGCAGTAGGCAGGGCTCCTGGGATGCCATCCGGGGGCCTGACCGTCCATCACTGAGGGGGGTCCTGCTTGTCACCTGTCACCTGGAGCTGGCTGATCACTTCCTGTGGGCCAGGCTAACTCCAAGCTGGAGAGCTCCTCTCTGATCTGTCTTTTTGGAGTCATCTTTGCTGATGGAGGGACTTGGAGGGTGTTTGTGTAAAGCACGTTTCTTCCTTCTTGTTGAGGCTTGAAAATGATCGCCTGGGTGTCATGAGCTCCTGCTTAGCACCTGACACTGTGCTGGGAGCTGAGCGCAACACAGCACCCTCACCTCACCGCATCCCTGTCCGCAGCCCCATCCCTGTCTGCAGCCCTGTCCAGCCATCTCTCCCAGGCTGCCGGGTGTAATGCCCTCTTGGGGTGACCTTGAGAGAAGTGAACTGTACCCACTTCTCAGGAGGTGCTGAGCTGTGTATAGTTAATTGCTCTCCACAAACACCCTTAAGATCTGTATTCTGTCACCTTTTTTGTTGTGATATAATTGACATACCATGAAACTCCCCCATGGGGCATATGGAAACTGTTGGACATTCTGAACAACTGCCAGACAGCTGCCTGCTTTCACATTCCCCCCAGCAGTGTACAAGGGTTCCAGCTTCTTTACATCTTCTCCAACACCTGTTATTGTCTTAAAAAAAAAAAAGCCATCCTCCTGGGTGTGGATACTACCTCACTTTTACCTAGGAGAAATTGGAGCCTCAGAGAGGACAAATGACTTGCCTAAAGCCACACAGCCAGCAAGTGGTAGGTTTGGATTCGACTCTAGAACTTCTCATTTAAAAAAAGCCTTTTTATCAAAGTGTAACACATGCCATGTCCTGCTTGATGCATTTTAACAACGTGAATGCACTGTGTCACTACCATCCCGAATCAAGACCTAGAACAGCACCAGGCAGGCCTCCAGAAGCTCCCTCTGGCCTCTTTCCAGTTCTGTCCCGTCCAGGGGTAACCAGCAGGGTCACCAGTTCTGCTGGGGGATGATGTGGTCTCACACTGTGGCAGGATCCCCTACCCCATCTTTAACTCACTAGGCTGTTAGAGACACAAGCCAGGACATGAAGTCCAAAGGTCTCGGTTCTCTTCCATCTGTCTTGAGTAGCTGTGTGTGGTCGGGTAAGACATGGACCTGCTCAGAGCCTCCATTTTCGGTCTGTCACAGAGGTGGTCTTTGCCTCCCAGGAGGGCTGTGGCTTCCTTCCTGGGGGCTGATGGAGGTGGGAGGGGCCTTGCAGATGTAGGAGGTGGGCAAGGGGAGCCAGCAGGGATGCTCCCAGCCTGGGAGGTCTTGATTTTGGGGCTGGGGCAGGAAGCCTCTGCTGGATCTGAACGGGGACTGTATCACTCCAACCATCCGGGCTCCCTACCAGACTCCCTTTGAACCTTCTTCAGTTGCTCGGCCGTCAGAGGTGCCCAGGGGAACAGATGAAAAGTGCCATGCCCGAGGACACAGATTCCTGTCCATCTGGCCCCCTCGTTTTCCTGGGTCATCTATTTCCTCCCTGACTTGTCAGCTCCAGGACCGGGACAGTGTCCTTCCTGTTCACTGCCATGTCCCCAGGCCCTGGCATTGGGTTACACAGGGAACAGGTTCCACTTATTGAAGTCAGTCCCAAGGTGACCATTGCACTAGCCACGTGTCAAGTGCTCAGGCGTCCACAGGTGGCTGGTGAGGCAGACGGAGCAGATACAGATTTCCATCATCACAGAAGGTTCTATTGGACCGTGCTGACCCAGGGTTATTTATGAAGAACTTAGAATAATCACCACCAAGGAAAGAAGATCAAACAAAACACCGTAAAGCATAAGAAGAATGTATTTTTCTCGTAAGAGATTTGCTTGCTCAAAACCCAGTTACTTTTGCTTTACACATAGTTCTAACCAGCTTGGCTGTCTGATTTCACAGGCTATATCAGGAGAGTGATAACCTTTTGAGGGCCAGGTGCAGGGAAAGGGACACTGGCAGCAATAGGAAGTAGCCATTCAGCATCAAGAGAATGGCCACTGAAAGAAACAGACACAATCCCTCAAACTCTGCGGCCAGTAAATGTAGCAGCAAGCAGCTCTTTGTCTCCTTGGTGGCACCAAGAGCATTGTGTGCTACAGCACCGCTCACCAGTGGGTGGTGGTAATAACAGTAGCCCTGGGGCAACAAAAGAATTAACTTATGCTCAGTGTCTTTGGTTTACGGAAACAAGGGGAGAGGGTGTGCGGCAGGCCTTCCAGGAGATTTGCTCTGGGACTGGGGCCCAGACTGGCCAACTTAGCAGCAAATTGTTACCTGCCACTTTGCTTTTTCCCTTTGTGGGATTAAAGAGAGCATCAAAATATCTTGACAGGCCTTTCCCAAATGATCACATGTGTGTGGGTTTCTGCCCTCGAGGCCGAATTGAGCCGTCAGTGGCCTGGGGACTGGCAGGGCTGGGTGGCAGTGGGAAGGCAGCTTCTGAGCCCCTCCCCCACGTGCCAGGTCCTTTCTGCACTTGCGCTTTGCAATGTGCATGTGCCCAGATACACGCATGCTTGGGTCTGGCTGGAGGAATTGGGCAGGGCATAGAGATGGAGGTCACCCTCTGGGTGGGAGGATTTGAGATTGAATCCAGGGTCTGTCTCTTAAAAGCAGGGGCTTGTGACATGTCATCACCAGTTTGTGCCTCCATCTCTTCTTCTGTAGCACATGGATAAAAAGGGATAAACGCAGCCCCCCAATCCCAGTGTTGTACAGTTAAATGAGATAATATGATACATAAAGCCCTCAGCCTGGTGCTGGCCACATAGTAACTGCTTGATGAATGTTAACCAGGGAGTCCTGTGCCTTTCTCTGGGCGGGGGTGTCATATGGGTGGTGTTTGCAGAGCAAATACACAGCAAGCTGTTCACGACAGCCAAAACAGGATGTCCTCCAGCTGATGACTGGGTAACCCACACGTGGCTTATCCGTTTAGTGGAATATTATTCAGCCAGAAAAAGGAAGAGTACGGATACATGCTACAACGTGGGTGAACCTTGAAAACAGTAGGTAAAGGAAGTCAGATAGAAAGACCCACATATTGTGTAATTCCACTGATGGGAAATGTCTGATCCAAAGATGGATAGCAAACTGGTGGTCACAGGGACTGGGGGTGGGGGTAACAGGGAGCAAGCACTTAATGGTTATGGCCTTTCCTTTTGGGATGATGAAAACGTCTTACAACTAAACTGAGGTGGAGGTTGCACAGCATGGTGAAAGCACTGAATGCCACTGAATTGTGCATTTTTAAATGGGTGATGTTTAATTTTACATCATATGAATTTTATCACAGTTTTTTATTTTTATTTTTTTTCCCCTTAACGGAGGCACTGGGGATTGAACCCAGAACCTCATGCACACCAAGAATCCGCTCTACCACTGAGCTATACCATCCACCTCCAGTGAGTTTTTTAAAAAGCAGCGGAGGGAGGTGAGGGCTGAAGCCCACTCACCTGATCCCAGCCTCCCAGTGGTACCACCACCGAGGTAACAGCATCACCACTATTATTATTGCCCTCGTTGTTGTTGACTGTCCCCTGCCCTCCGACTTGATGTCTCTCCTTGGAGGCCGGGGTTTGTGTGGGGGGGGGCTGGGGACAGATCCTCTCTCGTGCCGGTGGGGCTGTGCCGTGTGGGTCCCCTGCATGACTCGGGCAACGTTCGCACACAGAGAGAAGAGATGAGGCCCCAGTGTGCTGTACCTGCCAAGGCGGCAGCCCCCCCACGACAGGCAGCCCGCTGTTCTCAGCCTGGGCCCCTGGCTGGGCACGAGTTACCACCCTCCCCTCCTCCAGCCTCGGAAGCAAGCTCATGGAAGGTGTTCCCAGCTCCTCCTCCCCCTCCCCAGGAACAGTGCTGGGCACCTTCCCGACCTGTGTCTTGAGTCAGCCTGGAGCCTTGTCTTGGGGGCCTGCAGACGTCATGATTCATACTCCCTTTTAGGGAAATCCCCATGGAAACCGGCAGGCAGGTCTGGGCGGGAAAGGGCTGGCTCCCCAGAAAGGCAAGGGGAGGCAAAGCCTGGTGGCATCGTGCCAGCATTAGGGGCCAAGGTCAGGGACTGTCTCGGGGGACCTTTCATCACCCCACACCCTGCCCGCTCTGTGACATGGGAAGCCTGAGAAAGTGTAGAGTTTAGAATGTCAGCCCTGAAGACCCTTAGGGTTGCTGGGGTCCCTGATGAGTTCCCTCCAGGCCCAGTTTTCTCTAGCTCAGATCCAGGGGTTGAGTGGACAGGGAAGAAACTCATCTCAGAAACAAGAGCAGAGGCGCAATATTCTCTCCCTGGTCTGGCAACACCAGGACCCCCACACTGGTCCCTTGTCGTCCCCTGAGAGCAAAAGGACAGAGGCATCCTTGACCTGTTCCCTGACTCACATGGAAAAGCAGTACCTCCAAGAGCCAGGACCCCACTTGCAGAAGAGCCCCTTTGCAGAAGAACTCCCTTGTAGAAGGGCCCCCTTGCAGACTTCATAGATGCCAGCTCCCATGCCGTGCAGTTACAATGCGGGCCCTCGACTACCAGGCAGCCACACTAAACTCACATGGGTCAGAGCGGCGTACAGCAGGACCCAGCCAAGCTGGTGGCCCAGGATGAAGGCCCCCAGTCTTAGCCAGGGCTCCTCAGTTCTTTTTAATTTCTCTTTAATGAGAGCAATTTGGCAATAACATAAAGTATGCTCTTACCCTTTGTCCCAGTAATTCCATTTCTGGGAATCTGGCCTAAGGAAATAATCCTAAACATGGGCTAGAAAAACATGTTTCACAAGGATGTTCATTGTGGAGTTGTTTATAGTAACATTAAATGAAACCCCCACACCATCTAGGGGAGGGAGTGGGAGTGGTGATGAAACAAGCGGTGGTTGAATATATAATAGACGCTAAAACGGTAGTTCTGAAGATTACTGTTGAGAATAGAGGGTGTGCGTATGATGTCACATTATGTGAAAAAAGGTGAATTACAGAATTACATGTACCTGTAAAAAAATTATATATAAAAAATAATCAGGAAGGCAGTATACCAAAGTGCTAATGAGAGATCTTGATACGATTTTTTCTGAAAGATTTCATTCTGTTATTCATCATCTTCCAAATTTTCTTGAACATTCATGCATTGTGTTTTTCAGGCAGGTCTGAGTTGTAATTTACATTACAATTCACCCTTTCAGTGTGTGAACTTTGACAAATGTGTACAGTCAAGGAACCACCATCACAATCGAGACATAGAATATTACCATCACCCCAAAAAGTTCCCCCACGGCCCTCCTCTGTGCCCCTCGGTGACTAGTCCCTTCCCCCACCGCAGCTGCTGGTCTGATTTCAGTCCCTATGGTTCTTGCTTATTCCAGGATGTCAAACAAACGGAAACATACAGTACGTCTTGCACTGCTTCTTCACGTAGTAATAACTTTTAATCTGCTTAATGTTCTCTTAAATGCGCACCTCTTAGAGCTGGGTTTCCTAGCTTCCCTCAAGTGGAGAATTTAATTTTTCCTTTTTATCTAACTCAGCCTTTACCCCATGCAGGAATCTCCTTCTCTGGAGCTCTGACCATCATGTTCAGATTACCAGGGAATTATCAGTTATCTGTAAAATCGTCCCAACAGTGTGAAAGTACCCAGGAGGGAGGAGGTCCTTGGTTGGCGTTAGCTCACACCTGAATCCAAAGAGCTGCATTTGGGTGGGGGGTGGGGAGCTTCCAATTCCAATCTGTCCCCTCACAAGCCCCAGGGGCTCCAGTCTAGGCTCTGTCCATGGTGATGATAATAGTAACAACAATAGTGGTAGGAGCAGAGTTAATTTCTCTTAATAAACATTTTATGTTACAGTAGTTTGAGATGTAAGGAAAAGTTACAAAGACAGTACAGGGAGTTCCCATATACCCGACACCCCCTTTCCCCAGCTGTTAATATCCCACGGTAGCATGATACATGGGTCAAAACTAATCAGCCCATATTGATATGCTGTTATTAAAGTCCACACTTCATTTGATTTCCTTAGTTTTTCCCTAATGTCCTTTTTCTGTCCTAAGATCACAGATGAGCTCACAGTACATTTAGTCATCATGTGTCCATGGACTTCTCTTGGTGGGAACAGATGCTCAGACTTTCCTTGTTTTTGATGAGCACCAGTCAGGTACTTTGAGGAGTGTCCCTCAGTTGGGGTTTGTCTGATGTTTTTCTCGTGATTAGACTAGAATTATGGCTTTAGAGGAGGAAGATCTAAGAGATAAAAAAAAAACTAGTGTTTCTTCCAATAGTTTATTTTATTGAGCTTTTTAATGTGTTCCAGATGCTGGGCTAATCCCGTGACAAATTGTATGTTCTTTAAGGCTCCTAACATCCTATGAAATTCTCATTTTACCGTTGGAGGAAACTGGCTCAGAGAGGTGTGGTAACTTGCATAAAGACACACAGTAAGTGCTCAAACACAGATCTCATTGATTCTCCAAATTTTGCTGTTAGCCAATATTGCTTCAAACAGCAACATACATGCTTTTTAAAAAAAAAAAAACAGTTATTTATACTCAGCCTTTCCCCAAAAAGCCTGTGTTGCATCTTCTGTTCAAGGCCACCTTGAGATAGCCACAGCAGGGTCAGGAGAAGAGGCCGGCACAGGTGGTTAGCAGGCCCTCTGTCATGATAAATCCCACATGTTGTGGTCATCTGGAGTGTGTTCCCAGGGGCTTGGTGTGGGCCTGGCCTGTTTTGGGGTCTCCAGGAGGATGTGGTTGGAAATAGAAGCCTCTGGGCTTTCTGCTTGTGTGCCCAAGGTGCGATTCTAAAGCATCCAGGCTGGCCGTTTGCTTGGTTTGAATAATCAAATCCACGCTATTGCAGTATTGCTGTATACCCTTGTGGAATTTTTGGAATGGTTTTCTGTGTCTCTGTCCTTGGGTGTGGTCCAGCAATTTTCTAGATGCCCTAGTGGCTGCATCCTAGCCCATGTCCTCTGGCTTCTGTGTGCATCAAGGGGTCGGTGGGCTGGGGTTTGGGAGCCAGCCAGCCAGACCTTGAAAAGGGAGAGGTGGGCCTGAGCCAAAGGAAAGGCCTGTGTTGCATCCGGGCACCCAGGTGCCTTTGCTTCCTAAAGGAGTTTTTTTTAATTTATTAATTTATTTTTAATGTTAATTTAATACTTAAGACTAATAACCAAAGCATCTTCCCAAGTATGTTATGCATGGTGATTATAAGTAATACATGGATGGACATTTTTTTTTTATTTAGGAAAATATTCCTTCATTTGTTAAGGAAATAACAATCACCTCCGCTATGTCCGGCACTGTTTAGGCACACGGAACAAACCGATGAAAATTCCTGCTCTCGTGGTACTGAAACACTATCAGGAGAGACAGTCAGTGAGAAACACAATAAGAATGTCCCCAATCCCCCAGGCCCCTGGTGTCGCTGGTGTTCTCAGGACAAGGCGTGATGTTAGGGCTGAGTCATTTACTGCAGACGGTGGAGACTGTGATAGTGCAGGGATGCTGGAAGAGGGCAGAAGGGCGAAGGGGAGCCCACGTGTTTGCCTTTGAGGTGCACTGATAAACCCTGTTGGTTGGACACGGAGGCCACCTTGGTTGGTGTTGGATGGGCCATGTGCTGATGAGAAGGGCCAGATGAACTTGGCTGCTTCCCACTACCCCTGCCGGTGTCTGAGCAGCCTCATGGCTCACTTGGACCTGTGCAGGAGCCTCCAGGCTGTTCCCTGCTTCTGCCCACTCCCTCCACGCAGCAGTCCCAGTGATGCTATGAAACTTGCCTACGGCCCTGCAGCACCCACCCCATGGGGGATGATCCCCAGAATCCCACTGGGCCTTTCAGTCCCTCTGGGAGTGGCATGCCCATCTCTCCCAGGCATATCTTACCCACCCTTCCTCCTTTTGGCCTTCGATCCTCCCTGAGCATCACAGCTTGTTCCTGCCGCTGGGCCTTTGCACTGGCCACAGGCCCAGGACACAGTTCCCCTCCATTTTTGCACAGCACTCCAGCTCTCTGCCACCTGTCATCACCCCCTATCTTGATTTTTGGTGCACCAGTTGCCACTCTCCAGTGGCTTACTTATTTGGATAATTTGTTTGTTATCTTTTTGCCCCACTGGGCTTCTGTCTTATTCCCTGCTGTACCTCCAGCAGCCAGCCTGGGGCCTGGAACAAAACAGATGCTCAATAAATATTTGTCAGATGAATGAACGAGTGAATGAATGAACAGATCAATTGATCAGTTGCTCTTACTTCCTGAGCCTGGTGACAGGTGATATCAGGGAAATTTGAGGCAGCTTAAGCCCTAACCCCTTTCTCCTCGACCACCACCACTACTGTATCTCAGCTTTGGTAGACAGAAACTGAAAATTAAAAACCTCCCAGAGGTCCTAAATCCTTAGGGTAAAGTCCACTTGTTGGGACACAGATTTTAAGTTGCTTGTATCACAGCACAGTGGTCAGGGCACGGATCCCCAAGTCAGCAGCTGAGTTCAGTCTTGGCCACATCCCTTGCCAGCTGGGTGACCTTGGGCAAGTCACATGACCTCCTGAGTCTCAGCTTCCTCATCTGTGCAGTGGGAATGCCCAGCACCTGCTCAGCGGACTGTTCTGGGGGTTAAAGGAGGTAGCGCTTGCCCTGTGCCCTGGGAGTGCTTGGTGTGTGTCAGACCTTGGGAGATGTTAGCTGTTATTCTCAGCTGCGCTAACTCACCTCTGATTCTGCTGCAGTCTGGCTTCCTGGGACCAGAGTGACAAGGACACTGCTGGTTCCTGGTGTCCAGTGCATTCCCCTGGTGCCTGGCACCTTCTCTCTGTGACAGTGGAACTCACTCAGCCGTGAGTGACTGTGAATTTCTCTTACCCCGTCCCCACCCCAGCCCTGACTAATGACAGTCCTTATCATTCTTCCTTTCAACACAAGTTACTGAACCCTTGCCACATGCCAGATACTGGGGAGAGAAAGACAGAGATAGAGAGACAGAGCAGGGACCAAGACAGACAGAGGCCTGACCTCATGGAAGCTGCAGCCTGGCCAGGGAGCAAACATCATACAGATAACACATAAGTCCACAATAATTAAAATGGGTGTGGTGAGCATGCCTGGCACAGGGAGGGATGCAGCCAGGTGAGTTATGGGGTCTGGAGGGTCACAGGTTTCCCGAAGAAGCCCTGTCGAGCTGAGACCTGGAGAGTAGAAGAGAAGGAGGGCAGGAGGGACCACAGCCTTTTGGGGACAAGGAGCTGGCTGAGATTGCCGTGGACGGTCAGCAGTCCTGGATGGGGGTGCATGGAGAAGAAGAGAGAAAAAGGGATGATGGGGCTGGAGGAGGACGCGAGACCAGACCTGCAGGGCCCGTCGATGGTGGGTGGGAGCATGGAGTTTGTGGTTGGGCCACTGGGAGCCATTGAAGGACGCTGAGCAGAGGAGTAGAGGGATTGAGTTTGCTGACTTGGAATGTGAACCTGGGTACCAAGTGGAGAACACATACCTGTGAAGGGAGATGAGGCAGGGATCCAGCGGGGGGTGGGGGTGCCTGCTTTCTGGGCACGAGAGGATGGTGGCTTGACATGGTGAGGGATGCAGGTGTCCAGGCTCTGGCTGTGTCAGGCCCACGGATGCCAAGAGGAACAAGGCACAGCCCTTGCCCTCAAGGTGCCCCCAGTCTAGTCCTGACTCTGCAGGTCCAAACATGTGGGCAGGTGTCTGCCAGGGCCCCTCGCCTCCAGCTGGACGCTGCTGGCCAGGAAAGACAGAGTCCTTTGGTCCCCAGAGCTGCCAAGTGTCTGTACCAACTCAGTTTGCTTGTTGCTAGAGTGGGGATGTCTTCCAGAACCGTCTTCCGAGGTACAGCTTTTGTGCCTGATCTTGTAACCAATGTATGTCTTGTCTTTTTCTTTTTTTGCTGCAGCCAACTGGGTACATGGAAAACTCAGTCTCCTACAGCGCTATTGAAGACGTTCAGCTGCTGTCCTGGGAGAACGCCCCGAAGTACTGTTTACAGCTCACAATTCCTGGAGGAACTGTCTTACTGCAGGTAGGATAAATAAACATGAACAAGCAGTTTCTGCTCCCGTCCCCACTCACTCACCCTCCTCTTTCTCCTCGGAGGGAGACCGCCAACTATCAGGAGGAAAGGTTGTTTAACTTAGGGTGTTTTTTTCCTCCAAGTATGAGCAAGGTGTAAATCGAGGCTCACGGTGGGAGAGGAAGAGGGAGTGTGCACAGACTGAGCTCCTGCTGCATGTCTGCCACCATCTAGGAACTTTACATGTTGAGTTTTTACTTCTCTTAATGAAGCTGAGAAATAGGTTTTCTGGTCTCCACTTTACAGATAAGGAAACTGAGGCACATAGAGGCTTTAAGACTGTGAAAAGCAAGTAAGCAACAGATGCCACCTTTTGCTCTGCTTCGAGTGAGGAGATTTCTTCTCCTTGATCTAAGTCTTTGGGACTTTGCTGGAAGTAGAAGCCATCTCCTTGGAAGAGTGTGCATTTTGTGTGTATTGGTCAGGACCGTTGGTTGGAAATGATGCAGACATTATTTAAACTATCTGAAGCAAAAGGAGAATTTGATGCTGTAACTTTTAAGGTAACTGGAAAGTTTAAGAGAGGGCTTTAGGCATAGCTGGATCCAGGAGTCAAATTTTGTCATTAATATTCAGTCTCTCTCTTCCTATCTCCTGGGTTTGCTTATTGTGTGCTGGCTTCATTGTCAGGCAGTCTCTCCATGTGGTGGGAAAGATGGACTTCTGGCAGCCCCAGGCGACATTCTTGGAGCTTGCAATCCTTAAAAAACGTGAGAGCCATTTTCCTTTCAGTATCTTTCTATAAAATCTCATGGAAGATTATGTTGACTGTGCTGTATATTCACCCCAGGGGATGCCCTACCCTGGGTTACATGCACACCCTTACTGTAGACAACTGTGTGCTCTAATAGCCTTTACCAGGACCTCATGGGTAGAGAGGTAGGTCCACCAAGAAAGGAATTGTTACAGAAAGAATAATGTGGCTGATGCAGTTCATACAGATGACACATTCTGTATCATTTCAGTCAGTGCCACACCAGTTTCCAACAGGGACCCCCAAGTCAGAGACTCCTCGTCCAGAAAGAATGTTCTCTCTCATCACTGGGAGAATGATCAGCCTTGGCCTTTCTTTCAGGAACATTTTCTTCCTACCCCTGTTACTACAGGGAGGCCTGCTCTGATCCCAAAGAGATGCTCCCTAAGACTTGTCTCAGGTGGCCACCAGATTAACACATGGGAGCCAAGAGGCATGCGGCTGGGCCTGTTAGGAACGTTGCACGCCACAGGCTGAGTCACAGCTAAACGTCCTTTAGGAAAATCCTGCCCTTTGCTATCATCTCTTGGAGGACAGCAGAGCCATGCCTGCCTGTCAGTTTTCTTCTCAGATCCCTCCTCCTCTGCAGTTGGCAGTTTTTCTCTCACCGACCCTTACCTCTTCCCTCCTCACCTCCAGCCAGCAGAGCTTTCCTCTCCGTTCGTCCGTCCTGCCCATCCGAGGCTCCAGCATATGGGGAGTGGTCAGTCCCGGCCCCCTTAGGCTGGTGGAAGAGCAGCAATTGAAGGCTGGGGGGTGGCGTGGGGGGCAATAACAGGATTCCATGGAAAGCTGAGAGAGGAAGGGGCTGAGAAAATCTCATTTGAATCACAGAGCACTGAGCCAGCCAGCCTGTGTGCTGGGGGTGGGGAATGGGGTGGGGTGGAGGTGAGTAAGCCCCTTCACCCCATCCTTGAAGAAGCTCCTGGGCCTCCTGGGAGGACAAAGCCATAAACAAATGACTGCAGAGGTAGCAGCTAAAATAGAGGCATGTCCCCGAGGAGCCCAGAGCAGGGAGTGACTCACTCATGCCAGAGAAGGCTCCCCGGGGTTGGCGATATTAGAGCTGGGTGTAGAGGGATGAGTAGGAGTGTGCCGGGGAGGTGGGGGGGCACACACTCTGGGCAGAGGGAAAGGAGTGCAAAGCATGAATGTGGGGGAGGGGCTACCCGCTGCCCTGTAGGCAAGAGGGAGGTGGGTGCAGTGCCCTGCATTTGTGTCCAGAGTTCTTGGGTCACAGCCAGATGTTACAGGTCTTTTTAGCTGGATGAAGAGGGCTGGGGGGCAGCGGGCAACTTACACCCAGGGAGGGTCTGAGCATCACTTGCCCTGGGGACAGAGAAGCAGTGAGGCTTGGAGGTTGCAGGTCACTGGGCAGGGCCAGGATGTCCCTTTAATCCAGGCTGTGGCTGCGGGCCGGCTGTGATGACTTGCCTGGCTGGGGCTGCGTCCGGCGGTGGCCTCGCGTCAGAGCTCCCCCTGCCGTGCTGACGGCGGGCGGGCCTGCGGCGGCTCCAGCACCCCTCTCGCTCGCTGCCCCCTGCTCCAGTGGACGGCACAGCCCGGGAGCCAGAGGCTGGAGCAGGAGAGCAGGAGGAGGAGGCCGGTGGCCCCTGGGATCAGAGCAGGACTCAGAGCCTCAGAGCCGGGGGGCGGGAAGCAGACGCAGCCTCCGCCCGTCACCCAGGGAGGCCCAGGTGGGTGCAGCCCTGCCCCTGCCTGCCTCAGTCTTTGCCTCGCTGTCATTTTCATCGCTTCTGCCTTGCTTCCTTCTTGTCGTCGCCCTCCTCCTCTCCTCCTGTGATTCATGGATGGTGTGCGGCTGTCTTGTTATATAAGCGGGTTCCGAGTCATCTTGGAGATGGGCTCCAGGCTGGGAGGGCCGTATGATTATGGGGTGGCCGGGGGCCACGTGGGGCCCCAGGCGGTATCCTGAGGTGTCGGGCAGGCACCCCTCACAGGCTGTTGTGATGGTCGCTTAGCCGGTCGCTTAGTCCTTTGCTTTGGGCTTGTCCCGATTCACGTGACAGGACCCAGCGCAGTGGCATGACAGCGCAGTCTTCCCTGCTCCGGGTGGGAGGTGGGGACCAATAAGCGGCCAGGTGTGCTTGGGGGCAAGGCCCCCTGGAAGAGTTTCCTCTGGGTGCTTCTGATCGGCTGAGGCTGAAGGTGCCTTGAGTTGAGCTGTCCCTACCACAGCCACCAGCCACACGGGGTTGTTTGCACTTAAATTAAAGTTATTGCATCAAGAAGGCAGTTCCTCAGTCCGCTAGCCACATTCTGAGTGTTCAGTACCAAGTGTAGCCAGTGGCTACCGTCCTGGACCATGCAGGTAGAGAATGTTTCCATAGTCACACACAGAGTGTGACTCCAAAACTCTTCATTTTGACCCCATGCTCCGTGCACCGCCTGCCCCCGCAGAAATAGTCTCAGAATGCAGGGGGGTCTGCAGGATTCCAGCATCCCTGCCTCCCTAAACAGGATTCCATCCTGCTGCATGTGGCACAGCTATTCTCTCCTTGGGGGTGATGTCGGGGGTTGCAAGGGTCCCTGCCCTAGCCTGCCTGGTCTCCGTCTGTCTCTCCTTCAGGCGCTCTGTATCCATGTGTGTCTGTTTCCGTCCGGCCTTCTCAGACACTTTTTCTCCGTCTTTCCCCCTCCCTCTCTCTCCATATATTTCACTCTCTGCTTCTCTTGCACTCTCTTTCTCTGCTGCCTTTCTCCAGGCCTCTCTCTCCACCTGAGCCCTTCTCTCTGTCCGCCTTGACGTAACTCTCTCCATCCCTCCCTTTCCTCTCCCTGCCCCTCTCCTGGGGACGTCCTTACACAGCTGCTTTGTGAGAATTTGAGTTAGTGCCTCACTGAGACCCCCGGGAGCTGACCTATCTGAGTTCAGGGAAGGTCAAGAAAGGCTCTCAGGCAGATGTGCCTCCTCCTCTGCTCGGAGACACCAAGCAACATGCCGGCAGGTCGAGTCACCAAAGGCGCCAGCCTTCCAGCCTGAGTCCAACTGGCGTGTTTCTGGATGCTTTGTGTATTCCACTGTGAGCTCCCTAATGCCGTGTTGTTAGAATCCCTGGGTGCAGAAAGGACCTGTTTATCTTCTTTCTTCCCTTAATGCCCTTTCTGCTGGCGATTCATTGTGAGGGGTAACTACATTAGTACATAAACGGTGTAGTGAAAGCATCCTCGGGGGGTGCTCCTTGCGGCCCGTGCGGTGGGCTGGCGGGGATTAAAAAGCCGTGTGGTGGCAGATCATCTTCCAGAGATTTCTGCCTCCCAGATGGGTTTCTACCCGTTAGTAAGAAGTACACAGGGCTCATTGCTCGGAAAACAAGGTTTCGGGTGGGACCAGGGCAAGGGGACCCTCCTTTCCCGAGAGCTCCTGCTGCTTTCTGGAACGGTGTCCAAACCTGCTCTTCTCGCTGATGTTCCCGAAAGCTGCTCGGAAGCCAGGCATCTATTTACCCCAAAGGCTGGCGGCAGGGGCAGGGACAGGGCGGGTTCCCTTCTTACTGGAAGCTGGAGAGAAAGACCTTTCCGGCCTGAAAAGCACATGCTGTTTTTACCCTGAGAAGTTGGGCTGGGAAAGGAGAACCTGGGAACAGTCAGCCACAGTGCACCCTGGGCTGTTTTTCTCACCTCTCGAGACAATGCAACAATGAGAGAGAACTTGGCAACTTTCGAAGAGGAAATTAGGCAGAATTTGCCTGGAACGAGGCCCTTTCAGTATTCGAAAGATTTATCGCTGGGAGAAGTCAGTGCTGCTCGAGCAGGCCTGCCTGCTGCCAGGGGTTCTTTCCCAGGCTTGAGTCCAGGCTCCTCAGAGTGACCCTCAGGGTTCTGGGCTGGGAGCTGTGTCCCGTGGGGCCAGGTTGTCCAGGCTCGGCCCCTCCCACATCAGTGTGGCGACTCTGCCAAGACTCGCTCTGTCCCTTAGACCCAGTGTAGCCCAGTCCCCTCTCCCTTTCCCTGGAAGGCGCTTAGAGATGCCTACGCTGGGATTCCCAGTGTCCCCCGGCATCCTCTTTCCTTCTTCGAAACTTGACAAGCCAAAGGAAGGGGCAGTACATTCCACTCTGGCGTAACCTCTCTGGCTCCATCTGAGAGGGGAGGTGGCTGTGAGGATGCCCTTAGTGGCCACATCACGAGTCACCTTCCCTCTTGTTTGTGGGGTGGGGCCTCTGGGTGATTGGAACAGGCGCCAAGCCCTCCTCCCCTTCATCAGCACAGTGCTTTCAGATTTCCCCGCCCAGTTCCTGGGAGCCCAGCAGTAGAGAGAGCCAGCTGTGGAGTCATACAGACCTGAGGCCCAGGCTAGCTCTTCCAGGCTCCACCTGTGTAACCTTGGGCAGCAGGAATAACCTCTCTGGGCCTGCAGTTAATGTGTGAACTGGACCCATACTACCTGTCTCCTTGGGTGCTGTGGAAATCAGCAATATTACATGTAAAATACTTAACACTATGCCAGGTGCACAGTAGGTGCTCAGGAAAAGGCAGTCATGATGATTCTAAAGCCAAATACAACATTTCTAGAGTCAAATACAACATGGAGAAGCAGCGGTATTGAGGCTGAATAGTTCTTTTGAAGTTTACTGCACATGAAATGCTCTTCAAAATGAGCAGAGTAGGTTTAGTGATGCTTCATCCGTCTGCCCACCCACCCATCCATTTATCCTTCAGTCTGTTCACCTGTCTGTCCATCAGTCCATCTATCCGTATCTGTCCATCCACCTATCCATTTATCCACCTGTCCATCCACCTACCCATCCTCTTATCCATGTATCCATCCAATCATTCATTCATTCATTCATTCAACGTCATCCAGACTTTGATTTAACATTTATCCGAGTCTTATGGACACAGTGGTGAATAAGTCAGACTCACCCTGACCTCACAGAGCCCACAGACTGGAAAGGAAGAGGGACAAGATAGGCAATTACAGGACACTGTGACCTGTTCAGTGAGCTGTCATCACCTGATGTGATCAGGGTGGTGAAAGGGAAGGCACCATTAAGACAGGCATTCCAGAGCTGGCATTGTGGGTGAGACCCAAAAGGTAGAGTTCAGCAGGCCCTTAGGAAGGGGTTGAAGGCAGAGCGTGATCCCTGGTGCAATGTACACACCGTGTGAAAGCCAGACGAAAAGCAAAGCCAACCAGGTTATGCAAAATGATGCTTCAGTGACAAGCAGCACCCAATTCTAAGTGGCATAAAACAGCACAGGATGATTTCTCACCCATGCTGCACGTGCATCATGGGTCAGATGTGAGTCCGCAGCATCTGGATTGTTTCTGGTTGGCAGGGCAGGGGGCAGGGAACCGACTAAATCGTGCACTGGCTCTTCGAGGCTTCCCCCAGAAGTGACGCAAGTCACAGGGCTGTGAATTCCTACCACGTGCTGGAAGGAGAGCTGGAAACATTGGGAGGGGATGTGGATGAGACCATGGCAAGTCTGGTCTTAGTTTCCTCGTCAGAAACATGGCGGGAGAAGAAAGGCTGGGTGAGAGTTGGGTCCTTAATCTGTGGTCCACCGTGTTTTCCGAAACTGCCTGCACAATTGTGTGGGGGGTAGTGTACCAGTGTGCACATTGCTTGGGTGTGAGTCTGTCGCTTGTTTCAGGTTCTCAAAGCGTTTCAGGTTCCCATAAATCCTCAAAAGACTGAGAACCCCGGGACTGGGTGATCCTTGAAATCCCTTTCAGCCTGTGAATCAAAGAGCCATTTGTTACAATGGACGAATGAGGCCAAGGCCTCTGTCTTCCTCCAAAGTGCAGCTAGCATGGAGCAGGGCAGTCACGGTGGCCACTTCCCCTCCCAGCTGTGCTCTGGAGGAATGAGCCCTCAGGGGTGGGTGGGAGACGTTCGCTGTCTCTGCCTCTCAGGGAAGGAGGCACGGGAGGCTGAATGGCATCCTGCTTCCTCAGGCATCTCCAGCTTTGCCTTACCTATAATTAATTTACTCGGCAAACTTCCTAACCCCCAGCCTCACTGGGGAGGCAGCAGTTAATCCCAGTGGATCCTGCCTCCTTTCCCAATCCTGTGGGTGGGACAGATAAACCTCAGGGAGTAGGGGTAAGGGCTCCAAGAGCTGGGAAGTCAGGGAGGGGAGGTGGTCCTGGCCAGGGCTTTGGGGATGGCAAAGGAGTTTCCAAAGTGGAGAAGAGTAGGCGAGTGCCAGCGAAGAGCGGTGGGCAGTGGGGAGATGGTGTGGGCAGCTGTGAAAAGCAGGACACAGCAGACCCAAATGAGACCTGGGGATAAGGGCAGGCTGGACACAGGGCAGGAGAGGAGATCTGTGGAGCTGTTCCTGCTCAGCCGCCAGCTGGGCACACTGACTGAGGTCTGGGCAGGACCAAAACCACCTGGTGTGTAATCCCTGGGACCTGAGGGATGCCAAGAGGGCTCGTGGTGTTACTGGGAGAAGCTAGAGCTCTGGGAACTGGCTGATTCCTTCCAGAGAGACAACTGCAGGGAAATTGCATTGGAACATCCATTTTTGACAAGGAGGAAGGACCTGGTGGGGCCGTGTGTATCCATTAGGACTCTGGATGCAACCAGCCTATGTGGACTCAGGCTGCCGCAAGCAGGAAGGGAAAATACCAGAAGGATTGCCAGGATCCTGGAGAGCAGGCTTAGAAAGTGAACTGGGGCGGAGGCCAGTGGGAAGACGATGTCGCAGCCCAGTAACCACCTCCACAGGAAGACGCAGCCCCTGCCTCATAGTGAATTCTCACCCCCTCATCTTGACGTCACTTGCTCGAGACCCAGAGTCGTGGGCAGGAGCTTCTGATTGCCCCAGCCCAGATCACCTGCTCACACACAGCCAAGGGACGGGCCGAGAGGCCCATTTAAAGGTCTTTAACAGGGGCTCCTACCGGCGGAGGCCCCCTGGTTGGAAAGGGCTGGGCCTGGTCACAGGGGACACAGGCCTGTACTGGACCTGGTTGCCGAGGCAGCAAAACAAGTCCCCGTCCACCGCTACTACACCCGCACTGCTTTCCAATTTCTTGCACGGTTTGTGTTCTCATGCATCCCACCCTGGTGGTACTGGCCGTGCTACTCAGAGCCTGGGATTTGGACATGAGACCCTGACCTCAGGGATTTTACAGTCCTCTTTTTCATTCATTCGTTCATTCAACACAAATTGATTAATCTTACCATTCTAGAGATCTGAATCCCAAAACAGGTCCCACTGGGCTAAATAGGTGTTGGCAGGGCTGGTTCCTTCTGAAACTCTAGGGAAGAATCCATTTCCTTCCTGTTTCCAGCTTCTAGAGGCCGCCCGCATCCCAGGGTTTGTGGCCAACCTCTCCTTCCATCTCTGGCTCTCTGACCGCCTGCCTCCGTCTTATAGAGACCCTTGTGATTACACTGGCCCACCCAGGTAATCCAGAATAATCTCCCCATCTCAGAATCCTTAACTTAATGACATCTGCAAAGTCCCTTTGCACCAAAGGTAACACACTCACAGGGGATCAGGACGTGGACAAGCTTTGGAAGTCTCTCATTGGATCTACCATACTTCCCTGTCTCTCTGGCCACCTTGGTGTGTTAACAAGCAGAGAAATAGTTGTGGACTAGAAGCATGCTGGAGCCGGCTCACACTGGCTTGTATCAGCTCCTGAGAGCAGACCACGATCATCTCTGCTCTGGTCCAGGAACGTCCCCTGGTAGCATGGAATCAGCCAAGGTGGCATCATTCACAGCATGGAAGTCCGCACACACTGTGATCAGGGCTTTTTATCCGGGAGAGCCTGTCCTCACACGCTTATCGGTGCACCGCTGGCCGTGGCTCCTGTGGGTACAGATCCCTGCTGTTGGGTGCTGTGTTCAGTAAGCATTTTAGATGGATTATCTCATCATTTGGGATCTTTGCACCGTTCTCTCTGAGCATGAGATGTATTTTGTCACCCTAATGAACAAGAATTTTCATGAGGCCACAGCTCAATCAACTCTGACCACGGACTCTCTGGGGTGCTCTGGTCCCCATGGCAGACTCCCCTTCTACCTCCACTGCCCCGGTCAGGTGTCATAGGCTTTGCGTCATCCAGGGACTTGCTCCAGGTCACACCACTAGACCTCGGACTTGAACCCAGGTCTCTTGGAGACTTGGATACCGCAGATGTTCCTGCATCACAGAGAGGGTGTCTCACAGCCTGCTCCTCCCTCAGGGCAGAAACTCAGACTCACCTTGCCTCCATGTGCTGGTACAGGTCTGTTAGGGTTCGGAATGAGTCTCTGAGCTTGCCCACAGGAGCCTAATGCCTGGCTGCTCGGGCCACTGAACCGGTTCATTGATTCCAGCCCAGAGATTTCCCCAAACTCTGCCCTAGGAGAGCACCTCATGTTTCATCGATGATTTGGAGGGTGTAAATCTACAAGAGCTAAATCTCCTTGAATGAGGGTGACCTGAAGTTGTACACGTGCTTCAGTGTGGCTCAGGGACAGAAGGTGGACATTCGTACTTGGAGGCAGTCTCTTGACCATCAGGGTCAGGGTCACTTGGAGCGGAGAATTGTGGGGTCAGGGAGGGAAGGGACATTGCATTTCTGCCTTGGGAGTGGCCCGTGGCAGACTTGAAATGCTGTAACATTGGCCTCAGCATGACTGCTGGGTGCAAGCCCTGGCCCACACCTACTGCCTGTGAGCCTGTGGGAGAGTTTAACCCTCCCAAGCCTCAGTTTCCTCATCTGTACCATAGGGGTGATGGTGCTGACAGTGCCAGCTTCCCAGCGTTGACTTTAAAGGACTGGATGAGCCATTCCACACGTGGGCTTAGCGCTGTGTCTGGCGCACATTAAACATGCCATAAATACTGCTCTTGCCATCAGCAAATCTGCTAGACCAGGAGTGAGAGCAGCGTGACGCTGAGTGGCCCAGAGTCTCTGAACTAGTGTGGTGTGGATCACGGAAGGTCTTGTTCCCCACATGGTAATTTTTTAATGTAGTTCTGCTTGAGTTCAAGACTGGGTGCGTTCTACCGTGGCTTTCTGCACTTGGCAGGAGGTATAGTGGTTAAACCCACAGGCTTGGTAGCCAGGCTGCTGGGTTTAACTGTGGTTAGTTGACGTGAGTGCGGGGGGTCTCAGTTTTTCCCTTTGTGAAATAGATGCAGTATTGCCCACCGCATAGGGCTGATGTGAGGGCTGAGGACAGATGATGCGGATAACAAACACCCAGCGCCCAGAGCAGTGCTGGGAGAGCACCCAGTCCGCTCTGCCGTCATCATCCTACCACGTGCCTCTTCCTCACTCATCCTGGCCCCTCTGTGATCCTGAGTGAGTAGAAAAGCTCTTCCAGCCACAGTGTCTACCCAGCAAAACAAGTGCCCAGTAGCAGTGCTGTCTTGTTTCAGACACGCCTCCCCGGGTGCCCGCTTCTGGTTTGGTTTTACACACAAGGGGTTCAGCTTGGTGCATCCCTTGGAAGGCTCAGCAGGGTCACAGGGTAGACCCTGCGGGACAGAGCAGGTGGGGCTTGCATGCTGGCCTGTAAGGTGCTCTGAAATGCTACAAGCCAGTGACTGGACCTTGCTGTCCTGTTTTTCTCATTGCAGGCTGCCAACAGCTACCTGCGGGACCAGTGGTTCCATTCTCTGCAGTGGAAGGTAAGTCCTGACTCACTTGCTTGTTTGAGAGGCCGCCTTTGTCTCAACAGCTGAGTGTGGGCTCGGGACTGGTCTGTCCAGTGAGGGCAGAGGTCTCTTGTCTTCTGGTCAGCTCAGCTGAGGACCTTTGCTCGATTTGTATAAAAGCCCCTCGCTTCCCTCTTGGATGGTTGATACCTTTCCCCCATGATGCCGAAACTGCATTCCTGCCCCACTGGCCCTTGACTTTGCCCATGAGCCTTGTAGTGTTTTGCCTGCTTCCAAAAGGATTGTGGAACCGCTTGCTGTCAGAGCTGGGGCTGCCCTGAGGGGCCTGGGGAACAGGACTTCAGAGGCACAAATGATGGTTTGAAAGTTACTTCCAAAGGTGGCACCAAAGGTAAATTTATCAGAGATGCAGACACACAACCATATATTTCCATAGGCTTCACTTCCTTTCCGTTATCTGGTTCTTTGGCCTAATTTGGTTCTAGCTCTGAAAGCTGGTCCAGAGCCTTCTAGCACATAGGGTGAATTAGTCCCCTGCAGGGCACTTTCAAGACCCAGGGGCCAGATCTACGAGAGGGGTCCTCCCATCCCCCTAGGGGGTCCACATTCTGCTCTGGTTCAGGACCCTTGCACCCTGTCTTCCCGTCTCTCCTGCCTTCTTATCTTTTAGTTTAGAACAAGCCATGGCAGGCCCTTGGCCTCGCAGAACCAGCAGGGTGTGGCTAGGATGACTGGTGCATGTCCTGTGCTGTCATCTCACACTAAGCTGGAGGATCGTGGGGTGAGCAGCCAGGCCTTTGCAGGGTTTGAGGCCAGATGCCATGCTGGGACAACCAGGGGACAGTCTGAATTCCTCTCATGCCTCCAGGGGGGCTCTTGTTACAGCTGGGCAGAGGACAGAATTACAACCTCAGAAAATGACATTCCTGGTCCCAACGAGGGCCGCTCCCCTCCTTCCCTCAACAGCGGCAGGTCCCCTCGCTTTGTGCTCATGTGGCTGTCTCAGAGGCTAAGTGGTAGTCTCCAAATTGGAGCTGCAAAGGAAAAGGACTAGCACTTATTGAGCACCTGCTGTGTGCCCAGGGCATGAGGCCACCTCACATACCTCTTTCACCTTTGCAGCAGCCTTGTAAGGCTAGTTGTTATCATTGCTCCCATGTTATATATGGGAAAGGCAAGGCCAGGCTGGAGCCCAGCTCCCACAGCTAGTAAGGGCCTGGGGCAGGATTCAGACCTAGGTCTTTCTCATTCCTCTATGTTTCTGAGTGCAGGCAGGTGGCACATGCTGCTGATAGCTTGATCTCTGCAGGGACATTGTCCCGAAGGCCTGGCTCTCTGCCGCCAGGTGTGTCTCAGGTCAGGACCTGTGGCAGGCCATCTGGGAGTCAAATGCCCGGGCAGTCGAGAGGGTGATGTGGTAGTCAGGAACTCCCTGAAGGAAGAGGCCATTTCACTGTCATGAACAACGGCTACCCAGAGCGTTCCCTCTTCTGTTCTCCATGCATGTTTTCCTTGTGACTCCTCAGTAAGGGATTGCCTTGCTCAGGGTGGGGCAGAAAGTACTTGGAGACATACTGTCCACCTGACAGCCTCATTGAAAGGTGCAAAGATCAGTGTCACAGGGAGAAGCTGTCTTTAGTGGCTTCTGCAGGGCTCTGCTTTCTGCCTTGCCCTGGTCCACATTTTCTTAACCATTTTCTGGAATCTATGGGAACACCTAAAAGGCAGTGCTTCTGAAATGTGTGAATATTACGCTGCTACAACGGATGACTAAGGTGGTGGGCATAGCCAGCCACCTTTCAGGAAATCGTGACAGCTCAAAGGATGATTTAAAAGTGACAAGATTGAAATGTACAAGTTCAGACGGCAAGTGTTGCATATAGGGTTCAAACAGTTGATTGAGCAAGTGCAGAGTTGGGGATCCCTGGGTTTCTAGCAGTTCTCATAAAGACCTGGATGTCTGCACTCAATTTTGGTGGTGTTTAGTTTATGGCTGTTACATTTAATCAGTTAATTTTTTTTAAAAAAGGAAAGAAAGCATCCAAGAAACCCAAGTCAGGGTACCAAGGAATCAGTAAATGCCCAGCAGTGAGTGGCCCCTTTGCCAGGTGGTGGATGATGACCTTTGTTCTCGCTGTGCAAGCATTTGCTTGTGTCTCAGGCATGAGTAAGACATGGGTAGTTTTCCCCTTTTGACAGTGTCGTCTCCCCCTCCCCCCACCAATGATTTAGGTATGCTGCCACCAGGTGGCAGTGATACCTTAGTATCAGCAACTTGATTTCATTCCTGCGGCTCTTTGCCATTCAGTTTTTGATGAGATTGGAGGAGGCAAGCTCTGCTTCCTTTGAAAATGGCAAGAAATATAAGGTCTTTGGAGGTACGGCCGGCTAGTGAAATGAGCTAAGAGACCTGGATTCGAATCCTGTTCTATAGCTGACTCGTCTTGTGGTTTGTGTAGATTCTACTTAGTAGTGTTCATTAATTCAGACGCAGTTTCCGAGTACCTACAACATACGAGGCATGGCTGGGTGCTTTCCTGTTCATGCTTATGCAGCAAATGACAAGGCTCAGAGAGATCTAGTGCCTTGCCCATAGTCACACAGCAGATTTCAGGACCGATCTGTGCCTCATTCTAACTGGGACTCTTCAGCCCTCTCAGGATGTGTCCTGTTTGTCCCTGCTGATGCAGTCACTTTCTCCTTATTTACCACCAACCATTTTGGGGTTTCTTTTTCTCTCTTTTTTTTCTTTTCTCTATCTTTAACTTTAAAAAAAACCAGTAGAATATCACAGTTTAGGATTTTAGAAATCCCACCACCTTAGCTTGAGTTGTAAAATTTTCTAAATACTGGCTTTATCGTTTTTTCCCGACAGCAACATGTACGCGCATGTTGTAGCTACTGTGCACATAGAGAATGCGTTCTTCTATTTGTAAAGAATGTTGCCCATTGATTTATCGATTTTTTTTTCTATCTAGTTGTACTGGCATCTCCAGGGCATTCTGCACAGCTGTATATTTCCTCCAAGTGGGCCAAAATTGGTATTTTGGGGCTTAAAAAACCTGCAGTTATTCCAGTGGTACGTGGCTTTCCTAGTTCAGTCTCCTCAACAAAACCTTATTTTCTAGTATTTAATTTCAAAGGGACAAGGGGAAGTGGGGGGGGGAATACCTCAAAATGCTCCTGAGGGGGACGATAATGAAAAAAAAAAGGCTTGGGAAGCGCCGCTGTGGAACCTGCCTCGTATTGTGCATTGGGACAAGGCAGGGTGTGAGGAAGGCACCTGTGTGATACTCTTGCTGCCCTCTCTGCTCTATCCCGGGGGACCTGCTTCATCCCGGGGGTCCTACTTCATTCTGGGGGATCTGCTGCATCCTGGGGATCTGCTCCATCCCAGGGGGTCTGCTCCATCTTGGGGGTCTGTGCCATCCCGGGGGGGTCTGCTCCATCCCGGGGGGGTCTGCTCTATCCTGGGGAGTCCCCTCCATCCCAGGGGATCTGCTCCATCTCGGGGGGTCTGCTCCATCCCGGGGGCGCCATTATTCCTGTGGCCTCAGCTCTGAGCTTCATTGGGTCCACAGGCCATCAGAGCTCACTAGGAGAGTGTCCTCCACGCTGGGCACTGGGCTTTGAGCATTATCTTGTCTCACCAAACAGTTTGTTGTCATTGACGTTTGTGTGTGAGGAAATTTGAGTCACTTGTCCTGGGTCCCAAGGCCCCCAGAAGGGCAGAGACCCACAATGTCCCTGGGACCCCCTTCCCGGCCTTTCCTTCTCTCTCTGGGCAGCGCTGGTCTGGGAGGTCCAGAGGAGGCCTGGGGCCTGCAAGAGGACGACAGGAAGGAGAGTGGAATGGGGTCACTCTGGGCAGTGGGGTGGCGGCTCCAGCCCTCCCAGGATCCGCTGGAGCCGAGCATGCCGACCTCAGGGCTCCCTAGAGGCCAGTCCTGTTTGGTTTGGGTGGTTTGGCCCCTGAGGCCAATTCCTGGGGGTGTGGAAGCATAAACAGTTGTACTGAGTTAATGAGGCCTCATTTCTCACTCAGATGCACCTTGGAAGCCACGTCCTGTGGAGTCAGACCTGTCATGTGTGCAGGGCTAGAAGGGGACAGACCTGGTTTGTGTGACAAGGCCAAGAGTGTGCTTCAGGCTGTGAGGGTCAGTGTGTGTTTACAAAGCTGTCAGGAGGTTGGCCTGTTTCTAGGCTCGAGGCAAGGGGCCCAGATGCACACATCTGTGACAGATAGGCCTGGCAGGGAGGAGGCACACCTGTAAGGAGCTTTTGAAGGAGGCCCAAGAAGCAAGACCACCCACCTGCTCTGTGGAGTCAGTGCTTCTTGTGCCTCCAGCTCTGCAAAGTGCCTTCTTACTTCCTGAGAGGGGTTCCTCGCCGTTGCCCAGAAGTCCTGAAACCCAAGATGATTTTATGCCAGAGTTGGGGGAGCTGGGTCACTGACAACAGCCCCAGGGCCAAGCCTGAGCCCTGGGGGCACGGAGCAGCCGGTGTGAGACCAGCAGCTGGCCTGTGATCCTGTCACAAGGCTGCCAGGCAGAGGAATGCCCTTGGCCCTGGGAAAATCTCAGCCCAGGTTTGCATCCTCTCTGGCCATGGGCCCTGGCCATGCGGCCTCCTTCTCCCCACGCAGGGTTTCCCAGGCCCCAGGGGCGACCACAGCCGTGTGGTCACCCCCAGCCAGGGCCTTGTCCCTCACCTGAACAGAGTGGAAGGGTGAAGAAGACATGGGGTTCATGCACGTGTGTATGAGTGTGTGTGTGTGTGTATGTGAGGGGGTAACCTAGTTGGGTGCATTGGGTATGGAGTGTGTTTATTCGGGCCTCAGTCTTCCCTGTGAAATGGGGAAATTCCTAGCACCTCTTACCGGGTGAGTGTGAGCATGGGCGGCTCTGGATGTGAAGTTAGGACGGAGCCCGCAGGAGCCGGTATCAGAGCAGCCGGTGGGCGGGAGCGGGAGGGTCAGCCCCTGCAGTGCCCCACCTCCGTGTCGGTAAGATCTCGGAGGGGCAGTCTGTCCTCAGGAGGTGCAGGCTGTGGGCGCTCCTTCTGGGTTTTGAGCACCCCTGGGCCTGCCACTTTATGCACGTTTGCTCCCTTAATCCTCACAGCGGTTCCGCAAGGTCTTCACTGTCCCGTCTCCTGGATGAGGGGACCGAGGGGACAAAGGACATTGCCAAGGACAGTGCTCCCAATGATGTCACAGTCTCAATTCTACATCGGGCCCTGGGCTGAGCCCACGCCAGAGTCCCCAGTGCGCAGGTGAAAACTGGAGGCTCGGAGGTAAAGAGCGTGGGGCTGGTGGCCTAGTTCTCTCTCCCGTCGGGCTGCCCTCTCGGGAAGGCTGGACCTACCGTCCCGGTGCCCACGCAGGGAGAGAGGCCCCGCTGGTGTCAAGGTACCCGGGGGAAGCAGCTCAGAGGGATAGAAGGCCCTCGAGCTGATGCCCCTCCCCTGATGGGGAGCTCATGGAAAAGGGTGGGACCCTCCAGTGAGGGCTGTCACTCCCAATTCTGACTTTCCTCCTGGACCCTCCTCTGTCTCTCTCTTGGGCCTGGGAGCCCGAGGCCTGTCCTCCTGGGGGAAGAGCCACTTCCAGACCTGAGTTGGGGCCCTGAGATTACAGAGCCCCCCAAATGCATGTCCCTTCAAATGCTACCCACGTCTCCGAGCCTCAGTCCCTCTCTCATCACAGCAGCCGGTGGCCTCACCACCCACCGTGGGGCACTCCCTCCTGTGCTGGGCAGGTGCCAGCACCTCGCTGCATCACCCTGTTGAATCCCCACAACCCGGCAAGGGGACTGTGTCCTCCTGTTTCCTCATTTCACAGATGTGGAGACCGAGGGTGAGAAGTTAAACCACTTGCTCACACAACTATCGAATGGCAGAGCTGGGGTCTGAACACAAGTTTGATTCCAGAACCTGGGATCATAACCCCTGAGAATGTGGCTCCCAACTGCACACGCATGTGCGTGCGCACTTAAACAGACACACCTACGCACACGCACCAGGCAGCTCTCCCCTCACGCCTGTGGGCCGTGCTCCTGACCCTCTCCGTCTCCTGTCTGTCCTCCTGCCTTGTGTCAGGGGCAGGGGGTTTTTTGTCCTGCAAGGCATTTCATGAGAGCTTTACATTTTCCCCTGGATCTCAAGACATCACCGTGTGGATGATGTGAGTTAATTCACATCTCTGACTTGGCGATCCCCCAGCTGCCCTGCATGCCGCACAGCACACGGCACACTGCCTGGGCCTGGGCCCCAGAAGGGCAAGCTCAGGACCAAGCGCTCCCACATTTGCTCCAACACCCCATATCACCCCAGATTCCAACAGCAAGGCTGTGTTGCCCGACCTCACCTGGCTCCTGGCCCTGCTCTGCTCTGGGTCACACGCTCCCATGTGGCTCCGGCTGGGCCCACCTTGTCTGGAAGGAAGACAGTGACCCCTCTTTCACCTCCTGCCACTTCTGAGTGGCCTGTCCCTCCTGCCCCACCCCTGTATCTCCCCTTTTTCTCTGCCCTTTTCCACCAATTGTGAAAACACCTTTACAACCATCTCAAGAGCAATGACTGCTCTGCTTCTGCCAGTCCCCACCTGATGGTGCATTTCACTCCTGGAAATGCCCTTCCAGGCCTCATCCACCTCTGCATAGACTTTTGGCTGCTGTGGCTAGGTACGCAGATGGTCCTGCTTTGCGTAGAGTTGCAGCTTAAATGCTTCAGTGTATGTCCAGTCCCAAATGAAGAGGCTTCCTGATGGCTGCATGACATTTGTGAAGAGGTCGTGGCATAATTTGCCGAAAGACCTGCTGTTGTCAGGCATCTGGACTGTTCTCTCTTGTCTGTTGCACATAAGGCAATCCTGATGGTCCCCTGCAGCCAAGATCTACTTCTTTTGAACTACTTTTTTAGGACAGGTTTCCAGAACAGTGATTACTGGGCAGAGAGTAGGGATATTCTTTGTGGCTCTTACCACATATTGCCAATCTGCTCCCCAAATTATAATTTCTGTAGTGTCTACAGGGAGAGCTCTGGGCCAGACTGCTGGGTGCAGATCCTGGCTCTGCTGCTCACTGACTGTGTGACCCTGGACTAGCTGCTTTCCTCTGTGGGCCTCCTTTTCTTCCTGAATAAAGTGGGAGATCATAATAAGACCAAGAAAGTTAAGTGGGTTAATGGCAGTAAAGAACTTAGAAGAATACTTGGAAGAATAAGCATTGGATCAGTGTTAGTTATTCCTATTCTTCTTTAGTGATCAAGGCCTCTGTTTCCCTTTGTGTAGAAAGGTTCCAAAAGACAGGGCTCCAGAAGAAGGGAGGCGCATGCATAGCATGCATGCCTCCAGCCCCCAGTGAGCCCATGACAGGCATCACTAATCAATCGCTGCACTCTCTTCCCGTGAGGCAGAACTCTTCTCGACAAAGTCCCTGCTGGTCAACCTGAGTTGACGGAGGGAATGAAAGCTTCCTACCATCCCCACCTTTAGTGACCTCATGGAGACTGAGTGTTACTGGGAAGCCACATCCAGTCCCATTGGCTCTGGCCTCTGTCCCTGGGGCCTGGGGCTTGTTCACAGGAGCTGTTGTTCAGCTTCCTTTTCTCCTCTGCCTGGGACCGTCCTGAGTGTCAACTGTCTTGCCTCTGAGCAGGAAGGCAAACCAGGGAGCAGGGCGATGAGGGGAAGGAGTTGGCCTCTGTCCTTTCACAGGCCCAGCCACAGGTCTGCTTCCTCCAGGTCGAAAAGGCAGGAATTCCGTCCAGATTAGTTCCTGGCACTTGGTCAAAGAGGACTTTGTGTTTCCTAAGAGAGATCAGAGGGATTCAGCAGAGAACTGTGGGGGGGGGGGAGGTTTCCCACTAGGCAGGGGGCCCATCACAGTCCAAGACTTTGGGAGGGGCCTCAGCGGGAGGTACAGCCGGTGGTGGAGCTGAGCCCCAGAGAGCAGATGTCCTTACACAGGTGAGTCTAGCCAGGCCGCTTCTCCAGCACCTGTGCTCAGTGGACCCAAGGGGAGGCCCCTGGGGGTCCAGGCTGTCAGTCCCCCTGGGAGGACCACATTCCCCAGTGACGCCCAGCCGCAGCTCATGGCCCTCTGTGGGTCATCGGGGACCCTGTAACTAACAACAAGGGAGGCTTCAGGGATTGAAACTAGCAAGTGGCAGAGGACAGGACAGCCTAGGGAGGAGAGCTCACGCTCTCAGGGGCTTTCTTTACAGTGAACGGAGAGAGCCATGCTGGGGGGCTCTGATGTGTGCTCTCTTGCGGTCTTCTCAAGGTTTGATTAGGCCCATCTTGAAGGAGGAGCTGAGACGACAGAGGGGCTTATCCACAGCCAGAACCAGGCACAGCTGGGATCTGAACCCAGTGTGGTGGGTCTCCGAGCCCAGCCTCCTCCTTCTGACTGGAGGTGGCACTGCCTGGGTCTGGAGAGGGTGGGGGTAAGGATGACGTGGCCCCATGTCTGAGCCCAAAGAGGCAGGGAAGCCACAGGCGAGCATCAGTCCTCGAAGTGGTCCTCACTTTCCCCAACCAGATTTCTCTTTGGAATAGACGTGGGGCATTTTGTTCTGTTTTTAAAATAAACTTCACATTAAAGGGTAGCATAATTGATCTGTGTGACCACCCAGATCAAGACACAGAATATGACCATCTCCCTGGAGTCCCCCGGCCCCTCCAGTCCTCACGCACCCCCACCCCCGCCACAGGAAGCCATGCTCCTGCCTGCTGGCAGCACAGCGAAGTCCCACACGTATTTGAACTTCATATAAATGAAATCATGCAAGCTGAACTCTTGTGCCTGGCTCCTTTGGCTCAAAATTATGTTTATAAGATTTATCTATGCAATATATAATATCCTGTGTACTAATAATTTATTCATTTGCTTTTCTGGATAGTGTTCTGTTAAATGAATAGACTATTAATTTCTCCATTTTGTTATGGATAGATATTTCCAGGCTGGGGCTCTTATGAATAGAACCATTGTAAGCACGTCTTTTGGTGAACATATATTTACATCTTGTTGAGCTCAGGCCATAGGGCAAGCAGGGTGTCCCATCTGGTGACACTGCCCAGCAGTCTTCCAAAGTGGTCATGCCAACTCATACACCTGCCAGCAATATACAGAAGTACTAAGGCGGGGCATTTAAAAATTACACTTACAGGATTTTCTTTTAATAGTGAAAAGGATGAAGGAAACTGAAAAAAATCCCCACTGTCCATAAACCTCTGTTAACAGTTTAAGTTTTAAAAAATCAACTATACTTTTTTTTGAAGTATAGCTGCTTTAAAGTGTTGTGTTAGTTTCAGGTGTACAGCATAGTGGTTCAGTTACACATACATACATCCTTTTTCATTATAGGTTATTATAATATATTGAATATAGTTCCCTCTACTATACAGTAGGACCTTGTTGTTTATCTATTCTGTATATAGTAGTTAGTGTCTGCTGCTCTCAAACTCCTAATTTATCCCTCTCCTCCTTTCCCCTTTGGTAACCGTAAGTTTGTTTTCTATGTCTATGAGTCTGTTTCTGTTTTATATATAAGTTCATTTGTGTCATTTTTTTAAGATTCCACATATAAGTGGTATCATACGATATTTGTCTTTCTCTGACTTCACTTAGAATGATGATCTCTAGGTCCATCCATGTTGCTGCAAATGGCATTATTTCATCCCTCTTTGTGGCTGAATAGCATTCCATTATATAAATTTACCACAGCTTCTTTATCCAGTCACCTGTCGATGAACATTTAGGTTGTTTCCATGTCTTGGCTATTGTAAATAACGCTGTTATGAACACTGGGGTGCATGTATCTTTTTAAATTAGAGTTTTCTCTGGGTATATGCCCAGGAGTGGGATTGCTGGGTCATATGGTAAGTCTATTATTAGTTTTTCAAGGGACCTCCATACTGTTCCCTATAGCGTCGAGCTATAATTCATACATTAAAAAAATGCACACACCTTATCTGTTGGGGGCGGTGAGTTTTGACTGTTGCATTCACCTGAATAACCAGCACCCAGACTCCCATCACCCCAGACAGTTCCCTCCTGACCACTTTCCAGTCAATCAATCCCTCACTCCCTAGATATCCACTGTTAGCATTTAAGAAAAGTGACAGTCACACATGTACTTGGTAATTCTAAAAATTATAGAAGGCACAATCCCTCCTCCCTCAAGCCCATTTTCTGAAAGGCAGCCCTGTTAGTCTCATGGGGCCTTTTAGAAGGTTTTTATGAAAATTCCTTTTGAAACTCCACACAGATTTTATTATCCACACAAGCTGTTCTTGCTCCTTTACCCTTTAATTACGTATCGCGGTTGAGCTCATACACAAGCTCACACAGCACATACAGATCTACTTTTTTCTTTTTATGGTTTTGTAGTATTTCATGCAGACAAAGGTCAAGCCAGATGGGACTTTAGATCTTTCAGTGAAATGCTGTTGTCCAGATGGGAAGCTGAGCTTCTGCGAGAAAGGACAGGCCTTACTGAGCACCTCCCATCCACGGACCAGAGGCGGCAAGAAGTTCTCTGTGCCTCATCCTCGCTCCTTCCCATCCCTCTAACCATCCCACTTGAAAGGTCAAGAACATGTAGTCCAGGAGCCCGGGGTGGAGTGACCCTCCTGGCCCCAGAGTGGGAAACAGGGGAGCTGGCTTTGCACCATGCCCCTTCTGCCCCAGCCTGGGCTTCCCCAGCCCCACTGGAGAGCCAGCGCCGGGCTTGGGGACAGCAGACTGCCCAGCCCCTCCTGCACGAAGGCCTTCCCTGGGCCTCAGGCATGGCGCATGATAGCCGGCTCTCCAAACAGGAGAGAAGCGCATTTGTGGGTTGTTTGTCTCTCTCAGACGAGGAGGGGGACCAGGGCCTCAGCGTGTCATCCCACGCACGCTTTGACGGGGCTGATGAGTCACCGCACCACACAAGGAAGTTCTCCACGTAAATGCTTTGCGGGTGAACTTGTTTTCTGCCCTTTAAGGGAGTTTTTTTCCTCCCTTTCTCTTTCTTCAAATAAGTCTTTAAAACATAGATGCGAGGCAGTCTCTTGACCAGGAAGACCTTCTGTTCTTAGGAGTCTGCAGGTCCCGTCTGCAGCTGCGTGGTGGGCAGCTCGGTGGGCCGTGACGGGGGCCGGCCTTGAAGGGTGGGCAGCCTTCTGTTCTGTGTTCTGTGTTTGCCTCCAAGGCTCCTGCCTGCCTGTTGGCTCAGAGACGAGGCCAAACAGAGCCTCCGAAAAGAGCAGCACTTGTCCCCACAGAAGGATTAGGTCCTCACTACCCGGCAGTCAGAAAATACGCAGCAGGCAGCCAGCTCTCTGGATGGAAAGGGTTAGGGAGAGAGGCTAATTGATCTGGAGACAAGGGTAAAATTGCTCTGGCCCTGGGGGCCCACACTCTGCTCCCAGAAGGACCCTGGTCCCATCTTGGAACCAATAGATGGTTTTGCAGAAACCTCTGAAATGGACAGAGGGCCCCTTTCAAGGCTCCTGAAGCCACTCGATAGAGCCTGCCGGCCTTGGCAGCAGAGGAGGCCACAGTGGTCTGTGTCTGGCGAGGGCTGGAGAAACAATGGGGACCAGGCAGCTGCGTGGACAAGACCCTTTGGCAGAGTGGGCCGAACCTGATCTCTGGGCAGAAACAGATGTCTGGGAGCGTGTGGACTCTAAAAAGCACAGCTGGGAGGTCGGGGCCAACTCAACATTGGCCGAAGGTGGTGGACTGGAGCGGACTGTTGGTGACTGCCGGCTCTGGAAGCATCTGTGTTGAACTTTCCATCTTGGGTGGTCTCTTTCCTTTCAGGCCTCTCTGCCACCATAGACCCAGGGGTTTTGGACCATTGCTCAGTGATTCTCAAAGTGGGGTTCCCAGTCCAGCAGCACCTGCATGGCCTGGGAACTTACTAGAAATGCAAATCTTCTGTCTCATAAACTGAAGGTGGGAGAGGAGAGTGTAGCACACTGTGTTTTACATGCCCTCCAGGTGATTCTGATACGCACCAGAGGGAGAGCCACTGCCACAGCTTGAAGAAAGGGGAAAGAAGCAGACATTTATTGTGGGTCTACTATTTTCCAGCCATGTCATCTGTTACCCTGCTTAGGCCACAGTGTCCCTGGGAGGTGGGACTGTGTCCCCTGGTTACAGGCTAGAAAACTGACCTCAGGTTCACTAAGTTTCCTCTGTATCCCAGCCGGAGTTACCTGAGATACCGAGTTCCCCTTTATCTCAGCCTCGGCTGAGTCTCTTACGCCCTATGACTGGGTTCCTCTCAGTTTGAAATCAAGGGTAAACAGCTTTCTGGTGGCTCTGCCAGCGTCTCCGCCACTTGTGTGGCAACTTAGACTTCACCACTGTGAACGCCCTCAAAGTCCCCCCCACCCCCGACTCCATCTCGACCTTCTCCTTGGCCTGTCTGAGGGGCCTTCCTCTGCAAGGAAGGAGCAGCCCCCTGTAAGTCCTGCCTCCTCACAGGACCCCCGACTTGGGAAGGCAGGAATACGCCCTGCCTTTGGCTCAAGTGCACCTTCATCACCTGCCTGGGCACACACACTGGAGATCAGCTGTCGGTGAGTTAATAAGCCAGGGTGCTCATAAATTTGGACCCCTGTGGCGGGAGCCATGGCCCCAGCCCAGAGGAGGCAGTCCGACAAGGGATGGAGGCTTCCCTCACAAAGGGATGAATGGATCAGATGCCCTTTGAAGTACTGCGAGCCCCAGATAAAGTTCTTAGTCAAATAAACAGCGGAGGCCCCTGTTGAGATGCTACCGGCTTGAAGCTGAGCCGGGGAACTCCTTATTTGGGAGAGAGATTTCCCTTCTTCAGGCCCGAGGGAAACAGCCCAGTGCTGTCTGTCCTCTGCCTTTCAGGGGCACCCCAGCTGGCCTCTCCCACATGGCAGAGGATGTACCACATTTGCATTTTTAAAAATTTTTTTGGTAAATTGCTATCCACCCGGGGTGTTTCCGCAGAAAACTGACGTTTCCTTTTACTGATTAACAAGCAGCCCCCACGGTGGTCTTCAGTATCAGGTTGGGTTCTGCACGGGGCGGGGCTCCGAGCACCCATAACATCGTCGGAAAAGTCAGTACTAGACAACAATAGGATCTTCTTAAACAATGTTTTAAAGGTGGGGTCCCACCCATGCCTTTGGTCGAGTTCGTAATAAAGGAGAGGCAGGACAAGTCTCTGAGTACACCAAAGCCTGGGAACATGGGTGGACTTTGGACTTGGGGACCATGGAAGTATGTGCTGGACCGAGGGGCCACCTCAAGGCAGGCAGTGGCTGCTAGGGAAAATTTCCTTGACACAGAGTACCTGGTAAAAGGACCAGCTGTCTTATCGGAGAGGAGCGTGTGGTCACTGATAACATGGCAGTCACAGCACTGGTGGCCACTGCTGGGACACCATCGAGAGCATTTGCACAGATGGCTGGGGTCAGGCAAGAGGACTTCTGTTTGCTTGGTTTTCATTTTCTAAGTGTATCTGCTGCCTTTGCCCAGTGATATTTGAGGTGGCTTACAAAAGCACACAGCATGGGGAAATCTGTACTGATTTGGGGCGACTTCCACCAGGTGTTAAGGGAGAAAAAGCAAGATGTGATGCCCTTTTTGTAAAATGAAGTGAGGAACAAAACAACAAAAGCTGAGGACCCCAAAATCTCTCTATATATTTGCATTTGATGATGTAGGGCCTTGGGGAAAGATCTGAACTGATAAATACCAGGGGTTGGCAAACTGTCCAGCCCACAGCCTGTTTCTGTAAGTTAGAGCCCCACCCATTTGTGCGCCAACAGCAGCCCATGACCAGAAAAGCCTGTTGATATTTGTAATCTGGTCCTTTACAGAAAATGTTTGCTGACCACTGATGTATGTCATGGTTTTAGCATGGATTCCGGGGTAAGGGAGGTACAGTGAGGGGCAGAGGTGAGCTTATAAACAAGCCAACATGTATGATACAGGCTAAGTTTATGTGCACTGTTATATGAGGGGAGGGCTGCATGTGCACACAGAAAGAATCCACGACGCGATGGTCCACCAGCATACAGCTGTGCGGGCAGTGAGCGCACACCATGAGCTCCTGTGTTCTTTGTTACTCCCTTCCTGATCACTGAGCCGTACAATTCTAGTTCTCCAGTGAACGTGTATTATTTCAGAAACGAGATAACCTACTAGAACACTGAAAAGTCAGAACGAATAGGATCTCAGATACTCTCCAGCCCCTTCTAAGAATGTGGAATTCTGACCAATTTGAGAATTCTGTGGAAGGGACAGTATCACCTCCGTGATCCCAGTTTCTGAAATCTTTGGGGATTTATTTTCTTTATTTCTTTTTGATGAAATGTACAATACATGGGTGTGTCTTCCTACAACAATTTGAAACATCACAGGTAAAGCTGAAGCTCATCTTGGCCCCCTCCCCCTGGGCCCTCCCTCAGGCCACTTCCCTCTCAAGGAGGATGACTGCCATCAGCCTGACACATGTCCTCCACTCCCCACCCATGTATGTGCAGCATATGCATGTGAACATATATGTACATGTGTATGTTTGCTTCCACACTGCACAGTGGCTCGTGGGAGTGGAATCTGGCAGATTTGTGAGCTCACTTTTGATCCTTTTAACTACTATCTAGTGTGACACTGCATGTGAGCCACAGTTTGTTCTAGCATTTAGGGGCTTCTCGTCCCCTTTATTTTTTCTCAAAAGTGAAGTATCTTTAATCGATGTTCTACTGGCTCAATAAATACCATTTATTGAGTACCTGTAAGGTGCTGGGCATTCAGCCTGAAACATCACATTTCATCTTGTCAACAGCTGTGAGAGGCAGGCACTCCTCTTATCCCTGTTTTACAGATGAGGAAACTAACGTTCAGAAATGTGATATAATTTGCCTGAGGCTGCACAGCTTATAAGTAGCAGAACAGAAGTCTGAATGCAGAGGTGCACCATTCTGCACACACCTGGGGTCCCTGTTTGGGCCTTACCTGAGCCCCTGAGTTCCCAGGAGTCGATAGGCTGGCAGGGGAGGCATGTGAGCGAGGTCAGTGAGGGGTAGTGTCGGGTGTGCCAAGCATGGGCCTGGGGAGTGCCTGCCTCCCCAGAATTCTGTGACCAGGCCAGAGGCGCACGCGACCCCTCCCTGGGCACCACCCACGGTATTCCCCAGCCCCTGGGGTTAGGCTCTGTGGAGACGGGAGAGCATTTCCAGAATGCTGATAGCAGGTCTGAGGCTGTACCTGTGACCCCAGTTCAAGCTCCCTTCATTGACTGTGAGGTGACCCTGAAGAGGGCTCCTGGTTCACCTGGAGCGGGTTACTGTCCCCTCTACTTTGGGATCTTTCGTCCATACAGTGGGGAGTGGTCCCATCTGCCACGTTAGACTGGACCAGCAGTGCTGACCCCTAGCTGCAGGCTCAAATCACCTGGGAATTTTTATACTTACAAATAAAACTTTTCTTTACTGTATTGAAATGTATACAGTAAAGAAAAAAAAATGTATATTGAAAAGTAACAGGAAACTTACCATTTTAACCATTTTTAAGGCTATAGTTCTGTAGCATTAAGTACATTCATGTTGTGCAACCACAACCACCATCTGCCTTTTTCCGTAGCGTGTGTCAGAATCCTCTACCTTTTCATGGCCGAATAATATTCCATTGTGTCCATATCCAACATTTGTTTATCCCTTCATTGGTAGAATATGAACCCAGATGCCTTGTCTCCACCTTGCCCCCAATGCCCCCTGGATGAGATTGGCCTGGGATTGGACTGTTATTGCAGGGTTGTTAAGCCTCCCATGTGGTTCTTATGCATAGCCAGGATTGAGACCTCCTCTTAGGATGAGCTTAGCTCACTGCCCGGCCATAGGAAGCCCTGGGTTATCAGCTGGCGTGATGGAGTTGCCAACTATTGGCTGATGTGTGACCCCAGAAAAGGAAAAGGAGCTCTGTTTGCTCTGAGCCAGAGCCCACCTCATGACTCCTCTTTGCTGAAGACCCTAAGCCAGCCCAGTGCTGACGTCCTGCCTGAATCCGCCTGGGACTTCCCTCCCGGGTGTCCAGGCAGCTCCTCACAGCATCACTGATGGGCAGGGCAAGCCAGGAGAGACTGCTGAGAGCAGGGCCTGGGCTATCGCCTCCATAAAAGTAAAATACAAGGGAAGGGTCAACTCGAATGGCTGAAGTGGAACAGCAGGGTGGCCAGGAGCCTGGCTCCCTGGACTCCACCTTGCTTTCCTGCTCACCAGCTGTGTGTTTCCCATAACAAAGGACCACAAACTGGGTGGCTTAAAACAACAGAAATTTATGCTCTCACAGTTCTGGGCCAGAAGTCCAAAATCAAGGTGTTGTCAGGGCCGGGATCCCTCCAGAGACTCTAAGGGAGGTTCCTTCCTTGCCTCTCCCGGCTTCTGGCGGCTGCCACACTGCTTGGCGTTCCTTGGCTGGTAGATGCATTGCTCCCGTCTCTGCCTACATCCCCACATGGCCTTCTCTCCCTGTGTGCGTGTATGTCTTCACATGGCCTTTTTATAAGGACACCAGTGGTTGGATTTAGGACCCACCCTAATCCAGCACGGCCTCATCTTGATAGCATCTGTAAAGACCTATTTCCAAATAAGATTGCATTCACAGATACCAGGGATTAGGACTTGGACATATGGTTTGGAAGGACACAGCTCAACCCACAACACCAGTGTGACCTCAGGCAAGGTTTTCATCCCTCGATGCCCCACTCTGTGTATGATGGGGACAGTGTATGATGGCAGACAGTGTCTGCCTCCGAGGGAGGAGTAGACCAGACACTCCCAGCAGGGTTCAGGAGCATCCGTCTTATCTGGAAGCTACTTAAAAGTGCAGACTCCCAGGCCCCCCTGGCTCTGAGTTAGAATCTGGCTTTTAATAACCCCCACCCCCACCCAGGTGGTTCCTGCACACAGTAGTGTTTGAAGCGCGCTGGGAGGGTTAAAGGATTTGGTACAGTGGCTGCCAGCGGTGGGAGCACGTCATTCATGTTGACCATTATTTCTGATTTTTGTTCTCCTCCCTTTAACAAATACTGACTACCTTCCGTGTGCCCTCAGCTGTTCCAGCCACCACACAAAATAGTGAAGAAACAGACAAGGCATGATCCACCCCACCGCCCCCCACCAAAGAGACAGAGCTCGGTGAGGAAAATGGCCACTAGAATTTTTCAGTGCAGTCAGACAGATCCGTGCGGTGGCAGGATTTTGCCAAGGATGCGGCAGGCCCCAGATGCCAGGTGGGATGTGGTCCCCAGCTGCGAGCCTGGCACCAAAGCCAGTTCATCTCCTCACCAGCCAGATGCGTGGTTGCCCAGGCAACAAGCCGATGCTCCAGAGACTGTGAGCAGGACGCTATGCCCGAGTTCCTGCAGTTTCCTTGGAAGCAGTAATGGCGGCGGGGAGACCGCCTCCTGTGGGCGCTTGGGGGCAGAGTGCCCAGGCTCTTCCCACTCTTTCAGACCAATTACCCGTCTCCCCAGGACCCGGCTTTCCAGGCAGATATCAGCCCAAAGCCCGGCTGCAGCCAGTCTGGAATTGCCTCCAGGCAGTTGGGAGGCGAGGCTCAACTTTCAGATTTAAAGGGCTTCTCAGTTGTCCTTGCAGCAGGTGGCGGCAGCATCAACCAAGGCAGAGAAAGCACTCCTGTGTGCCTCTCGGTGTGACACGGTGGTCGGGGACTCAGGATCCAAAGCTAAACCTGGGCCCCAGCTCCAGCGCTGGCTCTTGCTAGCTCCTTAACTTAACCCCTCACAGACTCAATTTTCTTATCTATAAAATGGAGCTAATTATACTGCTCACGTTGTTGCGCGGTTGTGAGAATTTTAAATGGTGTTTTATACAAAGTGCTTAGCACAGGGGCTGGCTTGCGGAGAGCCCTCCGAAAGTGACAACAGTTAACGCTCTCATGTCACGTGTCGCAGCGTGCTATGCAGGGTGGTGGTTCCTGGAACACGGTAATCACTGGGCAAGTGGGAGCCAGCATTGCTGGAATTAGTGTCGTTGTGAGAGTGAGCTGAGCTGTGCCTTACCCTCCAGCCTGCAGGGGAGTACCAGGGCTAGGCCTGTGTCTCATTTTGTGTCTTTTCCTTGATTCCCTGATCCTCCATAGAGCCAGTGCCCCACTCAGCGTGGGTGTCCCTACACCCATCTTGAAAAAACCCAAGTCCCTGGAGGGTATTTGTTAATTAATCTATCTGTTAATTAGCTGGACTGGCAGTAACAGTTCAGTAACTGTGTTGGCAAAATTGGAG